>NC_064243.1:104661000-104981750 GCF_003254725.2 Canis lupus dingo
TGTATATATAAATGTAAAATTATATATATATATAAATATGATATATTTATATCATATAAACTCTCTCTCTCTCTCTCTCTCTCTATATATATATATATATATAAAATAATTGAATAGACGAGACAAATCTTCCTGGCAGAAAAATACAAATTAATATGGGAAGATATTCCTGTTCCCAGGAGGTGGATATTAATTTATTCCCTCCCCTGTGGCTGGGCTGGACACAGACATATAATAGCTTTATCTAATGTAGAGACCTGGAAAACACTACCTGAGCCAAGTGTTCAAGGTTAAAACATCCAGTGATGTATCATTTACCATGAATCTAATCATAAGAAAAACAGTCCCTACTTGAGAGATGCACCTGACCAGTTTCTACTTAATTATTCTGGCAAAGACATTTAGTACTATGTTGAAGAAAAGTGATGAGACTGACATATCCTTGTCTCATCCCTCATCTTAGAGGAAAAGTAGTCACCTTTTCACTGTTGAATACTTTAGCTGTGGGCTTACCATATATGGCATTTCTTATGCTGCGGTACATTCCATTTATACCCATTTGGTTGAGAGTTTTTATCATGCCTGGGTGTTGAATTCTGTCAAAGGCTTTTCTGCATCTACTGAGATGATTGTAGGAGTTCAATACACTATTTTGTTAATGTGCTGTATCATATCTATTGATTTGTGGATATTGAACCATCCTGCATCCCTAGAATACAACCCATTTGCTAATAGTGTATAATCTTGTTAATGCCCCGTTGAATTCAATTTGCTACTATTTTCATGAGGATTTTCACATCTCTGTTCATTAGGTAATTGGCCAGGAGTTTCCCTTCCTTTTCAGGTCCTTGTCTGGTTTTGGTATCAGGGTAATGCTGGAAATGAGTTTGGAAGTGTTCCCTCCTCTTCCATTTTTTTGGAATACTCTGAGAAGAATTGGTCATCTTTAAATGTTTGGTAGAGTTTGCCATGAAGTCTTTTGATTCTCAACTTTTGCTAGGGTTTTGATTACTATTTCAGTCTCTTTACTAGTAATTTTTCTCTTCAGGTTTTCTATTTCTTTGTGATTCAATCCTGGTAGGTTAGATATTTCTAGGAAAGTGTCCAATTCTAGGTTGTCAAATTTGTTGGGATATGATTGTAGCAGTCTTTTCTTCCTAATATTTTATTTAAATTCAATTTGCCAACATATAACACCCAGTGCTCATCTCATCATGTGCCCTCCCTGTGTGCCCATCACTCCATGCCCCCACACTTCTCCCCTTCTGCAACCCTTTGTTTTTGTTTTTTTTTTAAGATTTTATTTATTTATTCATAGACACAGAGAGAGAGAGGCAGAGACACAGGCAGAGGGAGAAGCAGGCTCCATGCAGGGAGCCCGATGTGGGACTTGATCCTGGGTCTCCAGGATCACATCCCAGGCTGCAGGCAGCACCAAACTGCTGTGCCATCGGGCTGCTCTTCTGCAACCCTTTGTTTCCCAGAGTTAGGAGTCTCTCATGGTTTGTCATCCTCTCTAATTTTTTCCCACTCAGTTTCCCTCCTTTTCCTTATAGTCCCTTTGACTATTTTTTATATTCCACATGTGAGTGAAATTATATGATGATTGTCTTTCTCCAGATGACTTATTTCACTCAGCATAATACCCTCCAGAGTGTAGCAGTCTTTTAGATCTTTGTGTGATGTCTGTTGTAGTGTCTCTTATTGATGTCTATTGTCTCTTATTTCTAATTTTCTTTTCTGGAGATCTTCTTTTTTTCTTGCTAAGTCTAGCCAAAGGGTTTGTCAATTTTCTTAGTTTCATTAATCTTTTCTTTTGGTCTCTATTTCTGCTCTAATTTTCTTCCAACTTTGGGCTTAGTTTGAATTTCCATTTTCATTTGCCTCAAGATATTTTTTTAATTCCTTTGACGGCTTCTTCTATGTTGTTCAATTACAAAATGTTAAGTCCACAAATATGTGGGAATTATCTAGCTTTTTTTTTTTTTAATTTATTTATTCATGAGAGACACAGAGAAAGAGAGAGACAGAGATACAGGCAGAGGGAGAAGCAGGCTCCATGCAAGGAGCTCGGTGTGGGACTCTCCCGGATCACACGATCACACCCTGAGCCAAAGGCAGACACTCAACCACTAAGCCCCCCAGGCATCCCTCCAGCCTTCTTCTCATCCTTGATTTCTAGTTTTAACCACTGTGTTTAGAAAAGAGGCTTGATATGGTTTTCTGGCCTAGCATATGTTACATCCTGGAGAATGTTCCATGTGTGCCTAATAATTTGCATTCTGATGTTGTTGGATAGAACGTTGTACAATTGTCTGTTGATGTCATCTGGTATAATATAATTTAAGTCCAAAGTTTCCTTATTGATTTTCTGCCTGGATGAAGTCCCCTATTATTTTATTCCTGTCTCTTAATACTTGATATATGTATTTAGATGTTCCCACTATGGGTGCATAAGTATTTATAAATGTTATATCCTCTTGTTTGACATTGTTATCAGTATACAATGACCCTCTTTGTCTTAAAGTCTTTTATAACTCTGGCCACACTTTCATGGAAGATCCTTTTGCAATCTTTCATTTTCAGTCTGTATGTGTCTTTAAGGCTGAAATCAGTCTCCTGTACATAATATATATTGTATTTATACCCATTTAGCCACTCTGTCTTTTGATGGGAGAATTTAGTCCATTTACATTTAATGTAATTATTCATAGGTATGTGCTTACTACTATTGCCATTTTGTCCCTTTATGATTTGCTGTCTGGCATGCCTAAATCTAATCCAAGTTTTTGACTTGTGGTTACCATGAAGATTGATAAGCTGAGAAAATTTTACATTTTTTACTTTCCTCCCCCATGTTTTGGTCTTGATGTCACAATTTACATATTTTACCTTATATATCCATTAACATTACTTAAGTTATAAATATTTTTAATACTTTTATCTTGCAACTTTCATACTAGAGTTAGGTGATTCACCCACCACCAACACAACATTAGAGTATTCTGAATTTATGTATTTACCTTTACTAGTTAGTAGCAGAAAAGCTTGAAGTCCCTTTAAGATTTCTCACAAGGCCAGTCTTAATGAACTCCTTCAGACTTCACTTGCCTGGGAAACTTCCTTCTGAAGGACAACTATGCCAGGTAGAGTATTCTTGGTTGGCAGTTTTCTTCTTTCACCACTTTCGGAGACTTTGGGTTTGTGATTCTGTGAACTCCTGGCAGAAATGCAGTATCGCTTCACCTGCAGTTTCAGAGATACTAAACATCAAAAACTAAAAAAAAAAAAAAAACAACTTTCCCAATCCCCATAAGTGATTAGATTTTCTACTATGCATTCAAGGTCAAGTATATGGGAAAAGTTTTCTTTTTCCAGAATAACTGTAAGCAGACAAGTTCCCACATGGTGGAAACAGAAAATATTTAGATGCTGTGATCTGCTAGATGAAAGAACCACAGGAAGCATGTGCATTTAATTGAGAAGTTCACTGTCCCCAACATATAATTATCTGTTCACCCTTAGTCTCCTAAACTTTAAAAAAAGTTAGCCACAGAAACAAGGAAGGATGCAAAGGGCTTGAGAAAAATTTTCCAAGAAGAGTGAAAGTAAAAGTGAAGGGGACATGCCATGAACTTATATTAAAAATCACTGGACATGATTTATACAATTGATGCAAATAGGAAAAGTCTATTTGACATACTTGTTCTCTAAAAATACGTATTTTAATAATGTTGATGCAAGAAGAGGCACAAATTCTAAACTGAAGATTTTAAAATTCATGCCATTTAGGCTATTCAAAATTTCCCAAACCATAAAAAAATTCTCAAAAATATATTTAACAAATCTCATATATGCCTTGATGTCCAAAATTATTAAATATAGTTTTAGCAAATTTAAGAGTTTCTAGTGAGGTTAAGTGAATCTTATATTAGGACTACAATATTTTTTCATTATTAGAAAATATCACTTTTAAAGTCATAAAAATGAGATATGAACACCAAATAATCAACATAATCAAAGAAATGTCACTGACTTCCAATGCTAGTTTAACTATTGAGAAATATATCAATTCCCTGCAAAGTCAAAAAGAACACTGGGAAATCCTAACACCTATATTATTTAGCACCTTGAGGTATTAGTAAAGAATTAACCACTAGAAAATCATCTCTGTTTAAAGAGTATGGCCAAAGAATCAATGGGCAAATATTGTAAGAAAATTGGACAAAATATTATAAATACTATGACAAGCATATAGTACATAGTTTATGCACATTCTAAGCACCCAGAAGATATTTTAGAAATGAGGCTGCAGTTTAAAATAGGAGCAAATCTAACAAGACATGTGGAAAGTGTATATTAATAAAAATTATTGCACACTACCTATATAGGAAGTACAGATTTAAAGAAAAGAAAAATTTCCTTGGGTAGAATAATAAATCTTACATAGAGGCACACATAAATACACATGTATATTATACAGAAGAATAAAAAGCAGTAACCTTTCAGAGTTATAAATACACATGTATATTATACAGAAGAATAAAAAGTAGTCACTTTTAGGAGTTATTTACAATACATATGCACAAAGATATAGCAAAAGGAAGTTGCCAACAATAAGCATACAAAATAATCATAAGAGACTGCAAGACCACAATGAGATACCACCTCACATCTAAAACATACACACACGAAAACAGCAACTGTTGGTAAGGATATGGAGAAATTGGAGCCCTGTGCATTGTTTATAGGAATGTAAGTTGGTGCTGCTGCTATAGAAAAAGTACTGATACCCAAAATAATTGAAAGCAGTCTCAAAGAGCTATTTGTAAACCTATGTTCTTAGCAGTATTATTCACAACAGCCAAAAGGTGGGAAAAAATCCAAGTGTCTGTCATCATTACATTAATTGGATATTCTGATACATACTTACAATAATTATTACTGATTACTGAGCCTTAAAGGAAGAAATTCTGACACATGCCACAACTTGGATGACGCTTGAAGACATTAAGCTAAGAGAAATAAGCCAGCCACGAAAATCATTCTACTTATATGAGATACCTAGAATAATCAAATTAACGGAGGTAGTAAATAGAATGGTGGTTGACAGGGACTGGAGAGAATAGGAAAAGAGTTATTGTTTGATGGGTACAGAGTTACAGTTTTTTTTAATGATTCAGTTCAGCCTTTTCTATGAGTCAAATAATTTCTTAATGTTTTAAAAATATGTATCCTTGGGCAGCCCGGGTGGCTCAGCGGTTTAGCGCTGCCTCAGCCCAGGGCCTGATCCTGTAGACCTGGGATCAAGTCCCACGTCAGGCTCCCTGCCATGGAGCCTGCTTCTCCTTCTGCCCGTGTCTCTGCCTCTCTGCGTCTCTCATTAATAAATAAATGCTCAAGGATTACAGTTCTTAAATCAATCTCTTCAGTTCACCTAGACTAACTTCTCAGGATTACTGAAAGGTGCCTGCAATACACCTGCGTTGGGCAGCCCAGGTGGTTTAACGGTTTAGCACCACCTTCAGCCCAGGGCCTGATCCTGGAGACCCAGGATCGAGTCCCATGTCGGGCTCCCTGCATGGAGCCTGCTTCTCCCTCTGCCTGTGTGTCTCTGCCTGTTTCTCGAATAAATAAATAAAACCTTTTAAAAAAAATACATCTGTGCCTGTAATAATGAGTAAGATCGATCCCTTAGAATCATGTAATCCTACATACAAGAACAGTTTTGAGGGATCCCTGGGTGGCGCAGCGGTTTGGCGCCTGCCTTTGGCCCAGGGCGTGATCCTGGAGACCCGGGATCGAATCCCACGTCAGGCTCCTGGCATGGAGCCTGCTTCTCCCTCTGCCTGTGTCTCTGCCTCTCTCTCTCTCTCTCTGACTATCATAAATAAATAAAAAAAAAATTTAAAAAAAAAGAACAGTTTTGAGTGACAGTTTCTGAAATAGAAATATTTTTCTCTAATTATGGGTTAGGATGCACGTAAGGGAGACATTGATTCTGTCTCTACTGGAACATCTGTTTTCAGATTATTAGAGAGACTTGAAAATAGAATTTAGGGGGAAAGTATTTAAAAAACACTGTGTTGGGGATCCCTGGGTGGCGCAGTGGTTTGGCGCCTGCCTTTGGCCCAGGGCGCGATCCTGGAGACCTAGGATCGAATCCCACGTCGGGCTCCCGGTGCATGGAGCCTGCTTCTCCCTCTGCCTGTGTCTCTGCCTCTCTCTCTCTCTCTCTGACTATCATAAATAAATAAAAATTAAAAAAACAAAACAAAACAAAACAAAACACTGTGTTGTATGTTGCATAGAGAAGTTTCCAAGTTCAAATGTATTAAGAGATTTTCTCTGGTTTAAAAATATTTTGGTATCAAAATTAAGCTCAGCATGTATTTCTCTACAACTTTTTTTTTTTTAACTTTATTTATTCATGAGAGACACAGAGACATAGGCAGAAAGAGAAGCAGGCTCCCCACAGGGAGCCCGATGTAGGACCCAATCCCGGGACTCAGGACCATGCCCGGGATGGAAGGCAGATGCTCAACCCCTGAGCCACGTAGGCGTCCCTCTCTACAACTTTCTACCATGTACAAGATTTCACACATCTCATTTTGTAATAGTTTTATTTAACTCAGATGTGAATAGAGGAACAGGTAATCTGATAATGCTCATAACTTCATTTCTTTTTTTTTATTTTTTTAATTTAAAATTTTTAAAAATTTATTTATGATAGTCACACAGAGAGAGAGAGAGAGAGAGAGAGAGAGAGAGAGGCAGAGACACAGGCAGAGAGAGAAGCAGGCTCCATGCACTGGGAGCCCGACGTGGGATTCGATCCCGGGTCTCCAGGATCGCGCCCTGGGCCAAAGGCAGGCACTAAACCGCTGCGCCACCCAGGGATCCCCTTTTCTTAAAATTTTTTTAAAAAGATTTTTTTTATTTATTCATGAGAATACACACAGACAGAGAGGCAGAGACACAGGCAGAAGCAGGCTCCATGCAGGGAGCCCGATGTGGGACTCGATCCTGGGTCCCCAGGATCACGCCCTGGGCTGAAGGCGGCACTAAACCACTGAGCCACCTGGGCTGCCCCATAACTTGATTTCTACACAATATTGTTTTAGAGACTAAAGTTTCATGCCTCACAGTTAGGGTATCACATTGTTTCATAATGTGATATTATTGTTCATTTACTATGATATCTAACATTGCACTTTGACCCTGGCACACAAGCAAAGCAGTCTTGTCTAATAATTGAGTCAATCTGTTTTCATGAAATCCAAGTTGGTCATGGGGCAGACTCTACTGTTATATATATCAATAGTTCACCTAACTTAAGAACTCCAAATCTCTATTCATAGTTGATACTGACCTATAGAAAATATTTCTGCATAGGAGCACCTGGGTGGCTCAGTGGTTAAATGTCTGCCTTTGGCTCAGGTCGTGATCCTAGGGTCCTGGGATTGAGTCCCACATCAGGCTCCCTACAGGGAGCCTGCTTCTCCCTCTGCCTATTTCTCTACCCCTCTCTCTGTCTCTCATGAATAAATAAAAATAAAATCTTAAAAAAAATTTCTGCATAAAAAACTTGTGAAAACAAAAAATTATTTAAAACACTATCAACCTAAAATAAAATGTCTGTCTAAAAAACAGAACATAGCTCAGAATTATTTGAAAAGCCAGTTCTTATTAGTACAGCACAACAGTTAAGAATTGTGTTTAAAAAAAAAAAAGAATTGTGTTTACTACAATCCCAGCCACTCTGCCCCTAAGCAGTGTGTGCACTTTCACAAACGGGCTAAACATTGTGTATCTACTTTCATTTTTATCTGCAAATAAAACCATGTGTGTACCTGTATCAGAGAGCTATAAAGATTTTTAAAATACTTGTGGAGTATTTCATAATAGTCATTCATACAAATTGTTAAAGGTTACTGTTGTAAGGAATGGAACCCTCTTAACAGAAGAACCTAAATTTTAGTATATTTCTTAAGTAGGAAATAGTAGTAAATGAAAAATATTGGTTTTTCAGCTGACATGTCCACATAATTCCTGTCTCTTACATCCATGCAAGGATTTCTGGCCATAAAGAGGAATATCAGTCATCTGGAAACCAGCAGTATGGTCTCCAGACACTACACAACAGGAATATTTCTAACTATACTATAGTTGGAATTCTGGAGAATCTCTCTCTTCTTTACCATTAATAGACTCCCCCCCCCCCCCCACCCGATGCAGGTTAAGGTCTACAGATCTGTTTTTCAAATACCTGACTATAACCAATTCCTTGGTTATTCTTTCTAAAAGAGTCATTCAGAGATGCCTGGGTGGCTCAGTGGTTGAGCATCTGCCTTCAGCTCAGGACATGATCCGGGGGCCCTGGGATGGAGTCCCACATTGCACTCCTTACAGGGAGCCTGCTTCTCACTCTATGTCTCTGCCTCTCTCCATGTGTCTCTCATGAATAAATAAAATAAAAAAATAAAAAGTCACTCAGACAATGGCAAGTTTGGGGATGAAAGATTTTCTTAATGGTTTTGGATATAAACTTGTGTTCTACATTCGCAAAATGGGCAAAGGCCTCTTGAGTGACTTTCAGGCAATCGTAGTCAGTCCCTAGAACTACAGGTAGGCAGAGTTTAAGGAGAAGTCTCCCAAGCACACTGAATTCTAGATGTTCCTTAACTGGATGCTATGCATGCTGTTAAATTTTAATTTAAATTGAGCAGCAAAAACATCACAAAGAAAGATTTGGATACTGTTCTGCTACAGTTCAAGGAGAAATCACAATGCCAATATTTGTACATGGCTATTATTTCCTGATGTTTTACCTTTGGGGCTCATGATGTGGAGCAGTGGCTTCATGATTTTCATGCTGTCCAGGCAAAAGAAAGTCAAACACATTCACAGAAATAGTGTTTTCCCCAGATCTTTCCCAGAGACCAGAGCTACCCAGAGCATCCCTGTCCTGCTAAGCACCTTTATATCATTGTACACTGTCTCCTCCATGTGTGTATTGTTCTTGTTAATGATCCCAATTGGTTGATGGTGAGTTATTTCTGCACTATTTGCTGCAAGTTTCCCACTGTCTGCCCCTTTCTTCTCATGAGTCATGACTCCAGTCTATCTGGGCTCTGCTGGGACAGGATACGGAATGCCAATCCCCTAATACAATCAGAGAGATGTACATTCTGTGTTTTATACAATGTTCAGATGTTTATTCATTTATCTCCCACTGAGTCCTAGGTTCTAGCTTTGAACACATTAAAGCTAGCTATATTGATTAAGACAGACTAGCTTTGCCTCAAAAAGTAAGCTGTAATAGCAGTTCTAATGGAAATGTTATTTATTACAGACTTGTATAATTCAGATTTTATTAATGTTTACCATGGAAAAGTTCAGTCTTATGCGTTCATAAAACATTAGGTCCTACAACAATCTGGAAAATATAAAGAAATACTTGAGCACTATAATTTTCAATGTAACAAATGAAAGTTTTCCCAATGTTAACTAGGTATGAGAATTTAAGACAATTCTATCAATAAAAAGGCATATATGAGATGGTCATTCAAGCAACTGAAGAAAACAATGGAGCCATGGAACAAAGACATAAGTAGGCTGGGGTTTGGCTGGATGGCAAATTCAGAAGTGCCTACCACAGAATGGTAGGTCAACAAGTTTTGCACAATCTATCTATACTCAATCTTAGCCAAAAGGTTGAAAAGTGATTGCACAATCCATCTTAGAGAGAGGTTATTCATTTGAAATATAAAGTTATGATAAAATATTATTAGGTATTTAAATTATACTCATAAAAAATGGCCATATATATCAAAGGAGAACACACAAAAATGTGCTTGCTGATCTTTCAAAGATATCCAATGACTACCAAAAATGTACAAGTGCACAGTCATGGATCAAATGGCATAATTCAGGGATCTATAAAAGGTAATTTTTGGGGATCCCTGGGTGGCTCAGTGGTTTAGCACCTGCCTATAGCCCAGGGTGTGATCCTGGAGACCCAGGATCGAGTCTCATGTCGGGCTCCCTGCATGGAGCCTGCTTCTCCCTCTGCCTGTGTCTCTGCCTCTCTCTCTCTTTCTCTGTGTCTCTCATGAATAAATAAATAAAATCCTAAAAAAAAAAAAAAAAGGTACCCCCCCCCCCCATTTAGTGATATGTCAATTGACCATGGTCGTTTTATGACTTTCTGGGTTTCACCCTCATGGTCTTCAAACTGATAAAGGTTATAATGAAGTTTGTCATTAAACCTGGAGTAGGTTCTAAATAGCCATTTAACTAGAAGACATTTTGTTTATGGGGAGCTTGTGACTTGTGGAATTCTATGGGAGTATAATGGATATCCCTTCAATCCTAGGAAATATTTTAATACTGCTCTCTCTATAATAACACTATAAACCTGAATCAAATATAGGCACTCAAAAAAGACAGAAAATTTAATTTCACATAATGATAATCATTTATGTCATTAGTACAAGTATACATGAACATATATATGTATATAGATCTGTATATATGTATATGCATTATATATTTATATCATCCAGTGCCATAAAGGAAAACCACAAAATGAGTTTGGAGACATACAAAGCCAAATTAAATTACAAAGTTTCAATCATAAGGTCATACACATCTGAACAGATTGTTAGGATTTGCAAAGAAACGCCATCCTTTCCATCATCCCTGGAAAGCAAAAGGCTTCTCATACGAAGGGGAGCAGACCATGCTGAGGATGACATATGAGGGGTAAGCAAAAAACTTGTGTTTTACTGGATTCTATATTTCCCTGATAAATTCTTCTGCTGCAACCTGAGTTCTTTCCTCATTTTCTAACCACATACTTGTGCCATAATTCTTCAACAGAGAAAAGTAATCATACAAACATTCTGAGTGGCGATTTCAGTACCAATACAATTAATATGAAATGACAATTTGTTATGCTGATTTGTACAATTCCATGAAAATCAGTTTGGAAATTAAATAATATGGACATTTGGTGGGAAAATATAATCTAACAATATTGATCCTAGGATTAATAGCAATTCTAAACAGAATATCCATGATAACTGCGAATGTTATAAAAGAGGCTCTCACAAAAATGAACTAGGAAAAAATGGTTTAATAAGCAGGGGGAAAAAAGCTGATTCTGCTATTTTAAAAAATATCATTAAGTCATTTCTACTGAGTTTCTAATGGTGCTCTTAACGTGGGTTCTCACATTTCTGTAATAGGCTTTAGTTCTACTTACTGAAATTGAAGAAATAACCTTCAATCCTTTCAAATTTCAAGGAAACATATCTACATTTGATCCCTGTCTCCTTCCCAAAGTCACCACAATTGCCAAAGCATGGATTAGAGCCATAATAGGATACAATTTATATTCTATACACACAGACAGAGACCACATCTACACACAGGTACAAACACAAGCCTGAATTAACATTCAAATACATAATCACATATACTCACACACAGTCACTTGCATACTCACACACTCCACATTCACAAACACCAATGCAGAAACACCACATACAGACTCCCTCTCAACATACCCATAATGAAACATACTTATGATGACAAACTCACAGTCACGCTCAGGTTCACAAAAATCTCATCCAATCACATGATAGAAGTGTTTGTATATGGAAAAAAATAGGATTAACTACAGTCCCCTGGATGTCCAAAAACAAAAGCTCTTTCCACTCTTTATACTCCTTCCAACATAGCAGAACTCCACAAGGACTATATTCACAAAGTGTGCCACTGAAAGAGTAAGGAGCAGTGCCACTTTAGGTTGAAGTACATGGCATGAAGACAAGTAGTGATATGGGGTGGGGGTAAGAATGAGGGGCACAGGGATAAATGGAGCTGCAGAGTCTCAGGGCTTGGGGTAACAGAGCCACAGAATAAGAGAGGACAGGAACTATGTTAGTTTCCAAGGGCTGCTGTAACAAATTACCATAACTAGGTGGCTTAACAAACCAAAAAATTAGTGTCTCACAGTTCTGGAGGTTCTTAGATATCTGAAGTCAAGCTGTTGGCAGAAGTCAAGCTGTTGGCAGGGCTACACTTCATCTCAAGAATGGAGTCTTCCCTCTTCCTAACTTCTAGAGACTGTCAGGTATCCTTGGCCTTCCTCGGCTAGTAGATGCATTACTCAGTCTCGCCTTCATCGTCACACACTGTTCCGTGTGTGTGTCTAAACTTCTCTGTTATAGGACACCAGCCACTGAATTCAGGCTTACTCAAATCCAGTATGACTTTGTATCCACTTAGTCACATCTGGAAAGATCCTACTTGCCCAATAAGGTATAATTACAGGTACTGTGAATTAGGACTTGAGCATATTTGAGGCACACTATGTAACCCACAACAGGACTAAAGGGCACTAGGCAGTTAAATGTCACTGAGAGATTAAAGTGCACTACAGGTTTTAAGGTTGGGGGTGGGTATATGCAGGAGCATTAAGGATATGAGGCATATGTGTGTTGAAGGAATAAGAGGGTGATGGAAATCATGAGAAGGAAGGGAATAATGGATGAAGAATTTACTGGCAAAAGGGAGTTCAAAGGCAAGGCTGGGTCAAAGGCATGCAAACCTTATTGCCCATGAAGGGTTAAAGAACACAGGGGTAGAAGGGGGATGGCTGCTTATGAATGCAATCCTGAGGGTATTCAGTGGTCTAACCAGAGATGAATGGTGGGAAGAAAAGATCAGGCCTGAGGAATATAATGGGCACAGGGATTTAACATGGGTAGAGAGGGATCATTAGAGCTGGGAGAACAATGGGAATCAGTAGGCTTAAGGGCCCATGAGAAAGAGGGAGTATAGGGTTGGGGGTAATGGGTACAGGGTCATAAGAAAACTAAGGCCTCCTGATAAATGATGGCAGTGAACATAAAAGACACAATAAATGCGCTGAAGTCACGGGATGGGGGGGAAGATAAATGGCAGGAGGAGGAAAGATCGGAGGATGGAAGATTTGGGGGCAACAGAAGGGGAGGAAGTTTAAGCTGAGGCCTCTAGGATCAGGCATAAAGTAGTTTATTGGTATAGAGGTCTAAATTGCACATGATGGACTAGAAGAGCTATGAAGAAGACTAGAGGGTCATTTGCAGGGCAAGCCTGAGGTCTCATAGATATCTAAAGTTAGGAGAGTGAAGATATTGAGGTCACAATGGGGGATAGAGAGGAGGGGTGGAGCTGGGGGTAATGGAAGTTGTAGGGGTTCAAATGGAGGCTACTAATTCATTTTCCTACTCATTTAATTCTCTGATTTGCACTTGACTCACAATTGTCAACAATTTCTAATTTCAGCCCATGAGGCAATAACCTTACTTATATAAAATACCCAGAAACCCTTTCAATTGAATATACAGTAAAGGACCATAGGTCAAATTTTGAGAAAACAATGAGAGTCAGTATTTTCTCTCTTGTTTTGGGATAACCATGCATAACCAGGGGGTCACATGGGAACCATTAGAAGAAAATGGTTTTTACCAACAACCTGAATGATCCTGGAAGTGACTGCTGACCCAGAGGTTCTGAGAAGATTCAATGCCTCATGAAACATTGATTTTAAATAAAAATTTAAAAAAATTTTTTTAAATTAATTTATAAAATATTTAAAGTAAAAATCCTCATTAAATCACCCTAATCAATAATAGTTTTATGTTCAGTAATAATACCTTGTCAGGTTTAGGTGGATCCTCCCTCTTATGCAACTTCAAAGTATAACACACACAGGCACTAAAATATTTTATACCTGGTTCAATGTTTACATAAATATTTCATATCAAACTTAATGTAGATCAAATTGCTCTCCTTGGGATCCCTGGGTGGCGCAGCGGTTTAGCGCCTGCCTTTGGCCCAGGGCGCGATCCTGGAGACCCGGGATCGAATCCCACGTCGGGCTCGTGGTGCATGGAGCCTGCTTCTCCCTCTGCCTATGTCTCTGCCTCTCTGCCTCTCTCTCTCTCTCTCTCTGTGACTATCATAAATAAATAAAAATTTTTTAAAAAAATTAAAAAAAAAATAAATTGCTCTCCTTAAACAATGCTACATGGAGGTGGCATTTTTACACCTAGAAATGGATCTGCAGCAACACAAAAAACACATCATATCCCACAATAATTGTAAATGTAACAACCTTGTTGAAATACTCTTGTTTATACAATTACATAGTTGAATGCTATCTATCTTCTGCTATTACATACATCATGAAATGTGGATCTTTGATTCGTACACATGTGACTTACTGGGTGGTTCTGGGACATGAGACTGTTGCACCATCATGACCGTGCATTCTTACAGTAGATGGAAAATTGCTGAACTACCCTTGCAAATGGGTTTAAAAACCTTTAATATTCTGGGACACCTGGGTGACTCAGCAGTTAAGTGTCTGCCTTTGGCTCAGGGTGTGATCCTGGAGTCCTGGGATCCAGTCCCACATAGGGCTCCCTGCATGGTGCCTGCTTCTCCTCCCTCCGCCTGTCTCTGCCTCTCTCTCTCTCTGTGTGTGTCTCTCATGAATAAATAAAGAAAATCTTAAAAAAAAAAAAAAAAAAAAACCTTAATCGCTACCAACTGTGTTTCCACTGTTAAAGAAATTAAACAGGAAAGCCATTAGACTCAACTGGCTCTAATGGCCTAGGTAGCCTCAGTAAGCAAACCACACCTTAATTCACAGTCACTGCACTGGAATGGAAGAAAATGAACTTATAAACAGATAATTAGGGGATGCCTGGGTGGCTCAGCAGTTGAGCATCTGCCTTCAGCTCAGGGTGTGATCCTGAGCTGGGATTGAGTCCCACATCCAGCTCCTTGCAGGAGGCCTGCTTCTCCCTTTGCCTGTGTCTCTGCCTCTGTGTGTGTCTCTCATGAATAAATAAATAAAATCTTTAAAAAAACAACAACAGGTAATTACAGTCAACTAGGCCTTCCAAAAATAAGTCAACTGCCTAAGGTACATCCAATCAGACGCTGTCTTTGCTTTGCTTCCATATCTTCTCTGTAAAAACCTTACTGCTATCTCCTACAGGTGGAGCATACCTAACCATTTGAATATACAGATTAACTGGCCAAATTAATTCTTAAAAATCTGAATGTACATCATTAGTTCATCTTTTAATACTACCTACCACCTTTCATTTTGAACGCTTTACTGATCTGACCTTATAGACATCTTGCCCACTCGCAACGTGGAAGAAGACTCAGTAAGCCATTTTTCCCTGTGCCACTCCACCCGCTGTGCACATGCGCACAACACACCAACACGATTGCTGTCAACTTGCTCAGATTTCACTCTTGATAATGGCTCCACAAAGCTCCTGTGCAGATAGTTTCCTACCATGTGCTGCACATGTGCACAGAGGACTTCTGGCAGAGATGCCTTCTGGCTCTCGGAGGGCATTGCTGTTCTCAAAGCCAAATTCTGCAGTCATACTGCAGGTTTCCTTCCTTCACCAGCCCAGGTTCTCCAGAGCACTAGCTCTGAATCCCATCTTAACCAAACCCACACACCTGAGTTCACAGTTTAGGCAATCTAGGACCAGAGTCGATGGATGGACCAGTCCTCCCTTTGACCAATGCTATTATCATACCCAGAGTTTCTGATGCCCTCTCCCGTTTCTGTCTTCCTAGTGCCAAAACCACACATGCACAGAGAACACGGGTGAACACCTGAAGAACAGGAATCCCACACATCCACAATGCAGGGGACCTCAGAGCAGACGGGGGATCTGGGACCAGCCACCCCGTGTCACCCTGTGTAATATAAATGCATAAGGCACCCATCAATCCCATCTTATAATCACGCCGGATTTCTGTTTCATAGTTCGGGCCTAGCATTGTGGGCACAGAGCTCAGCTGCCCATAATTTGCATCCAGATACATCCTTGTATCAAAATGGAGTATGCAGGGATCCCCGGGTGGCGCTGTGGTTTAGCGCCTGCCTTTGGCCCAGGGCGTGATCCTGGAGACCTGGGATCGAATCCCACGTCAGGCTCCCAGTGCATGGAGCCTGCTTCTGTCTCTGCTTCTCTCTTTCTCTGTGTGACTATCATAAATAAATAAAAATTAAAAAAAAAAAATGGAGTATGCAGAGCCTAAGAGAGAACTGTCAGTTCAAATTCTGTCGAAAATGACCTCAGATTACAAAACTGCCCCCCACAGCTCCACCACAGTCCCTGACCCTCCCTTCTCAGAACAGCTCAGGGAACAGAGTTCCTGCCAGCTCCACCTCTTAGGTGGCCTGAGTTCACATTCACACTTTTCTGAGGCTCAGACTCAGCTAAAGGTGAACAAAGGACTTAAAATTTGGTGAGTCAGTTTCACCTTTCTTGTTAAAACAAAACTTCCAAAGTAACAGGTAGCATCCCATCTTCCATTACTGGGGTGTCCACTGGTAGTCCATACGTAAAAAATGAACAAAATACACATATACAAATGAATGAACCATCAAATTTCCCTCAGAACCTCTAATCTACCCTTTATCTGCCAGTGTAATGTCTGTATTTCTGCCATTAAATCCAACACAATTTTTATGATTACTGATAATGAAAAGGGAGAGCATCTCTACTCCCAGGAAGGCAAACTCAGTATCCTAATCTTCCTGGGAAAAATGGACACATAATACCCAATTCCCAGGGTATTTCAAAGATTAACTCAGATAATGTATTTATGACATCCAGCACAACATCCTGGACACAATGCATCCTCAAATACCTGTGAGCATGTAGTAGATACTCAGTAAACACTAAACCCATAGAGTACAATTTTTTTTCCCCTAAAAACAGCCTAGTCACAAACAGCCTATTTAAACTTCCCAAACTGGGATCCCTGGGTGGCGTAGCAGTTTGGCATCTGCCTTTGGCCCAGGGCACGATCCTGGAGACCCAGGATCGAATCCCACATCGGGCTCCCGGTGCATGGAGGCTGCTTCTCCCTCTGCCTATGTCTCTGCCTCTCTCTTTCTCTCTGTGTGACTATCATAAAAAAAAAAAACTTTAAACTTCCCAAACTGCAGCAAGTGAGCAGAGTAGCTGTTAGTGATCTTTACTGGGAATAAGCAGTGTATGTGTTCAGATAGGATGCTGGTATAATAGCAGGACAGCTTTCTCTCGCTTAGGGCTACTAGAAATAAAATGAACCTCAACGGCTGTTAAAAATACCAATTAATGAGGGATGCCTGGGTGGCTCAGCCGTTGAGCGCCTATCTTTGGCCCAGGGCATGATCCTGGAGTCCCAGGATTGAGTTCTGCATCAGGATCCCTGCATGGAGCCTGCTTCTCTCTCTGCCTATGTTTCTGTGTGTCTCTCACAAATAAAATAAAATCTTCAAAAAAAATCAGTGAGCCTATCTCAGATCTAGGGAATCAAAATCTCTGAGTGTGGGAATCCAGACTGCTTTTAATGGGAACCTCAAGAGATTCCTATGTTCGTGAAATTCTGACAAGCAATGTTTAGCAAAGTCATTCTCACTTTTGGCTTCCCATTGGAATCCCCTATGTAGTTTTCACAACTACCGTCTTCAGTGTTCCAACACAAGATAATGGCATTTGGTACTTGATGGGACCTAGCATCATTTAAATCTTAATGATGTGATCCGGGATACTCCATTGTGAGGCCAAAGTAAATACTGTGAGGCTCCCAGGTACATTTCTGAGGATGGAGTACAGGGTCTGGCCAATAGGGAAGCCTCCATGGAGAGGGTTGCTCTGCATAAAATTTGATAAGGGGGGGTTAATCTAACCCATATTCCTGATGTTGTATCAGAATTTGTGTCTCCAGAAGACAAATACACCTCAAAATAAGAGAGGAATAAATCACATTGGGGCCATCACTTAGAAACTCCATACACACACACACACACACACACACACAGATTTTCATATGCCCCCAGAAACAATGGAAGAACAATCAGATCATATAGACCCTCAGTGGCCATGGAGAGGCTTTCAACTCTCACTGTGAATGCCATGGAAGACACTGGAACAGAAGGTAAATCCTTAGAGGATGTAGGAGCTTGTAAAGAGTGAGATAGAAGATGTTCCTCTGTTACCACCTGAGAATTAAACCTAGGCTTCCATTCCAGAATCATTCCATTCAAGCAGAGCTTCCCAAACCACATTTTTAAGGTACAGTTTTCTCCTTTGACTTTTGGCCCTCACCTGTGTCATCTGCTTCATTTATTCTCACCATCTAACGGGTATGTGGCTACTGTCTCCTTTCTGTTTATGTACTTTCTTTTTCCAAACAAGGTGACCAGATTCAGCCTAGAGACAACAAAACCGGTTCATAAGACAAAAAAGAAAGAGGACTCTTGCTGGAAAACCTTCAATTTCAAATCCAACACTATGCTCAGTAGAAAGCACATTACAGAAAGTTATAGAAAATTATTTCTTTTTTTTTTTAATTATTTCTTCAAACACTGTTTCCTGATATACTCTTTAGAGATTTATTTATTCATGAGACACACACTGAGAGAAGCAGAGACATGGGCGGAGGGAGAAGCAGGCTCTGTGCAGGGAGCCCGATGTTGGACTTGATCCCCGGACTCTGGGATCACGCCTTGAGCCAAAGGCACTCAACTGCTGAGCCACCCAGGCGTCCCTGATGCACTCTTTAGAATACTTAGGAAGAATTTTCAATTTTCAGTTCCTTAACTCCACTTTCAAGAACTGCTGAATCAAAAATGAGGAACAGATATTGGCAACAATATTCTATGCCATTTAATGAATTCTCAGTAATCTAGAGTGACAGAGAAACCCTAAAAAAGGGAAAGATTCATGATGTTTCACCTTAACATTTCTTTCTTTACACCAACAAATGCCTAGTTATTTCCTTGGAATGATTTCATCATTTGTACTGAGTTACACTATAGAATTTAAGATACTTGAACATACAGAAATTATACAATGCTGGTTTCCCTTTGCTGGAAATAAAAACAAAATAATAAAGAAGAGATATACATGACATTTCAGGGAATAAAATGGAAAACTAGAGGATCAATGACTAATTTAGAACCTTTACCTACAGGGTAGCTCCGATGGCCCAGAGGTTTGGTGCCACCTTCAGGCCGGGATATGATCCTGGAGACCCGGGATCGAGTCCCACGTCAGGTTCCCTGCATGGAGCCTGCTTCTCCCTCTGTCTGTGTCTCTGCCTCTCTCTCTCTGTGTCTGTCATGAATAAATGAATAAAATCTTTAAAAAAAAAAAAGGAGAACCTTTACCTACAAAAGCCAGGATCTCCAGTAATCAAGGGTGAGGGCCTTTGTTTTCCAAAGCAAACCACAAGAAAGAGAAACTAGAAGATGGGAGTTTCCACATTAAATATGATGGTTTATGCACATCTTTCAGTAAATCCCTTCCGGATCCTTATTAATGATAATAAGAACAATACTAACTTTATACAGGGGGAACCTGGCACAGAAACCCTGAACAAAGTGAACAAAATTAATAGCTGTAATGAAACAAACTAACATCAGCTGCCTGATGCACATACAAGGACTCATAACTGGGATCCCTGGGTGGCTCAGCGGTTTGGTGCCTGCCTTTGGCCCAGGGCGTGATCCTGGGGACCTGGGATTGGGTCCCGCATCGGGCTCCTGGCATGGAGCCTGCTCCTCCCTCTGCCTGTGTCTCTGCCTCTCTCTCTCTCTCTCTCTCTGTGTCTATCATAAATAAATAAATCTTAAAAAAAAAAGGACTCATAACTGCTTCAACAGTTTGTCAAATAAAAAATATTAATTCATAATAGGATTCTAATCATAAGAAAACAGTAGTTTTATGCATATTTCAAATGACAGCTTTCATATCCTGTAATCTTTAATGTATTTTAAACAGTAGGTCTTTCTTTAAAACAATCTCGACAGCAAAGCTTTCTTTTTCAGAATGTTGATTTATTCTAGGGACCCAGTAGCCACCTGGTTGGTTTCATCATTTCCTCAATCTAGTTTACATAGACTCAGGCCACACCCAGACAGAACCTAAATATTATATATTCTCCTCCTTCACTGGAATCCCAAACCCAACCCATCTTCAGTGAGAATCTTGAGTATCCATATATCCCCATGCTGATCTGTCACAGAGGTAAATATTTTGAATAGTTATAGGTCATGAATTCATAGTAGAAATTCCTCAGGCTGTATAGAACTTGGTTCAAGAGAATGGAGAGATGGCCCCAGGATATCAACGAGGAATCTCTAAAGCACTTACTATCATAAAAAACAAATTTCCTAGACAAGATCCTCAAGAGGTAGAGAAGTAAATTTTTGCAAGTTCTAACTATATGACATTTCAGTAAGAAATGAGGACAGGGGAGCCCTGGATGGCTCAGCAGTTTAGCACCTGCCTTCGGCCCAGGGCATGGTCCTGGAGTCCCACATCAGGCTCCTTGCATGGAACCTGCTTCTCTCTCTGCCTATGTCTCTGCTTCTCTCTCTGTGTGTCTCTCATGAATAAACAAAATCTTAAAAAAAAAAAAAAAAAAAAAGAAAAGAAAAGAAATGAGGACAAAGCCCCTGAGCTAAATCAAGACAAGATTTACCTGAGAAGCAGCCATTTCTTCCTCTCCCTTCTGCTCTCCAGATATTATGTACAGAAATCACACCTGTAAGCTTTTAAAAGCTTCAGCACGGCCAGAGGCAGAAGAATACTGAAATGCACAAAAGGCTGCCCTCTCCTTTGCTTCATCATATGAAGGAGTCAGAAAAAAAAATTAACAATTACCCATGAAAACATCATAAGACAGACAAAATGAACCATTATTTCCATGACATGGATAGTAACAGAGATAAGACTAATATAACTAATAATTTTAGGTATAATAGAATTTTTTTAAGACTATTTATTTGAGAGAAAGGGAGACAGAGCATAAGCAGGCAGGAGGAGACGAGTGAGAGGAGAAGCAGGGTCCCCACGAGGAGCCCAATGCAGGACTCCATCCCAGGATCCCAATGGGTACATGCAGGATCAGGACCTGAGCCAAAGTCAGAGGCTTAACTAAGTGAGCCACCCAGGCACCCACAACATAATTTTTATATTTAATGCTGATAACTATAATGAAACAGCTATTTTAATTAAACCAACAAACTTGAATAAGCTTCAATACCAAATATGTTAAATCTATGACTACTAAAAAAGTCAATTAATTTGTTCCCTATTGTCAGTTTTACCTTGGGGCTCTTGTGAGGAAATCTGAAGTGGGAGGTGTAAGTCCAGGAGCGCCTCTGGGTCTATTCATGTTGATCTGAGAAGTGCTTCCATTTGAACCTCAAAAGGAGGTTTCTGTGAGGGTAGAATAGTAAGGGGAGGAGGTACAGAAGCCAAGGTTGTTGGAGGTGCTGGGGATGGTATAAAGGCCAACAATATGAGCAGCACCAGAAGGACGGGGAGGCAGAATCAAAGACTGTGTTTAATTTTGGGCTAACATTCCCTTATGTCTGTCTACTGTTTCTCCCTCTTGCAAAACAGGCTTTTTCTCAGGTTCCTTTTTGGCTTTCTGCACCATTCATTCAAAAATATGTCCAAATGGACTTACTATGGAAAGAGAAAGAACATTCCCCCTCTAACTAGGCAAAAGTTCAAAAAGAACACAGAAGAAAGAAAACTAAACTAAATGAAGCAAGGAGAGTATCTTATAGCACTCCTTCTTCCCCAAGAGCTGGGAGATTCACCAACTGAACCAAACAGCTTCTTAGAAAGCTAAAAGAGCCAAAATAAAACCCTGTACTTGGAGGCACCATATTAGGAGGAAGAAATCCAAGAGATCCACTAAGTGGCCATCTTTCTTCTAAGCATAACATATACATGATAAGGTGGAGTTACGACAAAAAAAAAAAAAAAAAAATCACTTTTTCTTGGTCTTGGTTTAATAACTAAAAGACAAAAATACGAAGAACCCCCCCACAAAAGCCTCCCCCAAACCCCACCAATCAGCCAGTATTCTCCCTAGGAGGTTTGAGAGAGGACAGTTACCATTCCCCATTTTCATTCACACACACACACACACACACACACACACACACACACAATTTCCAACAGAGATCTTCCCAAATGTATACTCTACATTCCCATTTATGCCACATCTGTTCCTTTTTCCAATGGTATCTTACAAATTACTATGGTCCCTGCCACAACCCAAGCTATGTAAGCTTGAACAAATGCATTACAAAAACCTGAAACAAATGGTTCACTAAAATCCAAAACAAGTGATTCAAAACCACACAACAGCAGGGAGCCAAAGAAGGGCAGAGTTCTATGTATACTTATTGAGGGAACTTACCAGGAGCCAAAACTTTAGGACCCACTACTTATAATTCCATTTTCTGTTTCACCAAATGTGGTTAAGGAGTCAATGGCAGTTCGGAGCACCTAACTGAAACTTGAAACAAAACAAGTTTCAGCAGCTGCAAGGGTCTGTTCTCACTCCCTCAACCCAGGGTCAACTAGCCTCAAGTAGCTAGCTCTGATCCATTATTAGCTCAGGAAAGAAATGAGTGAGTTTTGGCATGCTGTTCTGGCCAACTGCTCCATCTGGACAATCTCAAGGGAGCTGGACAAATCAAAAGCACAGCCCATGGCTGGTTCAACAAAAATTGTAACCAAAGCTTAAGGTGCAAGAGCATCTGGCTCCAGAGGTCTCAAGCACAGTAGGTTTGGCCACTCACCATTAACAAAATCCAAAGGCAGAGAGACTAGTGGTGGTGAAACAAGAAAGGAATTCACTTCAGTGAGGCCAACACTAGGAAAACAAAATAGCATGCTAAAGGCCACCTCCAGAATGCTGAAAATACTAATAGGTTTATATAAGAAAAATGTAGGACCAAAGTCAATGGGTACATGCAGCTGAACACTAAAGATGAGGTTGATCATTGTCTTGGGATGAATCAAGAGGATTCTATTACTTAAGGGGTAGTTTTGATTCCTATCAGGAAATGTTTCGCCTACCTGGTCTTTTCCCTGAGTTAAAAGATAAGCTTGAAAGAAAAAGTAATTAGGAGGTATAGCCTGAGGTAGTTTAAGTCTTCTTTCACATAGACCCTTAATCAAAGCACTAAACTAGAGAAAACAGACACAGCACATCTGATCTTCTCAAACTCATAGCAATACAAATTCTCTTGGTTCCCATTGAAGACTACTAATCACAGTCTTGAAACATCACATTCTTTGTTGGCCCTTTGGCGCTAACAGAAGAATAGAGAAGACAGTAATGTCTAAGTAAGTCTATATTTGGAAAATAATATAGATCCATCATTAATGCAGTGTTTATTGAGCATTTACTCTGTGCAGGCACATAGGGTATCATGCAATATGCTGGAAACCTCAGGCACATGTATGTGAATTAATCATCCTAATACTTTAGTAGGAGTTGGTACTAGGTGTCTCATATTTCCCTGAGGATATAGATGCTGGGCTCAGCCTTTCTGTTCCTTCTTTTTCTCTAACACTGATTGTATAAAATAGGATCTAAACAAAGGTAGATGGGAGGAATACAGAAAGCAAGCATGGAGTGGTACTTCAGAGGAAATTCTCATTGTTTTCTTTCTTTCATTTTTTGGTAATAATTTAGTGCAGGGAGGAAAAATAATTTTCCCACTGCCCTTCTGGGTTCTTGGCTAAAAAAGATTGACAGGAGAAAAACAAATTAAATGTCTTATTTTTTTTTTTTTTTTTTTTATTTATGATAGTCACACACAGAGAGAGAGAGAGAGGCAGAGACATAGGCAGAGGGAGAAGCAGGCTCCATGCCGGGAGCCTGACGTGGGATTCGATCCTGGGTCTCCAGGATCACGCCCTGGTCCAAAGGCAGGCGCTAAACCGCTGCGCCACCCAGGGATCCCCAAATTAAATGTCTTAAAGGAACCCCAAACACATTAGGCTCAAAGACATGCAACTTACATTTATATACCATTCTGACCTCCAGATAAAGGGGTAGGGATTTAGAACTTCAAAAAGGGAGAAGTCGGGATCCCTGGGTGGCGCAGCGGTTAGGCGCCTGCCTTTGGCCCAGGGCGCGATCCTGGAGACCCGGGATCGAATCCCACATTGGGCTCCCGGTGCATGGAGCCTGCTTCTCCCTCTGCCTGTGTCTCTGCCTCTCTCTCTCTCTCTCTCTCTGTGTGACTATCATAAATAAATAAAAATTAAAAAAAAAAAAAAAAAAGGGAGAAGTCTGTAAAGAGGAAAATGACAAGAGCCCGTGGTAAACTAATTTTGTCATGCTAGGCAGGTAACTCTTTCTGATATATAAGTTATCTAGGGGGCACCTAAGTGGCTCCGTGGTTGAGCAACTGCCTTTGGCTCAGGTTGTGATCCAGGGGTCCTGGGATCAAGTCCCACATCAAGCTCCCCACAGGGGGGTCTCTGCCTTCTCTCTGCCTATGTCTCTGGCACTCTCTGTGTGTCTCTCATGAAGAAATAAAAAATCTTTTTTAAAAAAGTTATCTCTGGGGATCCCTGGGTGGCGCAGCGGTTTGGCGCCTGCCTTTGGCCCAGGGCGCGATCCTGGAGACCCGGGATCGAATCCCACGTTGGGCTCCCGGTGCATGGAGCCTGCTTCTCCCTCTGCCTGTGTCTCTGCCCCTCTCTCTCTCTCTATGACTATCATAAATAAATAAAAAATTAAAAAAAAAAGAAAAAAGTTATCTCTGGTATCAGCTCTTGTTCCTATACAGATTCCTGTTTCAAGAACACTATAAAGACACATACATGAATTGTGTCTTTCTACATCCGTTTTATTCAACTAGCAAGCAAGATTAACGTAATTGTAAAGCAGGTTGAGAATTCCAAACTCAGTAACATTTCACTAAGCACTGAACTTGGCTTTATACACTTCACACAAGAAACATGATACAATAAGGGGTAAGAAGTTAACAAACCAAAGGTGAAGTCAGTCTCTTGAGCATGCATATGAGATGGGGACTCAGGTCCGTTTTGGGTCAGCCCTTGGCACATAGTGCTTATGGTCTTCTAGCAGTGGAAGATCTCTATTGCATTCGGAGATCAATCAGGCAGAACCTTTGGTGGAGGTTGCCTCTCAAATGCAATCAGACATGGAAGGGTTTGCTTCAAAACTGTTTGCAGTTTGCTACATAACTTCCTTCCTTACTGAAGGATTTCATCAGTCTTGGATCTTTGCAGGCCTCTTCTCATTCCAGTGGTTAACAGCGCTCAATATTGCCAGGACTATCAGTCCCAAGTACTGCCAATCTGTATTGGTATGAATGATATCAGGTCTTAGCTACAATGTCCTCCACTACTTACATCACTAATTGACATGACTGGTTACTTCACATGAGTGACTTCATCTTAACCTTTACAGTTCCCCATCTAATTTCTTTTAAATAATTAAGGGAGGGCAGCCCGGGTGGCTCGGCGGTTTAGTGCCGCCTTCGGTCCAGGGCCTGATCCTGGAGACCTGGGATCGAGTCCCAGGTCGGGCTCCCTGCGTAGAGGCTGCTTCTCCCTCTGCCTGTGTCTCTGCCTCTCTCTGTGTGTGTCTCTCATGAATAAATAAATAAAATCTTTAACTAACTAACTAACTAACTAAATAATAGATAGATAGATAGATAGATAGATAGATAGATAGATAGATAGATAAAGAGGGAAATTTTTTCTGATCCTGCTATGTCCTAACTGCCTTCTGGTCAAACCAATCCATATGCACAATAATGTATTTTGGAGTCAATTATTCTGCTTCCACTCAAATGCATTTTTTAAAATGTTACATACAGATAGAAAGAAATACAGATAGAAAGTTTTTTTGAAGATATCAACCTATCTAAGGAAATTCTTCCATTTGCAGCAGCAGGATGAACTTTATTTGGCAACAAAAATCCCTGTCCCTTTCAAGGTTCTTCTAGCTTGTCTAAGAATCAAATTGACATAGACAGATTAACAGGAGAAAATAAAAAGAAGGACATATGTATGGGAAATTTTCACGGACATGAAAATTCCAATGACAGGCAAAATGATGCAAATATGTCATTCGGAACTAAAAAGAAAAAGGTAAAGGTCTGGGACTTCAAAGGAAGAAATGCAATTCACGGGAAGATGAAAAAGAATACACGTGGGCAGCCCGGGTGGCTCAGCGGTTTAGTGCCACCTTCCGCCCAGAGTGTGATCCTGGAGACCTGGGATCGAGTCCCATGTCAGGCTCCCTGCATGGAGCCTGCTTCTCCCTCTGCCTGTGTCTCTGCCTCTCTCTGTCTGTCTCTCTCATGAATAAATAAATAAAACCTTAAAAAAAAAAAAAAAAAAAAAGGATTCACGTTTGGTAAATAAATGTTTGCCAGCCACTCAGAACAACGGGACATAGAGGACTTTGATCAAACAGGGCTTGGGTTCTTCCCTGTCCACAATACCTAGATTATACCCTAATGTAATTATCTATGGTGACAACTCTTCCTGGGGCAGTTTTGCTATTTATTATTTATTTAAAGGCTCTTCTTAGGACACCTGGGTGGCTCAGCGGTTGAGTGTGTCTTTGGCTCAGGGCATGATCCTGGAGTCCTGGAATCGAGTCCCACATCAGGCTTCCTGCATGGAGCCTGTTTCTCCCTCTGCCTGTGTCTCTGCCTCTCTCTGTGTGTGTCTCATGAATAAATAAATTTTAAAAATCTTTAAAAAGAAAAAAAAAATAAAGGCTCTCTTGAATCTGCTGGGTTTTGATTGCTTTTTAGCTCAAAATAATCTTCATGCAAAAATAGCCCAATTTGGGAGAGCCTGCACTCGGCCCCTAAAACTTGAAGGACATTTTATTACATGAAATAAGCCATATGCAGAATACACACATATATATATACACACACTGTATGAAACATATATACACACATAAATAAATGAATATATATACATATATATCTCTCTACATATATTTATATGTGAAATATATTAAAAAAGTTAAAGTCATAAAAATAAAAAGAGTGTTTGTTGCCAGGAGTTAAGGATAGGGAAAATGTTGAGATGTCGGTCAAATGGTAACATGGACAGTAGTAACAGGAAATCTCACTAAAATGAACTCTGAAGGTTTCCACAAGTAGAGCTCTCATGCTCTACTATTCCTAGTCAACTGTAGACCCAACAGGAAGAGGAAAACTTGACCTTACATAGATCTTACCTTGTATATGGATACTACTCCAGCCAGAGAAAGAGATACTTCCTTTATGCTTCACATGCAACAGCTCAGAAAATGAAAAACCACCATACTTCCAACTTCCAGTTTACTCCAAATAACTTTTACAACAGCCTTCTCGACTCCTTTTTCCTCTTTTTGTTACCCAGACTTGCCTTTGGTTTTGCCACAGCCAGGTCGTACCTGTTTGCAATATCCAATATTCCCAATTTTAAAAATCCAATTTCATCCAAATGGGAAAGGTATTTGTTAATAAGCAGGTATTAACTCAAGCAAAACAGATGAAGGAAGGATAAATATGATTATATTTTCCCAAAATTCTAGAGATTATATAGGTTTTGGGAAAACACCTGCTCTGCTATAACCCTTAACACTCAAGAAGGAAGTCTTGTGAAATATATGAAACAACATTCATTCCCTGATCAAACAGTACCACAAATTACAGGTATAAAACAAAGAACTCTGATGAATATCATCAAAAGTACATAATCAATGATTAAATACATAATAGGTTCATTTGTAATACATGGAAACCTGCAGATCAAAGTAATAGCATTTTCAACTACAGAAATGGGGTAGAGTTCAATAAGGTACACAACATGGGATCCCTGGGTGGCGCAGCGGTTTGGTGCCTGCCTTTGGCCCAGGGCGCGATCCTGGAGACCCGGGATCGAATCCCACATCGGGCTCCCGGTGCATGGAGCCTGCTTCTCCCTCTGCCTGTGTCTCTGCCTCTCTCTCTCTCTCTGTGACTATCATAAATAAATAAAAAATTAAAAAAAAAAAAAGGTACACAACATGAACTCATAATTCCTCAACATAGTAAATCAACATCTTATTTGTTGAAGAAAGAGCAGCAACACACACACAGAATGAACACTGTTGCATGAATAATAGTTGGTCAGCATAGATGGGGTTATGAAGGCAGGGAATTTTCTACCTAGAATAAATTCCTGTACTTGTTCACACCAAATCAAGGAGAATAATGCTTAATGTACTCCATCAACATTGCCACAATGCCTTTGAGAGACACTTCTGTGACACTCCAAAAACCAGAACTGGAGCCATAAGCCAGGCTCTCAGACTATAATCAGTAGCAACATCTGGAATATGCTGACCGCTCTACTCAGGTACTTCAGGGACCATGTCTCTACTTAGCAGGATGATGCTGTGACATCTAAATAGAAGTATTCTCCATCCAGAATGCTCTTTGATCCAGTAAAACTCCTCATGGGAGACACTTCACCACAAGCTGTCCAGCACCTAAAGGCTGGGTTATCACAGCAGAAAATATGAGAGTAAATTTTCAGACACTGAGGAACTGTAGTTCAGAACCAAGAAAATTTCAGAGGCCAAACCATCCAAACTTATGAAACCAGGAAATCAGAAGAGCCAAGACTTTCCCACACTCACAGACTAAAGAGGAACTGCAAAAGGGAGACAAAGAAAAAACAGTAAACTAAAATAAAGGGGTTCAACTCTGTGGGATATTCAAACAGGACCTGGGGTCTGCCTGTAGTCTTCAGGCTGAGGGCCTGAAGCCTGAGATATACTCCCCTTGAAGGACTGGGAATCAAACAAAGGTTTTCCCCACCCATTGTCTATACAGCACTGCTGAGTAGCAATCTCAGAAGAACGACTCTATTCCTAGTACACATGCCGCTGAGGGGTGAAAGTGGACATGAGGATATAGTGGAGGCACAGCACAGGCAGAGGGCTTGAGAAAGCCATGCACCTGCCTCGAGCCCTAGACGCAAAAGAGCAGCCAACGTTTCTATCATGATAGGTCACTCAGCACATGAAACTGAATGCAAGCTGGAGAAGGCCCACAGTCAGGGTGAGGGGTGGCATCAGATCAGATATATGTGACTGACCAGAGAAGGAGAGGCCAAAGGAGGAAGAATGGCCCTCACAAAGAGCACTCCATGTGCTCCCCAAGGCTGAACCAGTAAAGGGCCCCAGGGGGCAGAGACCAGCATATCTGGTCAGGATGAAGACTTTGCCCTTGTTGTGGACAAGAGCTGCAGTACCACTGAGGAGTGCAGGAAACATACATACAAAGAAGAGAGTAAGGGAGGGATAGAACGGGTTCCTTTGAGAGTCCATGAAAAATCAACTCTTCTTTTCCAACCACCTATCCCATCTGGGGAGAATATCCCAAATGGCATTTCAGGAAGTCACTTCCTCTCTGCCACCTGACCCTTACTGGTGTTCACATCTTTGACGCCTTCCCACGCACCTGGGTTTTGCTGCTAGTTTCACCCCACTCTTGAGGTTCCAGAGCTCTCCCGTGCTCCACAATGGAGTTCATATTCAGCTCAGAAAGAGATTCCTGTTGACATGGAAACCGGTAGATGATGTCCTTGGGTATTCCCAGCCCTTTGTCAGCTGAGACCAAGGACATTCATTACAGATGGGTCTAGAATAGCACTTCACAAATTTGTTCACTGACACTTTTCTTCCAAATGCTTAAAAATGTTTGACACATACAGATATCCAGCTCTCTTCCCAGAGCTACTGAATCAAAATTACAGGAGTAAAACCAGGCAATCTGATATTTTAAAGTTTTGACATGAGGTCTTGTTCCTCCTCAACCTCTAGCACCACCACTAACCTGCAAGTAGTGAGCATATCATCTGATAAAAGGGTGGGGGTTGAAATTCAGATGTGGTTGAAATTCAGATGATGCAGCATTTTATTTCTGAATCAACAGGACTTTAATCTCAATCAAGCAGGGCAGGGGCTCCCAAGAAACTCTCAACAGAAACACAAAGATAACTCAGGCAGTTCCCAACCTCTGTAGGGAAACTAATCTTCACCCAGGGAGACCAGGTTCCTCTACCTCTCCAATATCACATCCCTGTACAAGACCCTCTGAGCAAAGTCCAAGCACTCCCACTCCTCCTCAGATAAATCTATGGCCACATCCCTAATATAAACAGTTGCTGAAATGAAAGCACATTTCACCAAGAGGCCAGCAGGAAAGTACTTATTTCACAAAAATGAGAGAAGGAAAGAGATCGAAGGGTCAGTTAGAAATGAGTGCTCAGATACATCTACAAAAGAGCATTTCAAGTCATACATCCCATATTTGGATTTGTTAGACTTTTCCATCAGAGAATTTCCATCTGCTAAACTATTGAGATTTTACAATATTGTGCAAGATAAATTATATACATACAATACTGCATACGTGAAAATTGCTGAAAATAGATCTTAAAAGTTCTCATCCAAGAAAAAGAATTCTTTTTTTCTTTTTTTAAGATTTTATTTATTTATTCATGAGAGACCCCAAGAGATAGGCAGAGATATAGGCAGATCGGAGAGCAGGCTCCATGCAGGGAGCCCGATATGGGACTTGATCCCAGGGACTGCGGGATCACGTCCTGAGCCAAAGGCAGACGCTCAACCGCTGAGCCACCCAGGAGTCCCAAGAAAAAAAATTCTTGTAACAATGTTTGTTAACGGATGTTAACTAGATTTACTGTGGTGATTGTTTCACAATTTATACAAATACTGAATCATTATTTTGTACACCAGAAACTAATATATGTCAATATTCCTAAATTTAATAAAATGATTAAAACAAAAGGGAAATAATGAACTCTATATATACCTAATGAAATGGAGAAGTGAAGTAGAGGGTATAATATGATGACTGAATGGAAAAGAAAGGTACTTTTCATGGTCACTTTAGGTAGTGTTTTAAGTACAAAACCAGAGTGGAATGCCATGGCAACCTTGTAGAGATGGGCTATTTTCAGCCCTGACAGATGAACTAGTCAGTTTGGGCTTTGAGTACCATAAACAGTTCAATAGTAAACAATATTGGTCAGAAGTAATCCCAAAAAAAGGGAAGGAGAACAACAGAAGTTAAGCAGTTTGCCTGAGGTCACCACATGAGTCTCTGGAAGAAATATTAGTGCTATTCCAGATTCTAGACACAAGGACTTTCTCTGGTATACCATGAGGATATTTTCATTTACAATTATCACCTCAAATGATGCTCTTCCAGAGTTATAAAACTCACAGAAAGAATGCAAAGCTTGGAACCTCAATGCAATATATGAGTAAGCAAAAAGATTTTTTAAAAAGCCAAGAAACAAAACGTGAAATAAGAGAAAAGGAAGTTGATACTCAGAAGATGAATATACTTTTGTAAATAATGTACTGACAAGCAAAGAATATCTAAGAAAATGTATTTTTCTACTTTTAAGAGAATACAAGTAGAATTTCGTGAAATTAAAATACATCAGAAAAAAATAATGGTACAGAAGAAAAAACAACATGATCTTCTACATTAGGACAAAGAAAAATTAAAGATGCCTGAGATTTAAGGATGTTTGTTAACCTTCCACTGATATATTCATGGAAGATAGGTCAACAAACCGACATCACACTAGCATTGGAAGTTAGTATCACCGGTCAAGAGAATGATTTTCTAGTCACCAAATTACTAAATGGGCCTCTAAGAGACAATAGTGGGCCCAGGAAGAATAGAAGATTTATATTATCTCCACAATACATTCAAATATAGAGATGAGATTATTATTTGAAGGAAAGGAAAAAAATATACACAATGAAAAGATGTTGACCAGTGATAAACTATATATGAGTTCTACATAGTATGTTGTACACATTAAATGACAGCTAACGTCTACATGAGCTAGAGCATGAATAGTGTCTTCAGGATGACGAAGTGCACAGTAGCATCAACGAAAGGTGAAAATTGGAAAAATGGGAAACTGATGATATCAGAACAGATCAGAAGTTTTGAACACTCCCCATATGGTAAGCGTTACTCTAAAGCTTTACAAGTGCTAACTTGTATAAAGACATAGCATCCAATTAAATTAGTATTTGTTCCCATCTTACATTTGACCCAACTCTGTCACACACACTCTAAGGATGTGCCTCTGGTCGAACAGGTAATAAATGGCAGAGCTTGCACCAGAACCAAAGGGTCAGGCTTTATTTAGGATGGAACCCACAGCACCATTGTTAAAGTAACGCATACAACAGTAAAAGTCTGTTGACAGAGAGTTTCCTAATGGAGAATACCTGAAACAAGTTCAAGGATGAAACAGAAACCTGTCCCCATTAGGAGGTGATATTACAACAAAGACCTGGGGAAGGAAGTTCACCACATGCATTTGAAGAGTCAGAGAATTCTAGGCAGAGGGACCACCCTTGGAAAAGCCCTGAGGCAGTGCTGACCCTGGTCCCAGCAACAGCAAAAACAACTTGGGCCTTAATCCCAGTAAGGGAGGAGACAAGCAGGGGATCAGGTCACAGAAGTAGATCAGGAATGGGTGGCCATGGTCTTCAGAAACTGTTCTCCCCTTTCCCAAGTGAATTTTGGAAGCCATGTAGTCTCTCACCCATCTTAAGTTAGTATCTAATTTTTTTTTTACCTATCTTAAGTGAAAACACACACACAATGTATTTTGCTGTAATATTTTGAAAACATGCTGTGTACTTCGAAAATATGCCAAGATATCACCCCAGGAAGATGGCATTGCTCTTAACTGGGAGGTGGAGGACTGCAAGGAACAAAATTGTGGGAGTTCAGGAGGTCATGTTTGGACACTGTAAGGTGGAGATGCCTGTTAGATGTGCGAGCACAGGCGACAAGGAGACACCTGGAAAACACAATCTGGCATTCAGGGTGGAGGTCTGAAATGGAGTGTGGACCTAGGAGACCTCAGGGTGTTCAAAGCCCTGAGATGTGGTACCATGGAAAGTCAACAGGTATAGATGGAGAAGAGGCCCAAAACTAGCTTTCCTCCAATCAGAGAGCAAGGAGCTGAGAAAAAAATCAGCAGAGCAAACTGAGAAGTGAACAAGGTAGAGAGAAGAAAATTGAAACAGGCATACAGATGACAGATTTGTCAATAGTGGGATGTCCTAAAGCCATGAAAAAATGATCTTTTAAGGAAGAAGGAGTAATCACACTATTCAACATGTTGCTCATCAGACAGTTGAGGACAGTGAATTAACCAATATTTCTAGAGAACAGGACATCACTGCCCCTGACAAGGAGAGTGGAACAGTAGATGGGAAAGCCTGATTGGATAAGGGTCAAGTATACACTGCAGGCAACACTGAGGAGAGAATACAATGACGATGTTTGCATATTTTGCTCTGACTGTGAGCAAAAAAAAAAAAAAGGCTCTTATTAAAGGAGAAGACATCCATAAAAGAAATTTTTTGTTGTAAACATGAGAGAATGTAGTGAATAAAGGGCTTTGTTAAGGTTAGGCTATACCACAGTCTGTGTATGATAACAAAAATAATTCTCTAGAGGTAAAAATGGAGCGCATGTGGTCAGGATGCAAATTTCACCCTGGGACCTGAAGGGTGTGGGAGGTAGTGCACACTCTCAGGGTGGGGGAACAGCTGGGTGCAGGGATAGTCCATTCCTTATTCATAGTGAAGAAGATCTAGACATTGAGGCAGGCAGAGGGCCCAGTCAGGAAGATCTCTTTCCCATCATTCCCAGGTGCTCAGACAGATGGTCTTGGACTGAAAATGAAGATGGGAAAGAAGGAGCTGCCTTTCTCAGGGGCTCTAGAGGAAAAGGTATGGTAGGCAAATACGGAAATTCCAGACGAGGTAGTCCAGAAATTGAGTTAAGACCAGTCAACCTGGATCCCTGGGTGGCTCAGCGGTTTAGTGCCTGCCTTTGGCCCAGGGCGTGATCCTGGAGTCCCGGGATCAAGTTCCGCATCAGGCTCCCTGCCCGGAGCCTGCTTCTCCCTCTGCCTGTGTCTCTGCCTCTCTCTTTCTTTCATGAATAAATAAAATCTTAAAAAAAAAAAAAAAAAAGAAAAAAGAAAAAGGCCAGTCAACCTGGGTTTATGTTTTCCTCCAGCTGTGATGGAAGACAGAACAAAGTAGGCAGGGCTGGATGAGATGATGTGGAGGCGAAAGCAAGGAAATCTAGGGAATGGTTACATCAGTCCTTTGTCTGGGGGGCACTTAAATTGTGTGGCTGTTAGTAAGTGAAAGATTTGTCTGTCACCATCTTTTAAAATAACCTAGATGAGGAGGAGAGTATATTCAGGATACTGGGGTTTACCATTTATAACCCTAGAAGAGGAAAAAACCTGCATTTAGTCCAGACCCCACATGTACTGCATGAATGTTTGAAGGTTTCAAGCATAACCTTCATGCTCTGGGCTGATGTATGCAAAGGTCCTGGTTATCCTTAACACAGTCTTCTCACAAGTGAAGGGGAAGCTGACCAGGGACAGCAGAGAAGGACAGAGCCACAGGTCCTTCACTGAGACCACTCTCCTCATTCCCAGCAGGTAAGAAGGGCACATGTAAAAAACCCATGGAGTTGAACTGTTGCCATAGCTACCTTGGGCTGAGCACACCCACTTCAGCAGTAAAGGCACCTGAAGGCTGGGAGGAGAGGTCTCTGGGCTGCTGAGACTCACTGATGGAGAGACAATCCTGGTATCTAAGATTTCTTTCTTTCTTTCTTTCTTTCTTTCTTTCTTTTTGGTATCTAAGATTTCTGACTTTGCAATGACATTTTGGCTGAAATATTCATGGCCCCAGATCCTGAATTATTTGGTCTAAGACTGTACAAACTGAGAGTAGAGTAGGAAGTGTCTGTGAATAGCACAGTACAGGAGAAGCTGAAAGACTGGCAGGAGGGATACAGTAGTGGCGCCGACTGACCAACTTTTCCCCTTAGGTCACCCACCTGTGGAAGCACCCACTTTGCCATTCCAGAAAAGATGAAGGATGAAGGGGAAATCGTGTAGATAGGGCGAGCGTGTGCCTTTGGGGAAAATAACGTTTTTTCTAAATAGAATGGCATTTCATCAGCCAGTCTTTATAAACTTCAGAGCACCGAATCACCCAGGGAGGAGAACTTCTTTCTCCAGTTCCCGTGCCTCCATTCCAATCCTGGAGCTTTAACTCATGTAAGGGCAAATAAATAATTATAATGATAAAATTCTGACAAAAAAAAAAATAGTTAAGAGGCTTTCTTCCCCTGTTTTCATAGAGCATTTACTAAAAACAAGAACATTTTCAATTATAAATTCTTTCTCTCCTCCATAAGCCTCTGGCCACTTTTACAGCCCAAGAATGTTTTTCTTAGGATCCAGGAGCTATTATCTTTGAAACATAAATATCAAGGAAGTCTGTGCCCATCTGCCATTACAAGTAAAAAGACAAATTCAATCAGGTATCTGGTGCCAAGGTATAAAAACGCTGTCACAGAGCCAAGAGAATTTTTACTTTTACCTTGAATCAAGACCATTTGCTAACACAAAATCACCACACAATTACCACAATGATACAGGATGAACTATGCCATCAATCCTCTTGAGACTAGTTGTTTAGTTTGCAGACATGGGTATAACATGTACCTGGTTGGCAATAAAGAAAGGATGAAATAAATAAAACCTTAAAAAAAAAAAAAAAAAAAAAGATCTCATTGATCCAGGGCAGCCCAGGTGGCTCAGTGGTTTAGCGCCACTGTCAGCCCAAGGCGTGATCCCGGAGACCCAGGATCGAGTCCTATGTCGGGCTCCCTGCATGGAGCCTGCTTCTCCCTCTGCCTGTGTCTCTGCCTCTCTCTCATGAATAAATAAATAAAATCTTTAAAAAAGAAAGAAAAGAAGGAAGGAAGGAAGGAAGGAAGGAAGGAAGGAAGGAAGGAAGGAAGGAAGGAAGGAAACAAACAAACAGATTTCTTTCTGCCTTTGAAATCTTGTTGGCAATTCCCTGTGATGTGCATCATATTCTGGCTTAATACTCACTCAATAATAAAACTGTTTTGTCTTCAACTTTGGTGGAGAGGTTTCTCTGGGTAGCCAGAAATATTGTCTTTACTGTATTTCTCCAACACCCCACCCTTAGTGTTTGCCATCCTTTCCAAATGCTTCCCAGGATGCAGTGACCTCTTCCTTCTTGGAGAAACCTGCCCCATATTTAGTTTAAAACATCTGTCCCTCTGCTCTCCAGCTACCTTGTGATTCTGCATGTCTGTGTACACGTGTGCACACATGTTGGGAAGGGCAGGGAGAGGCCAATATGGAGAAGCCAGCACTGGCTTGGCAGAAAAGAAGTAGTAGCTGCATCTTTTCCTCAAGCACAATCCCAAGGATAAGCCTTTGAGCGGCAGATCACTGTAGTGGTGTCTATGCTCTGATTCCTGGGATAATATGCCTTTATATTCACAGCCTCTCCCCAGCTGTGCCCAGTGATACACCTTCGGAAAGCCCTACCTGCCACCTGCCTCCTGGGCACCTTTTTCCCTCCTGGACTCAGACACTCTTACAAACCTCCCATGATCTCCAATGTATTCCCTGAACACTCCATCAGGATCCCTCTATTCAGCTATGGAGTCCCACAGCACATTCCAGACCCCAACAACTCCAGTATTTATGATGGAATAATACACATAAAGATGTCCAAGGACCCACTAACCCCTGATGCCATATTTTCATTTACAATGACCTCATTCCAAATGCTGGCACTTCCATAATCTACCAAATAAAATAATGTCTCTAATGACATACATATTCCAACAAGATCTAGCACCTTCTATGGAAGCACCCCAAATTATCATTTACATACCCCCAAATGCATGTAAAACCTTGGCTTCCAACCTAGTGACAGTTCCCCTAAAATACCAAAAGTAACCCCCAAATCTTCTCTATTTTTCCTATAATTCCACTATCAGTTGGATAATGAGTCTTGCCCTCAAGAGACCCTACAGAAGTCACTTGTGGAGTGGAAGCTGCAGTGCAACTCTTGGATCCACCCACTCAAGACCAAGGCACTCATGTCCATGTAGACTGAAGGGTAAAGAGCCAGTCATGATGCCCAAGGAACAAAAAGTTCAGCCCAGTACAAGGACAAAGACCTGAGACAGAAAAGGTTTTGGTGTTTGGTAACAGAGGAAAGGCAAATGTGACTAAGGCACAGGTAGCTCTAAGAGGGTAAGCTCTCAATATGAGGCTGGCAGGAGTCCTGATGACACAGAGCTCAGCAGCCTCAGTAAAGAGCCTGGATATGCAGGGATGGGGAAGTGGGAGGTAAAGGGGTAAAATATACATTTCTTAAAATTTACCATTTTAACACATTTTACTTACTATATAGTTCAGTGGTATTAAGGACATTCACACTCTTATGCAACCATCACCACCTCTATCTCAGGAACTTTTTTATTTTTTAAAAGATTTTATTTGATAGAGAGAGTGAGCACGTGCACACACAAGGACAAGGTGGTGGGTAAGGGGAGCAGAAAGAAAAGGAGAAGCAGACTCCCTGCTGAGCAGAGAGCCCCGTGTGGGGCTTGATCCCAGGACCCTGGCATCAAGACCTGAGTTAAAGGCTGACGCTTAACTGATTGAGCCACCCAGGCGCCCCTATCCCTGGAAATTTTATCTTCCCAAAACTCTATAGCCATCGAACAATAACTGCCCATACCTCCTTGTCCCCAGCCACTGGCAACCACCACTCTACTTTTCTATATCTATGAATTTGGCTACTTAAGGTAATTTATATAAGTGGATAAACACATTTGGCCTTCTGTATCTGGCTTTTTATGCAATTAGCATATTTCCAAAGTTTATCCATGTTGTAGACTATTTCAGAATTACCTTCCTAAATTTTTAAGGCTGAGCAATGCTCTCTGTTGGATGTATACACCACCTTCATTTACCCATTCATCCACTGATGCACATTTGGGTTGTATTTATCATTTTGGCTATTATGAATGCTGTAATGAACACAAGTGTAAAAATACCTCTTGGGGTCCCTGCTTTCTATTTCATTGGTACATACCCAGAAGTGATATTGGTGGGGGATCCCTGGGTGGCTCAGTGGTTTAGCCCCTGCCTTAGGCACAGGGCGTGATCCTGGAGTCCTGGGGTAGAGTTCCCCATCAGGCTCCGTGCATGAAGCCTGCTTCTCCCTCTGCCTATGTCTCTGCCTCTCTCTCTGTGTCTCTCATGAATAAATAAAATCTTAAAAAAAAAAAAAAAAAAAAAAGAAGTGGAATTGGTGGATCAATGGGCAATGGGTAATTCTATCTTTAATGTTTTGGAAATCACTACACTCTTTTTCATAGGGGCTACACCATTACATTCCCGAAGGATTCGACTCCTTCAGATCTTCTCCAACACTTATTTTGGTTTTGTTTTGATAATAGACATTGCTAAGAGTGTGAAGAGTATCAAGGGTATCTCAATGTGGTTTATTTTTTTTTTTTTTTTTTTATTTATGAATGATAGTCACACACAGAGAGAGAGACAGAGACAGAGACACAGGCAGAGGGAGAAGCAGGCTCCATGCACCGGGAGCCCGACGTGGGATTCGATCCCGGGTCTCCAAGATCGCACCCTGGGCCAAAGGCAGGCGCCAAACCGCTGCGCCACCCAGGGATCCCTCAATGTGGTTTATATTTGCTTTCCAAAATGATAACTGATATCGAGCATTTTTTCATTGGCTTACTGTATGCCTCGTCTTTGAAGAACTGTCTAATCAAGTCTTTTGCCCGTTTTTATTTTTTTATTTTTAGTTTTTTAAAGATGGGATGTTCCCATTTTTATTATATTTTTTAAAAGATTTATTTATTTATTTATTCATGAGAGACACAGAGAGAGAGAGAGAGAGGGAGAGACACAGGAGGAGGGAGAAGCAGGCCCCATGCCGGTAGCCGGATGTGTGACTGGATACTGGGACTCCAGGATCATGCCCTGGGCCAAAGGCAGGCGGCGCTAAACCGCTGAGCCACCCAGGGATCCCCCTTTTGCCCGTTTTTAAAATTGAGTTGTATGTTTTAGTAATTCCTGAATTGTAGGTCTTCATATATTCTGGATATTAGTTCCTTATAAAATATGTGATTGGCAAATATCTTCTCCCATTCTGTGGAGAATTGCTTTTCCCCATCAATAAATTTCTGATGTACAAAATGTTTAATTTCGATTAAGCCCATTTATCTATTTCATCCCAAGCTGCCTATGCTTTTTGGTGACATATCCAAGAGCATGGATTTTTTTATGATGGCAGTGGGAAACCTGTGGAGAGTTTAATGCTGGAACTGACAAGATCTGACTTCAGATTTACTCTGTAAATTTATTGTCTGAGCCTTTGCCCTGCTTCTTTCCTCAGTTTTTATCATTGTTGGGCTGGGGCCATCTTTAGCTTCTAAGTACCACTGCTACCCTCTTGCAGAAAAGTGCCACACAGACACACATACAAAACTGCCAGTCACTTCAGGGTTCAGAAACCCTGCTCTTGTCCATCATCTCCACGCTGCAGCTGGGTTCACTAAGGTGCAGAAGGAAAGCTTTTTTCACAAATTCCCTCAGAACATCTGACTTCAGGGAGAATTGCGTCTAACTGAATTTTGAAAGCGCGGCCTAAATGAAGCAGGGGGCACTTCGTCTTTATCAGCTCGTAACCTTTTAAAAAAATTCCAGGATCCGGAGGTTCTACCTGTAACTCTCGATCCAGGATCGAGAGTTCAGGCCCCACGGAGTCCTGGCCTCCCTTCCGCAGCCACGGCTTCCACGAGGCCCCCCAATCCTCGCCTGGGGGAGGGGACCCGCTCCGTGACTCCCCGCCGCCTCCCGGACCTAAGTCCCTCCTGAGAGCCCGCCCCGAAGAGAGGGCCCTTCCCGGGCATCGGTCCTCTCTCCACAGGCGGGGCTGCCCCGCGGAGACCTCAGGAGGCTGGGGGTCTGCGCGATCCCAGGGCCAGGGGCAGCCGCCGGGCCGGGCTGCGGGGCGAGGCGCACGCGCCCCTCTCCCTGTTCTCACGCGGCGCGAGGGGCAGGGGCGCCGGGGACTGCGTGGGCCCGAGGCTCGGAAGACCCCAGGCGGGGATGGCCTCTGAACCAGCTGAACCAAAACCAGCCGGACCTCCGGGGCCGCAGCGCCGCCCGCAGGGATCCGTGTCTCTCGGCGACGCGGGACTTACCGCGGTGGGAGGCGCAGGTGAGGGGACGCTAACGTGCGTGGAGAACCCAGAACAAGGGGTGCAGGCCTGAGGACAGAGACGCTCACGTGGAGAACAGAAAACACCGAAAACAGTCGAAACCTTGGCGATCTTCTAACGGCTCTAGCCGCTTGGGGGAGGGGAGGCTGTAAAAACTGCGCGTGCGCGCCGGTAGAAGGGCGGCACTGAGGCGTGGCCTTGGGGGGAGCGCTTCCGGCAAAGGGTCGGGGTAAGAGGTTTCGGGAGAGTGCGAGAACTTGGCGGACCCGGGCTGGGGCGTGTCCCTCCCGGCAATAGCCCGGCGGGTTGTGAAGAATGGGCTGGCCTGGACGCTCTCCTACTGAGGGTGGGGTTGGGGCGGGGCCTGGGAGAAGCGCTTCCGGCGACGACCGGGACGCGCGCTCTGGCCACACTAGGCCGTAGAGCCCGGGCTGGGGTGGGGCGGGGCTTTGGGGAAGCGCTTCCGGTAATGGGAGGGAAACGGATAGGACTCCTGGAGAAAGGAAGGCGAGTGGGGCGGTACCCAGGCGGAGAGCTTTTAATACTGCGCGCCCACAAGGGTCCTCCTGGCTGGACTTTCAGGAGCGAGGCCCCGACTGTTGGGCGGGGTCTTGGGTGGGGCTTGGTTTCCTCCCGACTCGCCCCCAAGGTTCGGAATTTCCAACCCTTGAGTTTATGTCGTGTCGAGGATTGCTGCCTGCGTATTCTAAATTGATGTCTGACGTAGAGCTATAGTCGTTTGGGCCGATTGTGTCGAAACCTAACATGTTTACGTTTTCTGAAAGTGAGGCGAAGAAACAGCTTTATCAAAAAAAAAAAAAAAAAACCAGCTTTATCATAGAGGTAGTTATGTGCTTCCTGGAAGAGGCGAGCCAGACTCGGTGGTCTGGGACCTCGTCTTCCATGGGGAGTGGATGTGGGGCCAGCGCTGGATCCAGAATTTAATTGAAGCAATTTAGTTAAGCGAGAAATGAACCCATCTGTACTAGAGTTGCAAACTGGAATGTGAAGTGTGAAAACTTATGCGAAATGTGCCATTTTTACCAACATTATTTGGTCACAATTCAGCTAGAAATCCACCATAAGGAAAATTCTGGAAAAAGCACAAATACGTGGAGGTTAAATAACATGCTACTAAACAATAAGTCAAATAATAAAAAGATCAAAACTTACATGGAAACAAATGAAAATTAAAAAAGAAAACTGTCTAAAATCTTTGGGATGCAGCAAAAGCCGTTGTAACAGGAAAGCAATACAGGCCTGCGTCCAGAAGCAAGAAAATCCCAAATAAACAACTTACACTAGAGGGAGCTAGAAAAAGAACGAACAAAACCCAAAACCAGCAGAAGTGAGGAAATAATAAAGATTAAAACAGAAATAGATGAAATAAAAACTAAGAAAATAATAACAAAAATAATAAAACCAGGAGCTGGTTCTTTGAAAGGATCAGCAAAAATCAATAAACCTCTAGTTGAGCTCATCAAAAAAAGGAAGAAAGGACTCATAAAATCAGAAATGAAAGAGGAGAAATAACAGCTGACACCACAGAAATATAAATATTTGTAAAAGAATATGAAAAACTATATGCCAACATATTAGACAATCTAGAAGAAATGGATAGGTTTCCAGAAACATAAATTACCAAAACTGAAGTAGGAAGAAATAGAAAATTTGTTTTTGTTTTGTTTTTGTTTTTGTCTTTGAAATAGAAAATTTGAATGACCAATTACCAGCAATGAAATTGAATTAGTAATCAGAACACTCCCAACAAACAAAATTCCAGGAGTAGATGGCTTCACAGGCAATACCCTGATCCCTAAATCAGATAAAGACACCACAAAAAAAAAAAAAAGAGAGAGAGAGGCCAATATTCTTGATGGACATAGATGCAGAAATCCTCAACAAAATACCAGCAAACCAAATCCAACAATATATTTAAAAAATCACTCACTGCAGTCAAGCAGAATTTATTCCCAGGATGCAAGTGTGGCTCAATATTCACAAATCAATGTGATAAGTCACATCAGTAAGAGAAAGTATAAAAAATATGATTATTTCAATAGATGGAGAAAGCATTTGACAAAGTACAACGTCCATTTATACGTCCATTTATGATAACCCTCAGCAAAGTAGGTTTAGCAGGAACATACCTCACCGTAATAAAAGGCATAATAAAATAGGGATAAAGTTAACAAAAGAGATGAAACTCTTCTACTCTGAAAATTATAAAACATTGATGAAAGAAACTGAAGAAAACACAAAGAAATGGAAAGCCACTCCATACTCACACATTGGAAGAAAAAAAATTGTTAAAATGTCTACACTACCCAAAGCAATCTACACATCTAATAAAATCCCTATCAAAATACCAACAGCATTTTTCACCTAGAACTAGAACAAGCAACCTTAAAGTCTGTTTGGAAACACAAAAGACCTTGACTAGCCAAAGCAGGAAAATAATAAAGAAGAGGAGGGGAAGGGAAATAAAAAAATTAAAAAAAAAAAAAAACCCGGAGCTACCACAATACTGGACTTCAAGTTCTATCACAAAATTTTAGTAATCAAAACAGTATGATACTAGCACAAAAATAGACACATCAATAGAACAGAATAAAAAACCCAGAAATAAACCCAAAATTAAATGGTCAATTAACCTCTGACAAAGGAGGCAAGAATATGCAATGAGAAAAAGTCTCTTCAAAAAACTGTATTGGGAAAACTGGACTACTTAAATTATACACAAAAATAAACTCACAATGGATTCAGAGACCTGAAACCATAAAAATCCTAGAAGAGAGACAATGGTTTCTCTGGCGTTGGCCAGAGCAACATTTTCCTAGGCAAGGGAAATAAAAATAAACTATTGGGACTATATAAAAATAAAAATTAAAAAAAACTTCTGCACAGTGAAGGAAACAATCAAAAAAACTAAAAGGCAGCCTATAGGAATGGGAGAAGGTATTTGCAAATGGCATATCTGATAAAGGGTTAGTATCCAAAAAATATAAAGAACTGATACAGCTCAACATAATCCAATTTTAAAAATGGGCAGAAAGCATGAATAGACATTTATCCAAAGATGACATCCAGATGATCAATAGATACTTGAAAAGATGCTCAACATCACTGATCGTCAGGGAAACACAAGTCAAAACTACAATGAGATAGGAACTCACACCTGTCAGAATGGCTAAAATGCAAACTAGGGGCAGTGTGGGTGGCTCAGGGGTTCAGTGCCTGCCTTCGGCCCAGGGTGTGATCCTAGAGACCCGGGATCAAGTCCCACGTCGGGCTCCCTGCATGGAGCCTGCTTCTCACCTCTGCCTGTGTCTCTGCCTTTCTCTTTCTCTCTCTGTGTGTCTCTCATGAATAAATAAAATCTTAAAAAAATAATAAAAATAAGGGGCAGCCCGGGTTGCTCAGTGGTTTAGCGCTGCCTTTGGCCCAGGGCCTGATCCTGGAGACCTGGGATCAAGTCCCGCGTCAGGCTCCCTGCATGGAGCCTGCTTCTCCCTCTGCCTGTGTCTCTGCCTCTCCCTCTCTCTCTCTCTGTCTCTCATGAATAAATAAACAAAATCTCTAAAGAAAATAAAATAATAAAATGGAAAACAGGGGAAAACAAGTGCTGGTGAGGGTGTGAAGAGAAAAGAAATCTCTTGCCTCTGTTGGTACGAATGCAAACTGGTACAGCCACTGTGAAAAATGGTATGGAGTTTCTCAAAAAGTTAAAAATAGAACTACCCTATAATCTGTGGGTTGCACTGCTGGGTGTTTACCCCCAAAACTCAGAAACAGTAATTTTCAAAAGGACACATGCACCCTGATGTTTATTGCAACATTATTTACAATGGCCAAATTATGGAAGGAGTCCAAGTATCTATCAATAGATGAATGGATAAAGAAGATGCGGTATACATACATACAGTGGAATATTATTCAGACATATAAAAGAATGAAATCTTCATTGTTTGTAACATGGATAGAGCTAGAGAGTATAATGCTAAGTGAAATAAGCTAGTCCGAGAAATACAAATAGCATATGATTACACTACTATGTGGAATTTTAGAAAACAAGTGAGCAAAGGGAAACAAGAAAGACAAACTAGGAAATAGAGTCTTAAGTATTGAGAACAAATTGGTGGTTACCAGAGAAGAGATGGGTAAGGGGGTGGGCTAAATAGGTGATGGAGATTAAGGAATACATTTGTCCAGATGAGCACTGGGTGAGGTATGAAAGTGTTGAATCACTATATTGTACACCTGAAACTAATATTATGCTATATGTTACCTAATTAGAATTTAAATTTTAAAAACTTAATAGAATAGTAAAATACAAATTAAAAAAACTAGCAGCAAACAGTATCAAGTTTCTATCTTTACAGGAAGAGGGGAGGGAAAAGAAAGGAACATTGATGCTAGTTTATAAGACAAATACATAACTTTTTTTTCTTTCAGCTCTTAAAAATCTGCCTGAAGACCACAAAGACCACCACCACATATTTAAAAAATCAGCCTGGTTCTCCTGCCCACTCTCCATGCTATGAACTATAATTGAAGGCAGAAGGGTGGAGGTTGGCAAGGGTGAGAGGAAACTGGGCACAGTTGGCCTTTGAGTGGCAGGTAACCTCTGAAACCTGATGGTCCATGGCAGTCAATGATTGCACACCTACAGGACCTTTCTGCCTCCCCCCAAACTTGCAGAAGAATGCTCATTGAAAAGAAACCACTTTCCTTTCAGGGTTTATCCTCTGGTTGCTCCAGACTTAGGATTTCAAAGGAAGGTGAAAGGAGGTAAGAGGACTTAAAAAAAGGAGGATGGAGTAATTAAAAAGAAATAATATTTCCAAAGCTATAGCCTATGCCCCCAAAGTGATCAAATCCGTATTAACTTGAGAAAGTGTTAAGAAGAGCTCCATCTAAAGCACCAAATGACTACACCCATGAGAAAATACAGGAAGACCAAAACATCAGTTTGATTTTTAAGAAGCGTTACTCCACTGGTGTGACCCAGACGCCACCACCAGCACCTAGCCCGCGCTGTTCCCTCAGTGAAAGTGGGAAAGGAACGATGTGGAAGTTCCAAGTGCAGACTGTGTGGCCTTGAGCTCCCTGGCCTCCGGTAGGAGCCAGGTGGGGAAACCACATGCCAATGGAGGCCGGGGACTGGAAGGTTCTACCGCCCCGGAAGGGAAGCGCAGTGGAGCCACCTGCAGCCAGAGGCTGGGGGCACAGTGCAGTCTCCGCTGGCTCCCTGCCGACCTCGACCTGGGGTGTCTCCCAGGCAGGCTGAGTGGCCCGCACTGGCTGCACAGGACCCTTCTCTGCAGGGATGCATCCACCGGCAGCGGCCTTACCCCCAGTGTGGCTGAGCACCCAGTGCTTTGGGACCCGCCCAGCACATACCCTCACTCCACCTTCTTGTCCCTCAGCTTTGGCCTGTTTCACTGCAACACCCCAGGAGAGTTTCCCACAGATACCCCAGCTGCCCACAGAGATTCACCCCCTGAAGACTGGGCAGCCTCTCTGCGCCATGCTGTGCAGTGGCCTCAGTGGCGCTCTGCATCTGACCGTGTAAAAGCTGGCCTCCCAGGGTGGCTTGGGCCACCGGAGCATCATCCTGCCTGTTCGCCTAGGCCTCGGTGTGCGTGGTGCCAACTTAGCTGCAGGTCCTGTCTATGGAACCACTTTGAGAGCTGGAGACTGAAAGGAGGCATCCAATCAAGGGACTGGAAAGGGGGCAGTGACAGTACTTACTCTGTGAAGGTTCCAGCTTGTCACTGCCTTGCCCTCCTCACGGTCTGGCCCACACCCTGGGTTCCCCCACCGTACGGGGCCAGGGTGTGGGAAACCAATCAGCGAGTAAGCAGAACCGAGATGGAAGTGGTGCTTCAGCAGCTACAGGGAAGGGGCTCAAAAACTTTTGGTTTCGCTGAGTTTTAGGGGGACCAGGAGGCTGAAGGAGGCCTGGAGGAAGGCACCTGAGCATGTATATAAGTAGATAATCTTGCTTGCAGGGAATGCCAGGGCAGGTGGGGTGTGGGGAATCACACACTTGTATTTGAACTGTGTGAGCAAGTTGGACGAGTCTGGTGCTTGGAGGTTTTCCATGAAGTGGATAGGTCTACATCACAGAACCAAGGACCTACTTCCAAAGTAAAGGGCCTGGGAACAGGTGGTGTTTAATGGTGACCAAAGGGGAAGATTCTTTAAGGGATAGAAATCAGCTCTAGGTCATGCTTCATGCTCTCACCAGGTTTTCTGTTCCTCTTCTTACCTGGTGGTTTCTCTAACCAAAGTCAGAGAAAGTCCAGTCCCACTGATGTCCAGCCACCTTGCACCCAGCCCCGGGGCCCACGTGCAGCTAAAGCTGGGGAGGCAATCCACTAAAATCAGATGTGCTTATCTGGCAGCACTTAGCTGCAGGTTTCCATCCCAGCAGCGCTCTCTCCTTCACAGGAGCCCGACTCCCCCTAGAGGCACTGCCCTCCCCCGTCTTTTTCCAAAACGCCTGGCTTTCAGCTAAGTTCTCAGGAAACAGTCCAACTTTCCCAACACCAAGCCTGTCCTCAGGGCTCCCAGGGGTGTTAGGTGTGGGCAGGCATAGCAGCTCCAGGTCTTCCCTGAGGTGCAGCCAACACTGGCTATCATGGTCCCTCAAGTCCCAAAATCCCAGGCAGCTTGGGTGGCTACTGGCAAGCTCTCCCGGATTCAAGTGGCTACATCTAGAAAGCATTTACACAGCCACTAGGGTGGGTGGTGTGCCTACATGACTCCAACAGAACATGCAAAGGGTACTGTGGATATGCTCCTAGAGTCCCATTGTGAGAAAGGGAGAGTCTGATATATGGACCCATCCCATGCACTGGAAAGTGGGAGCTAGGGGGAAGTTTCACCTGAAAGTGAGAAGTGCTGCTACCTGTGGGAGCTTTTCCTCAGGATAAGAATAATAGCAGAGTATTAAAAACTTAGACTAGTAACAACAATAAACATGTCCAGGGACTTGATAGATCTTTGAAATGGCACTTGAATATGGCTGTTGTCTGTTCCTGTCACGTACAAACACATCACTAAGTCGAGAGATGTTGCTTAAAATTACAGAACTATGATTGTCTAACGAACCAATGGTGAGTATTGTGAAGAATATCCCACTGCAATGGACATCATAAATGTAGTCTGTACATCATATTCCCATGCAGGATCCTCTGACTCTGAAGCACAAACAATTAACAGTCACTGCAAGCTGGCAGAATGGCTTCAGGAATGTGACCAACAGAACAATCCTTATCACAGACAGTATTCAGAATCGTAGATCTCTCTTCTCTACCATTATCTCTTTTACTCCACTGGGCACAACATGAGGTCCACAGATTTGACTATCAAGCACCTAATTATGGCCTACTCTTAAGCCCTTTCTAAAGGAGTCTACCAGACAGTGGCAGTTCTTGATTTGAAAGATTTCTTTGATGATGTCAGATACAAACTTTTCTACCTTCACAGTGCGGGTGTGTCCATCAGCAGCTCCTGTTTTGTTTTTTTTTTTTTTTTTTTTTTGTTTGTTTGTTTTTAAAGCACCTGCCTCTTGAGTAAGTTCCAGGCCATCACAATCAGCCCCAGAAATTCCACCATGGGCAGACCTTAAGGTGAAAGCTCCCAGGCACATTAGCTTTGTTTTCTTGCACTGGATCCTGCCAGTACTAGGAAATAGCTTTCCCTGTATTTGACTGACAAATGAAATAACGCAAACCTCACAATGAAAAAGGATTTGGGACACTGTTCTGGTAGATAACCACAAAACCACAGTCACTACAGGCAACATTTTTATTATCCTCTGATATTTGCTGCTCCATGGTTTCCATCCTGCACAAGCACAAGTCAGACACATTCATAGCAACAATCTCTCTCCAAGATCCTCCCTCGGGTCCAGTCACCCCAGGAATCCTTCTCCTTGGGCGCACCCTTGTATCATTTTATACCATGTCCTCCACCTCCAAGTCTGCATTGTTCTTATTAATAATCCCAGTTGGTTGCTGGTGAACATCTCTACCTTAACAACGGATCTTTCCCAAGTGTCAGTCCCTTTGTTCTCCTGAGCCATGGCTCCAGTGTGTCCAGGCTCTGCTTTGTCTGGAAAAGTAAGAAAATCTCCTGATCTCATCAGAAAGGAAAAGTGGGGCATCTATCTGGCTTAGTCGGTAGAGCTGCGACTCTTGATCATGCTCAGAATTCAAGCCCCACATTGGGCACAGAGTTCACATAAAAAAAGAAATGAAACAGTTGTTTATGCACAGCATCTATTGTTTATTCACTTCTCTTCACAGAGTTCTACAGTGAAGACACAGTCACCTTACACAAGATGTTGGATAGACAGTTGTGTCCAATAAACCATGAACACAACTGTAAATGTAATTTTACATTTATAATTATGTAATTATTACATAAATCCTCACATAATTGTAATGTTTATAGTGAAGTAGTTCAGAGTCGATGAAATAAAACGTGGGTACTGCCATAACCTGGATATTATGTCTTTGAGTGTGTAACTTTCAACTTGACATAACACATTTATCTAGAAATTAACATGGAATAACTAGTAAAGTTCATGGAAAAGGAACAGTATGTGAGATGGCCATTCAAGAAACTGAACAAAATGCCCTCTGGGAAAAATGAAATAGAATGGGGTGAAACGGAAGTGGGAATCAGGTTCACGTAGCAGGTATATTTGGGACCACGTTATGAAATTAGTACATTACAACATTACAGAGATAGTGGTCACTGGAAAGATAATTTTATGGAGGGAGAGAATAATTTTTTTCCTGTAGAAACATCCAGATTAAACTGCAGTGGGAAAAATGAAAGTGCAAAGATGTATGGCTAATTGCTTAAAAGACATCAGGTGAGTGAGAGACAAAAAGGTAAAATGTCTAGGAAAAATTGGCATGAGTTTTGGCAACTGTGGAGAATAGATTTTTCTGTATAATGTGAAGATGACAATTCTCATGTTGTAAAGAAAGAGACCTGGGGGCATTCAGTGGAGTTTTTGACTAAACCTGTAGGAACAGGAACAGTCATTTAGAGGGAAAGTCAAGAATCCTGTTGGAGTTTGTGGCAGGAGGATTTCCACAGGGGCAAAATAGTCACTCAAGTAGAAGAAACATTATAATATAGCTATCTCTGTGTTTACCAAACAAAGCTGTACTAAAATACTAAGGATTCAATAGTTTTAAGAGAATTAGTTTGACATAATGAATATTATTATAATAAATTTTGTGGCACAGAAATAGAGAAACACTATTTTTTTTTGAGAAACACTATTTTTAAGATGATAAGGGACACTTAGAAATATTTACCACACATCAGATCACAAGTCAAGATGCAATACACAAACACATTTGTACATGTCTGTGCATGTGTGAATGTGTGGGGAGTTGTCAGCCTGATTGTTATTGAGTAATAGTATTAAAAAAACTGTACATTAATAAATGGAATAGTACCACTTACAATTATCATAATGACAGCCTATGTTGAACTCTATTATACAGTCCTGTTGGCAGTTTACTAGGTTAAAATGCCATGAAATTGTATTTCATTAATTTTATTTAATCCTAATATTTTAACTTATGAGAAAACCCTCACTGAATAGAGTCCAACAATGTTAGAATGTAACAAGAGCTACACATTTATGTTCAATATAACTGTGTTTACTTGGGATTAGATTTACCAATTTATTGCATGTTCTTCATTACCCATGGTCTATTTTATTTTTCTATCTTCTGTGTAAATTTCCAATTATTCTCTACCCTTTATTTAGGTTTTATACTATCTTCATGTTTCACCTAGGAATTAGAATACATTATTTTAAAAACAAATTACAGTAGTATTTAATGTCTTTACAAGAACAATGTAAGGACATAAAAACAATCTACTTACCTTCTACTGAATTTTTAAAAGTTGGTGATAGGCATTTAAAAACAATTTTTAAAGATTCATGTATAGGTCTTAAGTACAAAGCACAGTAAAATGGCACAAAGTGAACACATCTCTGTATCCATTTCCTAGTTAAAAAAAAAACCCACAGATTTTCAGCCCCCAAAACCTCCTTGTTAAGCCTCCCAGTTACTACCCACCACAGTAAACAGTAATGTGACATTTAACATAGATCACTCTTCAAAGTGCCTTTTTGGCACTTTATAGAAATGGACCTATATAGGATGGACTCTTCTGTATTTGGCTCCACATTCCAAATGTTGTGAACTTATCCTTATTATCACATGTTGTAGGTCATTTATTAGCATTAGTTCCACTGTGTGGACTCTAACATTTAATAGAATTCCATTGTGTAAACATCTAGCAATTACTTTAATCTTTCCACTCTTGATACACACACGGGTGGTTTTCAGTGTGGAGCTATTATGAATAGCTCTGCTATGTAAATTCTAGAACTTGTGCTTTGGTGACACATGCATAAACTTCTGTTGGTTACATATGTAAGAGTAAATTTCATAGTCATAGGCTTACATCTATTCAGCTTTAGTTCATACTTCCAATACTTTTCAAAATGTCTTACCAATTTTCACAACCATCACCATTTGTGATTCCATATTTACCCACATTCTTCAGGATGAGCTGAAAGTAGAGCAGTCCTGGTGAAACAAACTCCCAGGCATTTGCCATCAGTGCACGGGTGAGAATATAGCACATTTGTCTTGACCCTGCTGTCAATGTTTCACTATGTAGATGAATTCTTTGTTGGAAAGTTGGAGACATTAGTCTCAATAGCCCTATCTAGGACATTCCTTCTCTAATAGGTAAGTCTGATAAAATGTAACAAATTCAGAGTCCTTTTCCAGTTAAAGTTTATTGGAATTATGTAGGCAATGTGCAATGCTCATTCCAGCAATAAAGAAAAATACACTGTTGTGTCTTCCCCACTACCGGAACCCAAAAAAGAAAGGAAGAAAAGAAGGAAGAGAGGGAAGGAGGGAAGGCAGAAGGCAGGAAGGAAGGAGAAAAGAAAAAAGAAAAGAAAAAGAAAGGACCCAGCCCCTCAACAGACTTCTGGAGTATAAGAAGTCTAAATGCAAAACTGTGCCAGATTCTGTCATTTAGAGTCTCTGAAGAAGGCAAGCAGTTTCCCATCTTGAAGACTCCTTTGAGGTTTGGACTTAGGTTTGACATAACAGGTAAATTGCTTTGGAAAACAGCCATTAGCTTGCTACTGAACATTTGTAAAAAATGAAGCCTGACCGATTCAGCACTTGTGATTGTCTACTGTAACATTCCTATGTTGATGAATCAACTTGGACCCTACAACCAACAAGGCAGAAAGATCCTAAAAGACTTGGCTGGTCAGAGATGGTACTTAAGAATGAATCCCGATTGGCATCAGCAACATATCAACTCTACAGGAATGAATCGTATCCGCAGCCTGAAGCAAAGCCCCTGGCATTGTGAAGACCTCGGCGATCCTAGATTCCCGTCTGACACTGGTCCACTGACGGTTCACCTACGCTGAAACCTCATGGGTTCACTGGGCTGGATGTTTGGCCTCTGCATTGGACATGTGGAAATGAGAGCTGATGCGGTTGTTTTACTCAGTGGTCAGAATCCAGGATCTTGGGCTATTGCTCATGTTGGAACTATTTGACATACCACTTGAAAAACTATACGCTGAGATTAAGGGCACCAATCTTGGTGTAAGATGCAGAAAACATCAGTAGTGCTGTTAAGGGAAAGATGGAAGCTTCATTCATTTAGACATGAAGAGAATTTCAATGGTGCTTCTGTATTTGTCGTCCCCTTTCCTCAGACCATCTGCCCACTTTATGCAGGATTAGAAGTGGCTCCAGAACAAAATATCTACCAATGCATAATAAAGCCAACACTGTAAATATCCAATCCTTTGGTTCTGATGATTCAGTTCTTAAAAGCAGAGTAAACTGCACATTATATGGGGTGGAGGCATAATCCATTACGGTTCCAGAAATTTACCAAAGAGATGACAAGTTTTAAGAATTTCAGTTTTAAGAACGACTTTTGGAATTACCTATAATGTCCTTCATTCCTATATGAATAAAGAGCTGCACCTGAACTTTCTAAAAGCCACAGCACATCATGTTGCCTTTTTTATTTTGAAGTAATTTTCTATACACAAATTGTGCAAAGATCATATGAAAAAGTCCTTGTAAACTTCACCCAGGTCCCTCAGATAGTTTACATGTTACATAATATACTATGGGATCACTCTATGACCCAGCAAACAAATTTACATCCAAAATCAGGGAGAAAATGTTTCTACCCAAAAGCTGTTACTGTGCTGGAGATTCCTGTAAAGATGACAACTAAGGAGTCAGCTATAGACAAGTGCTTGACACTCAAATCTATGGACCTTAATCTTCACCTATGACAAAAAGGAAAACTTACTGGTAAAGAAAGAAGAAATTCCCTAGGATTCTAATCAGTATCTGTGATAAGAAGACCATTTCTACTGTCAATAACCGGTAGGCCATCTGAGGGTTCATTCACAATGAGTGATGTTCTTCCTTTGGGGGATGCTGCATGGGAACCTGAGGCTTCACCTATATTTACCATTTCAAGTGAAATCCAGTATTTTTCACTTACACGTACTTCCCATTAAGAAATTTAATTTTAGCTCCATTAAGAGACTTCTGAGAGTTAACTGGGCAACTCTAAAGAACACTCATAATGTAAGAATCTCTGATGTCAAGGCACTTAAAAGACTTCATTCCTCCCAAAATCAAGGATGGGACTACTACTACTACACCCATTCTAAGGAGAACTTAGGCACACAGGGTTAGGTGATTTCACTATCTTCCCATCTTGTTTAGCAGCAGACTAGGGACTTAAACTTACTGGGGGAGGTACCAATGCACATGATTTAACCATTATGATTTATTGAAAAAGCTGGATGGTTGTACTCATACTTTAGATTACTAGTATATTATAATTCTGTCTGTGATCCAATTTCCATTTATGTGCAAAGATTTTAAATGCTAATACATAGATGCATAAAGCATCTGAGATCTTAATATAACTGCAGATACTCTGATTGTACGGAAGACATGAAGACATCCAGAATCATGCCCCATGACCAAGTTGGACTTAATAACTGCAAGATTCATTTGGTATTAATATGGTAACAGAGAGTCCTTTGTTTTTATGCCAGGAACAAGACAGAGTGGCACCTGGCACCAGAACTTCTGAACTATTGCATGCAATGCCCCCAAGTATGGTAGATAAAATACTAATGTGCAAGTATACCAAGGCTGCAGGATCCAAGATTACAGTACAAGTTAACTCTCTTCCTAGATACCACCAATGAACAAGTAAATTGAAAATTAAAAAAAAGAAAGAAAATTAAAAACAAAACACCATTTATGTTAGGACCCAAACAAAAGGTTCCATCACAGACACAACTGTGGCAACACATGGAAGGTCTGCGATGATTCAATAATAAAGTAACCTCATCAAGAATTCTAAAAGGACAAATGACTGTATAAACTGAAGCTAAGTGGGCATTTCCACATATGCCCCTGCTCCTTTGACATCAATTGTCTCAGGAATTTTAAATCATTTTGAGTTTTACTTTTCCTGCAGAGTTTAACATCTTACTTGATTAATCAAGAACTAGTCTTAGTTCTCACTAAGAATTCTTTCATATACAGTACATCATACAACCTACTTAAGCAATTTATCACATGTTGTATTTATAGGGTTTTCTCCAATGTGAAATCTTTGGTGATTCTTGAGGTTAAGTCATGGCATGAAGGCCATGCCATTTTCTTGTAGTTTTTTTTTTTTTTTTTTTGCAGTATGCATTCCCTCATGACTCCAAAGTTGAGAACATCTAATAAAACCTTACCACAGGCTCTACATCTGTATCTTCCCTCTATGTATATTTTGATGTCTATTCAAGCTTGAGTACTGCTTAAAGGCTTTGCCACATTCATGACATTTGTAAGGTTTCTCACCAGTATGGATTCTCTGATGAACGATAAGGCTTGAATTCTGACTAAAGGCCTTGTCACACACATTACATTTATATGGTCTCTCTCCAGCATGAATTCTCTTATGTTGAGTAAGGTTTGAACTCCCGGTGAAGGCCTTTCCACATTCATTACATTTGTAAGGTTTCTCTCCAGTATGAATTCTCTCATGACCCCAAAGGTGAGAACGGGTGATAAATTCCTTACCACACTGATTACATTTGTAAGGTTTCTCTCCAGAATGGATTCTTTTATGTTGAACAAGATTTGAACACTCAGAAAAGGCTTTGCCACACTCATCGCATTTGTAAGGCTTCTCTCCAGTATGAATTCGCTCATGTCCCCAAAGGTGTGAACGTATCATAAAATCCTTACCACATACATTACATTTATATGGTTTCTCTCCAGTATGGATTCTCTGATGCCTTGTGAGGTTTGAGAATCTGTTAAAGACTTTGCTACACTCATTACATTTGTAAGGTTTTGGCTCAGAATGAATTCTTTGATGATTAGCTAAGGTTGAGCAATGGCTAAAAGTCTTCCCACACTCACTACATTTATAAGGTTTTTCTCTTTTGGGTGTTTTCTGTTGTGTCTGTAATGAAGGATGCATAAGAACCTTCTCATATTTATTTAAAATGTTGGTTTTGACACTAGAAGGAATTCTTTGAAGTGGTGAAACTGAGGACATTTTGGTAGACTTCTCAACTTGATTATTTTCATAAACTTCCTCATGGGTTTGAAATCTCTGCAGTTGAGCCACATGTGAATGAGAGCTTAATCCAAGCCTACTGTCCAAACGATTTTTGTTCTTGCTTCCTGAATAGCCTACCTTGCTTTTTAGTGCCTTATTAATTATATCATGTTTGTAATATTGAGATTTACTACTTTTTATGGAAACACTATGCTTTACAGAGAAATTATTCCTGAATTTTTGATGTTCTTGGTCTTCTCTACAAGTGAGATTTTTGTAATGGGATACAGTCATTCCTTCATTTTTTTCTTCAGATAGCCACTGAGTCTTACATCTGTTCACATCTTGCTGGACTTCTCTCAAATCAAAGTCATGAAGTCTATGTCTTTCCAAAATCAATGTTTGGAATAATTCTCCATTATTAATGTCATCTTTTGGTGGTAATTCTTTGCTCATACATCTAGTAGAGAAATCTGTAATATATAAATAATGATAAGCTTCATATTAACCAGTTTTTTTTTTTTTTAATTTTCTTATTTATTTATGATAGTCACACACAGACAGAGAGGCAGAGACATAGGCAGAAGGAGAAGCAGGCTCCATGCACCGGGAGCCCGACGTGGGACTCGATCCCGGGTCTCCAGGATCGCGCCCTGGGCCAAAGGCAGGCGCCAAACCGCTGCGCCACCCAGGGATCCCTATATTAACCAGTTTGAAGATGGATATTTTATACATGAAAAAGTATTATACCAGGGGAACCTGGGTGGCTCAGTTGGGTGTCTGCCTTCAGCTCAGGTCATGATCCCAGCATCCTAGGATCAAGCCCCTCGTCAGGGTCCCTGCTCAGTGGGGAGCCTGCTTCTCCCTCTACCTCTGCCACTCTTCTTGCTTATGTGTGTGCTCTCTCTCTCAAGTAAATAAAATCTTTTTTTAAAAAAGATATTATAAATTGAACACCAATAAAAATTATTTTATTAAAAAAATTATAAAAAAATAAAAAATAAAAAAATATTATACCAGAAGTATAATTCATAACTAACAGAGTTATTAAGCTTCTCAACCATGATGTGCAAATGTTTAGAAACACAAGATGCCTCAGCAATGAAAAAGTAATTACACATAGTTCAAATTATTTTCAGGAAGCTTATTTTCAAATGTTCTGTGGTCAAAAGTTCAACTGCCCTGAAGTACAGAAATTTTTCACAGGCATCCCAAAACTTAAAAACCTCATAGGAGGGACATAGGTGAATCATACTTGAAAAAACGTATTAAATTCAATTACTGAATGTGTTGTATACAATATTAAAACAACATTTAAGGATAATAAAATATTCTTCTGAATACTTCTTTTTTTTTTTTTTTTTAAAGATTTTATTTATTTATTCATGATAGTCACAGAGAGAGAGAGAGAGGCAGAGACACAGGCAGAGGGAGAAGCAGGCTCCATGCACCGGGAGCCCGATGTGGGACTCGATCCCGGGTCTCCAGGATCGCGCCCTGGGCCAAAGGCAGGCGCCAAACCGCTGCGCCACCCAGGGATCCCTCTTCTGAATACTTCTTACAAAAAATATACCCATGCAAAACAGGCATACTGCATTGTTAATAAGCACTTACCTGTGGTTACATGCTGTAATATATGTAGAAATTAATTATGTGTTAATCTTAATAAAAATCATAAACATGTTAGTAACCCAAGGCAAATCCAGAAGTAATTAATAAATATGTTCATTTATAAAGTGTATATAGACTTTAGAATTCTAGTAATATGTGCTGCCGAAGTGAGCACATAGACTTCAGAATTCTAAAGACCTCATCCATAAGATGAAGAAGAGAAAAAGAGGCTGATTTTCAGAAGCAGCACACATTATCATAAATAGAAAATATGTTAAGTCACCCATTTTTAAATAGAAGTTCTGATAAATATTTAATATTATAGAGATTAACAATGGGACTCTGTGACATGGAAATGGCAAAGTGGCAAAGAAGGGAACTCTAGGAGACTCCAGCAGGAAATGAACTACCAAAACCCATCAAAACCAACTTTATAGGAACTCTGGAAATTCATCACAGGATTCCAGCAATCAGGCACACTTTTAATCAAGAAAAAGGTAGCTGTTTTAACTTGCCCTGACTCTGTGCTCTGCACCACAGTCAGGAAGTGGCCTTGAAGATGGGAGTCTACAAGAAGTATAGGCTTCCCAAGCCAGAGGGAATAAATGGGACCTTCAAACGACTGTGACTGGTTATTTGTTTGTTTCTTTAATCTGCCTGTTGGCTCCCTGAAGGACTGGCTCAAAATGTTTGCCTTTCTTTGGTCTACCTCAGATGTCTAAGTAGGTGATGACCAGGAGCCATTTGTCACAAACATTTATTTATTTTTTATTTTTTTTAAAGACTTTATTTACTTATTCATAGAGACACACACAGTGAGAGAGGTAGAGACATAGGCAGAGGGAGAAGCGGACTCCACGCAGGGAGCCGGACGTGGGACTCGATCCCAGGTCTCCAGGATCACACCCTGGGCTGCAGGCGGCGCCAAACCGCTGCGCCACCAGGGCTGCCCACAAACATTTATTTTTTTATTTTTTTGTTTTTATTTATCTATTCATGAGAGAAAACCCTGAGAAAAACACCAGGGAGTGAGGTGCAGTGGGAAATAAGGCTTTGAAAATCCCCCACATAGAAGACCCTAGAAGGTGGCAGACATGCCCAGGACCAGGCACATGAGAAAAGACCTGAGAAGCCCTCAAGGTTTTCCCTCCTGCTGACCATCAGATTCTGAGCAAGCAGAAGGGTAAGGAACTGTTGTCATAAACTTCTTACCCTAAATGTTTCATGCACTCCCCAGCACACACATAAGCACACCCACACACCCAACACATCTACATAGAGTAGAAAGTTGGTTTGTTTTGTGTTTGGTTCCAGGAGTTTCAGGAAATCTCTGGAAAGGCAACCAATAAGTCAACCAAAGGCTTCAATGACTACACATAACAAAGAAAATACACCACACAAAATTTGAGGGAAACAAACACATAATTGTAATCACAAGAGACAAAAAAAATCCTGGGAAAGGAAAATATAAGGATTTCCAAAGTTTCAGCATATTCCAAATCTCCCGTTGTAAACAGAAAGTTAAAAAGGAGGCAATACAACAATAAAGCATGACCCAGACAGAAAAATAAATATTAAATAAATAACAAAACTTGGCCCTAAGGAAGCCCAAACTTTGAACTTACTAAATTAAACACATACTTTATTTCTTATTTTTTTTAAAGATTTTTTTTTATTTTTTATTTATTCATGAGAGACACAGAGCAAGAGAGAGAGAGGCAGAGACACAGGCAGAGGGAGAACCAGGCCCCATGCAGGGAGCCCCATGTGGGACTCGATCCTGGGTCTCCAGGATTACACCCCAGGCTGCAGGCAGCACTAAACCGCTGCACCACCAGGGCTGCCCTAAACACGTACTTTAACTCAACTATTCAAGCTAAAGAGAATGATAGACAAAGAATTAAAAAGCAATCCAGAGAACACTGTTTAAATAAATTATCAACAAAAAGAAGATGGAAAAAGAAACTAAACATTTTCCGAAGCTGTAATGTAAAATTCCTGAATTGAAAAATTTCATAGACAGGCTCAATATCAGATCTAAAGAGGCGGAAGTAAGATTCAGCAAACTGATAGGGAGATTGGCTGAAATTACTGTCTGAGGAGCACAAAGAAAAAGACTGAATATAAAGAGTCTAATAGTCCTGCAGGACAACATCATGTGGGCCAACATATGAACAATGGGAGTCCCAAAAAGAAAGGAGAAAGAAATGGAGGCAGAAAAAATATTGGAAGACATATTTCTCAAATGTTCAGAGACAAGACTCTACAAATCTAAGAACTCAGTGAACATACAATTTGGAAAAATTCAGAGGCACACATTGCAACAAATCATAATACGTGAAAGGCAAAGGTAAAGAGAGATGAAAGCAGGAAGGGAACATCACATACAAAGGATGCACATTTGACAATCAGAGGTGATTTTTCAGTTAAACCATCAAGTCCAGAGACAATGGGATAACATTTAAAGTGCTGACAAAAAAAAAAAAAACAAAAAAAAAAAATCTGTTAATTTTTTAAAAAGATTTTATTTATTTATTCATGAGAGACAGAGAAAGAGCGGCAGAGACATAGAGGGAAAAGCAGGCTCAATTCCTGGACCCAGGAATCACGCCCTAAGCCAAAGGCACTTAACCACTGAACCACCCAGGTGTCCTTGTTAATCAGTTGTCTCTAGAAACACTGTCCTTTGAAAATAAGGGAGAAATTTAGGCTTCCAATAGAAACAAAAGGTGAGGAAGTTCCTTGTAAGTAAAAGAGCACTACAAGATATGAAAGATGGAACACTTCTTAATTTATTCTCTGAAGCCAACATTATTCTTGCCCCCCCCCCCAAGGATTTATTTATTTATTTTAGAAAAAGTGAGTGAGTTCTGGGGAAGGAAGAGCAGAGGGAGAGGCATAGAGAATCTGAAGCAGACTCCATGCTGAGCATGGGGCTTGATCTTATATATCCCTGAGATCTCGGCCTGAGGTAAAACTGAGTCAGACTCTTAAACAACTACACACCCTAGATGTCTCTAAGACCAGCATTTTTCTGATACCAAACCAGGCAAAGTCATCACAAGAAAACTACAGAATAATATCCCTTATTAATATAGAAGTATGTGTTCAACAGAACACCAGCCAACTGAATAGAAAAGTTTTTTTTTTTTTTAAAGATTTTGTTTATTTATTCATGAGAATACACAGAGAGGTGAGAGAGAAGCAGAGGCACAGGCAGAGGGAGAAGCAGGCTCCATGCAGGGAGCCCGATGTGGGACTCGATCCCTGGTCTCTAGGATCACGGCCTGGGCCAAAGGCAGGCGCGCCAAACCGCTGCGCCACCCAGGGATCCCCCTAGAAAAGTATTATTAAAATTACACAATATAGGGGCGCCTGGGTGACTCAGTTGAGCGTCTGCCTTCGGTTTGGGTAGTGGTCTTGAGGTCCTGGGATGGAGCCCTGTGTTAGGTTCCCTGCTCAGTGGGGAGTCTGCTTCTAACCCTTCCTCTGCCCATCACTCTCCTGCTCATGCTGTCCTCTTAAATAAATAAATAAAATCTCAGGAAAAAAAGAAAAAAAAAAAAACCTTACACAACATAAATAAGAACTTGTTCCAAAAATTCAACAGTGGAAGAAGATTCAACATATAAACATCTAAAACGTAATGAGGGATCCCTGGGTGGCGCAGTGGTTTGGCGCCTGCCTTTGGCCCAGGGCGCGATCCTGGAGACCTGGGATCTAATCCCACATCAGGCTCCTGGTGCATGGAGCCTGCTTCTCCCTCTGCCTATGTCTCTGCCTCTCTCTCTCTCTCTCCCCGTGACTATCATAAATAAATAAAAAAATTAAAAAAAAATAAATAAATAAAATAAAACGTAATGACCCATATTAACAGTAAGACAAATGGAGAACACCTCCAGAAAAAAAAAAAAAAAAGAAAAGAAAAGAAAAGAAAACCACCTCCAGAATGATCTCATTGTACGCAGAATATTTGAAAAATTCTAGGGGATCCCTGGGTGGCTCAGGAGTTTAGTGCCTGTCTTTGGCCCAGGGTGGGATCCTGGAGCCCCGGGATCGAGTCCCACATCGGGCTCCCGGCATGGAGCCTATCTCTCCCTCTGCCTGTGTCTCTGCCTCTCTCTCTATCTATGTCTATCATAAATAAATAAAATATTAAAAAAAAAAAAAAGAAAAGAAAAATTCTAGAACTCTGACAAAAACACTCAGCATACTCAGGAAAGAAAGGACTTTTCTCAACCTCTTAAAGATTATTTATGAAAATCTACAGCAAATATCCTAGATGAAACAGTACAAATTTCCCTCTGAAGTAAGAAATAAGACATGGGGGCAACCTGGGTGGCTCAGTGGCTGAGTGTCTCCCTTTGGCCCAGGTCATGATCCTTGGGTCCTGGGATGGAGTCCAGCATCAGGCTCCCCACTTCTTCCTGTCTCTGTGTCTCTCATGAATAAATAAATAAATAATATCTTTAAAAAAAAGAAAAAAAATCATGGACATCCTCGTTCACTAATGGTATCTAGCACTATTCTGCAAATTCTAACAAGAGTAATATAACAACAAAAAGTACAGATATTGGAAGAGAAAAAGGAAAATGATCTCTGTGTAAGTATGTCGTAATGTATACATACAGAATTCTATGAAATACCCACTGAAAGACATGTTATAAATGAAGTCAGGAAAGCTGCAGGATACAGTATCAACACTCTGATGTGCTTTATATACTGTAATGAACACCTGAAGAGGAAATTAAAAAAATAATGTACCACCCAAAGAATAAAATACTGTGAAATAAATTTAACCAAGGAGGTGAAAGACCTCTAAGACTGAGAATTGTAAAACACTGCTAATAGAAATTAAACATATTTAAATAAATGGAAAACACACAGCATACAATAGACTGGAAGATTTCATATTTTTAAAGATGGTAATATTGACCAGAGATTCTATAAGACACTATCAAACTTCTAAAAACCATTTTTGTAGAAGTGGAAAACATGATCCAATAAATATGGAACAGCAGTGGGCCCAAAGGGTCCAGACAATATTGAAAAAGAAGAATTGTATAGAATGGATAGACAAAAGGCAGGCTAGTAGTTTCCAGGGACTGGGGACAGAGGAAAATGTGGAGAAACTGCTCAATGGGTAAAACAGTAAATTTCCAGTAGATTGCTGGAAATGTACAAGATAGAGGTAGTAGGGGGGTCCCTGGGTGGCTCAGTGGTTTAGTGCCTGCCTTTGGCCCAGGGCATGATCCTGGAGTTCAGGGATCGAGTCCTACGTCAGGCTCCCTAGATGGAGCCTGCTTCTCCTTCTGCCTGTGTCTCTGCCTCTCTCTCTCTCTCTCTCTCTCATAAATAAATAAAATCTTAAAACAAAAATAAAGATACAGGCAGTAGGTGAACAACTGCTAAATGCATGAAAGCCATTAATGTTAATGTTAATTTTATGTTATGTGAAATTCCACTCTAATAAAGTGTTCTTTTTAATTAAAAAAAAAAAAGTTTTTTTTGAAGACTTCATTTGAGAGAAAGCATGAGCAAAGGGAGAGACAGAGGTAGAGCAAGAAGCAGACTCCTGGCTAAGCAGTGAGCCTGACATGGTGCTAGATTCCAGGACCCTGTGATCGTGACCTGAGCTGAAGGCTTAACAAAATGAGGCACCCAGGCACCAGCTAAAGTATTCTTTTTAAACTAACGATCTAAGTCATTAATTTTGGAAAATATCTAAAAATAAATATTTTCCAATTGTAGTATGTTAAAATTAGAAACTAAGTCTGTTACTATTATGGAAAAATAATAGTTTCTCTTAGGATGGCTTCCTCTCATTACCTGAAATTCTATCATGGATATCTCAACATAATTCCGCACATGAAAAAGACATGAGGTGAGGGATCCTTTTACTATATGTAATAGTAAACATATAATTATCATGAATAAATAAAAATCACTATGCATTTGCCCAAAATTAGTAAATCCTCAATTAATGAAGATTATCAAGAGACTACAGATAGGGAGAGGATTCTTAAAAGAAAACATCTGGGGCAGCCCTGGTGGCACAGTGGTTTAGCGCCGCCTGCAGCCCGGGGTGTGATCCTGCAGACTCAGGATCGAGTCCCACGTTGGGCTCCTTGCATGGAGCCTGCTTCTCCCTCTGCCTGTGTCTCTGCCTATCTCTCTCTCTCTCTGTGTGTTTCTCATGAATAAATAAATAAATCTTAAAAAAAAAAAAGGAAAGTAAACATCTGAAACAAAATTTAAAAATCTATAAAATTCATATAAAGTCAAAAAAATTATGTTTAGACAAAGTAAAAAATACCAAAGAAAAACGAAGGTGTCTTAATTAACTAATTATGAATGAATTGCCTCTAATTCCGGGATGAACACAGTCACTTACAAACAAAAATATATTCTCAAGACATCCAATATTCCCAATTTAAAAAATCCAAACTCATTCAAATGAGAAAAGGCTTTTTAAAAGTTTTTTTAAAAGTAATCTCTATACTCAACATGGGAGTTTGAACTCGTGACCCTGAGATCAACAGACTCATGCTCTTCCAACCAGGCAACTTGAGGAAAGGGTTTCTTAATAATCAATTATATATCAAGAAACACTCCTAGGAAAGGATAGCTACAAATGTATTTTCCCTATTCTAGAGGTTATATAGGTTTTGGGAAAACACCCAATCAGCTATAACCCTTAACATTCAGGAAGGAAATCTTATAAAATATATAAAATAACATTCATTTCCTGATCAAATAGCCCCACAAACTACAGGTATAAAATAAAAACCACTGATGAGTATCATGAAAAACACATAACCAATGATGAAATACATAAATAAAAAGATCATTTGCAATACATGCAAATCAAAGGAACATGCAGATCAAAGGAACAGCAACTACAGAAATGGGGTAGAGTTCAACAAGGTAGGCATCATGAATTCATAAATTCACTCAAAACAACAAATCAACAAATTATTTGTTGAAGAAAGAACAGCATACATATGGAACGAACACTTACATAAACAATTGTTCAGTCAGCCATATCACAGATGGGGTTATGAAGGCTGACAATTTTTTTCCCTAAAATAAACTCCTGTACTTGTTCATGTAAAATCAAGAGGGATGATCCTTAATGTACTCCATCAACACTGCCACAATGATCTTGAGAGACACTTCCATGACACATGAAAAGCCAGAGGAACAACTGGAGCCATAAGCCAGAGTCTCAGGCTATATTCAATATCAGCATCCAGAACATGTTGACCATTATGCTCCAGGGCCCATGTCTCTACTTCGGAGGATATGCTGTGACATCTAAATATAAGTATTATTCAACCAGAATATTCTTTGACCCAGTAAAACTCCCCATGGGAGACACTTCACCACAAGCTGTCCAGCACCTAAAGGCTGGGTTATCAGAGCAGAAAATATGAGAATAAATTTTCAGACACTGAGGAACTGTAGTTCAGAACCAAGAAAATTTCAGAGGCCAAACCATCCAAACTTATGAAACCAGGAAATCAGAAGAGCCAAGACTTTCCCACACTCACAGACTAAAGAGGAACTGCAAAAGGGAGACAAAGAAAAAACAGTAAACTAAAATAAAGGGGTTCAACTCTGTGGGATATTCATTTATTTTTTTATTTTTTTAAAGATTTTATTTATTTATTCATGATAGTCACAGAGAGAGAGAGAGGCAGAGACACAGGCAGAGGGAGAAGCAGGCTCCATGCACCGGGAGCCCGACGTGGGATTCGATCCCGGGTCTCCAGGATCGCGCCCTGGGCCAAAGGCAGGCGCCAAACCGCTGCGCCACCCAGGGATCCCTCTGTGGGATATTCAAACAGGACCTGGGGTCTGCCTGTAGTCTTCAGGCTGAGGGCCTGAAGCCTGAGATATACTCCCCTTGAAGGACTGGGAATCAAACAAAGGTTTTCCCCACCCATTGTCTATACAGCACTGCTGAGTAGCAATCTCAGAAGAACGACTCTATTCCTAGTACACATGCCGCTGAGGGGTGAAAGTGGACATGAGGATATAGTGGAGGCACAACACAGGCAGAGGGCTTGAGAAAGCCCATGCACCTGCCTCGAGCCCTAGACGCAAAAGAGTAGCCAACGTTTCTATCATGATAGGTCACTCAGCACATGAAACTGAATGCAAGCTGGAGAAGGCCCACAGTCAGGGTGAGGGGTGGCATCAGATCAGATATATATGACTGACCAGAGAAGGAGAGGCCAAAGGAGGAAGAATGGCCCTCACAAAGAGCACTCCATGTGCTCCCCAAGGCTGAACCAGTAAAGGGCCCCAGGGGGCAGAGACCAGCATATCTGGTCAGGATGAAGACTTTGCCCTTGTTGTGGACGAGAGCTGCAGTACTACTGAGGAGCGCAGGAAACATACATACAAAGAGAATAAGGGAGGGATAGAACGGGTTCCTTTGAGAGTCCATGAAAAATCAACTCTTCTTTTCCAACCACCTATCCCATCTGGGGAGAATATCCCAAATGGCATTTCAGGAAGTCACTTCCTCTCTGCCACCTGACCCTTACTGGTGTTCACATCTTTGACGCCTTCCCACGCACCTGGGTTTTGCTGCTAGTTTCACCCCACTCTTGAGGTTCCAGAGCTCTCCCTTGCTCCACAATAGAGTTCATATTCAGCTCAGAAAGAGATTCCTGCTGACATGGAAACTGGTAGATGATGTCCTGGGGTTTTCCCAGCCCTTTGTCAGCTGAGACCAAGAACATTCATTACAGATGGGTCTAGAATAGCACTTCATAAATTTGTTCAGTGACACTTTTCTTCCAAACGCTGAAAAATGTTTGACACATACAGATATCCAGCTCTCTTCCCAGAACTACTGAATCAAAATTATAGAAGCAGAGACACCTGGGTGGCTGATTGAGTGTCTGCCTTTGGCTCAGGGCATGATCCCGGGATCCAGGATTGACCTGTGTCGGGCTCTCTGTGGGGAACCTGCTTCTCCCTCTGCCTATGTCTCTGTCTCCCTCAATCTTTCTGTATCTCTCATGAATACATAAATCAATCTTTAAAACAAACAAAAAAATTATAGGAATAAAACCAGGCAACCTGGTATTTTAAAGTTTTGACACGAAGTCTTGTTACTCCTCAACCTCTAGCACCACCACTAACCTATAAAAGCGGGAGGTGCAGAGGTAGGCTAAAATCCAGATGCCGCAATGGGAAGCTTTTCATTTCTGAATCAATAGGACTTCAATCTCAGTGAAGCAGGGCAGGAGCTTCCAAGAAACTCCCAAGAGAAACACAAAGATACCCCAGGACAGTTCTCAACCTCTGTAGGGAAATTAATCCTCACCCAGGGAGACCAGGTTCCTGTAGTTCTCCAACATCACATCCCTGTACAAGGCCCTCTGGGCAGCGTCCAGGCACTCCCACTCCTCCTCAGAGAATTCTATGGCCACATCCCTGAAGGTCAATGGTTCCTGAAATGAAAGCACATTTTACCATGAGTCCATCAGGAGAGTACTTATTTCACAAAAATGAGAGGAGGTAGAAAGGTCAGTTAGAATTGAGTGCTGGAATAGATTCACTAAAGACCATTTGAGCAAGTCATATGTCCCTGATTTTGATTTATTATACTTGTCCATCACAGCATTTCCATCAGCTAAACTGAGGATTTTACAATATTGTGACAGATAAAACACACAAATGCAAAAATATCGACAAGTGGTAAAATATATGCAAGTTCTAGGTAGTATGTTGCATATACTAAATGACAGGTAATTTTTGTGTTAGCTACAGCATGAGTAGTGTCTTCAGTGATGACTATACGGTCTATATAACAGTGTCAACGAAAGGTGTAAATTGCAAAATGGGAATCTCTTGATAGAACCATCTAAAGTTCTGAACACTCCGTATATAGTAAGCATTACTCTAATGCTTTACAAGCGTTAAACCGGATAAGGACATTGTATCCAATTAAATTAGTATTTGTTCCCATCTTACACAGGACCCAAGTCTGTCACATATACTCTAATGAACATGCCTCGTATTAAACAGGTAAAAAATTGCAGACCTGCGCCTGAATGAACCAAGGGGTCAGGCTTTAGGATGGAACCCACACCACCACACGGTGAAGTAAGAAACACAACAGTAAAGTCTGTTGACAAAGAGGGTTTGCTAATGGAGAAAGCCTGAAACAAGTCCAAGGCTGAAACACAAACCTGGATGAAAGGTCAATATACATACATGCACACACAAATGCATAAACACACTATTTTTACTGCTATTAACTTTTTTATGTGGTGCTATAGAAAATATTTAAAGCCATGAAAAATATCTCAGACATACTATCAAGATAAAATAAAGGTTATTTACGAGATGATGACATCTTTTTTACATACTACAGGCTCTGGCCCAAACACACTTTTGTACACAGGAACAAACACACACTGAAAATAACTGAGATCAAAGCTGTAGTCTCTAGATGACACCTATTTTTAGAATATCTCTTTGTTATCCTTTTTTATCCAAGTTCATTTGAGTATTTCTGGTACAACAAACATGCATAAATTGTATTAAACGTAAAGAACACTGTCAGTGTTACTCTATTTAGCCTGCTTACACAAATAACCCTGTGAAAAATTTTTTTGGAATAACATTTCACTTCTACCTCCATTAAATAAAGGTATGGAAGTGTATGAGCTAGAATGCGCATGCAGAGAGCTGCTGAAGGAAGGCTCTGGGGTGAATGTGAGCAAATACATCAGGAGAGACACTTGAGAGGGAAAAGAGCTAGTCCAAGTGGAGGTGAGGACGCAGAGAACAGAACAAGGAACTGAGCTAGGACTTTACCTGAGAAAGAGTCATTCCTGATTCTTAGGCTTTCCTCCTCTGCCTCCTCTGGGCTTCTCTTCCAGGCGAGATGGGCCTTGAGACAACAATCCTGAGTGTCAAATATACACTGTTTAGCAACATACACATTTCTGTGCCACAACCACACACACAGGAAGATTTCCCCACGTGGTAGTCAATCCTCTGCTGCCCACTGCCACAGGAGGGATGCAGGGACAGTAAACTGCTACACAGAGACCAGCAAGTGAGCATTCTGGCCTCTCACTGCAGAACTCACTTCCCTCCTGGTGAAACACACACCTGAGCTGCAGCACTGGGGATCTATGCACCTCCCTTTAAAGTCACAGACCCACCCTGCTAACCCACCATACAGAGGACACACAGCACTTTCTACCTCTCTCTAGATCAGGGGCTGCTTTCAGTCCTCATTAATGGAGGAGCCAGAGCCCTGGGGCTTGATGCTGGATACAGAGGCTGGCCTCTGTTGCTCCCAAACACAAGAAGAGAAATCTCTGTGGACTGGGCATAGGAAGATTATGCAAAATGCCTCAGCAATGCAATGGCAAGTCAGGGTGGAGCACCACTCCAAGGAAACCAGCCCACCACCCCACCCACCTGTGGCTCTGCTCCCTCTTAGGGCCCTGTCCCCTGTATCCAGATGGTGCAAGAGGAAGGAGCAGAGAGACTCATGCTGAACAGGCATTACAGGCCAGAACATGGAGTGGCGATGAGGCTGGAATGGGACATGGCAGTGTGCGAGATGGCCTCACTAGAAGGTGATATAACAAAGACCTGGAGAGGAAGTTCACCATGTACATTCGAGGAGTTTGAGAATTCTAGGCAGAGGGACCACCTTAGGAAAGCCCTAAGAGGGAGTCCTGACCCTGACTCCAGGAATAGCAAAGATATCTGTGGGCCTCAATCCCAGTAGGGAGGAGACCAGCATGGGATCAGGTCACAGAAGATCAGGAATGTCCAGCTGTGGTCTTCTGACACTGTTCTCCTCCACCCCAGGTGAATCTTGGAAGCCGTGTACTCTTTCACCGATATTGCCTTTTTTTCCCCCTCACTATGTATTACAAAACCTGTAATGTGCTATGTATTTTGAAAGCCTGCCAAGATGGTCACCAAAGCCCAGGAAGATGGCACTACTCTGAACTGGGAGGTGGAGGACTAAGGGAACACAACTGGAAAACCTCTAGGAAACAGGAGGTCATGTTTGGACACTGTAAGTGGAGATGTCCCAATAGAAATGTCAGAGACACAGTTGGACAACACAATCTGGCATTCAAGGCAGAGGTCTGAAATGGAATGCAAACCTGGGAGACCTCTTTAAAGTCCGGAGATAAGGGGATATCAAAAGTCCCTGGGTGTACAGAAGAGGTCTATGACTATCCTATGGGGTGCTCTTCCCATCAGAGAACAGAGAGTTGAGGAAAAATCGGCAGAGAAAGTGAATCAGCTGAGAAGTGAACAGAGTGAAGAAAATTAAAACGCACACAAATAAAAGATGACATCTGTCAATACTGAATGTCCTGAAAGTTAGGATAAAATATGTTTAAAATAAGGAGTGATTACTGTTCAACATGTTGCTAATCAGATAGATAAAGACAGTGAGTTAGCCAGTTTTAGAAAACGTAAAAGCACCAGATCAGTTTCCTGTTCACAATTTCTTTGGGTAGGTACCCACAGGTGGATCTGGTGGATTATCTGAAAATTCTGTTTAATTTTTTAAAGAAATCACTAACATTTTTTCAACAGGGAACACACCATTTATAGTCCTGGGAGTAGTGCACAATACTTTCAGTTTCATCCCATTTTCTCCAGTGCTTATCATCTTTTGAACCTACCCAGTTTTTTTTTTTAGCATAGCCCCACAAGGGGGCATGATTTGAGTTGCAGTCCCCTAATCATTAGGAACATTGAGCATGTCTACATGAGCTTACTGGCCATCCATCTGAAGAAATATCTATTGTGGTCTTTTGCCTACCCTTTTTTTTTTTTTTGCATTAATCTATTTTTCTTTTGTTGTCTTGCTTTCTGCTGTCATATCCAGGAGTCTGGATTTTTATACATGAGGGCGATGGGAAGCCAGTGGAGAGTTCAATGCCAGGGTTTGACAAGACCTGGCTTCAGATTTACTCTGTAAATTTATTCTCTGGCTCTGAGCCTAGGCCTTGCCTCTTTCCTCACAGTATTTTTCATTGTCGGGTTAGGACCAACTTAATCTTCTAATCACAACTGTAACCATCCTGCAGAAAAATACCACACAGACACACATGCAAAATTTCAGTTGCTTTAGGGATCATGGTCATTCAGATTTCCTGCTCTTGTCCTTCATCTCCATGCTGCAGCTGGGTTCACCGAGCCCTAGGAGGGAAGCCTTTTCACAAGTTACCTTGAGCACACCTGAGTTCAGTGGGAACTACATGTAACTGAATTTTGGAAGGGTGGCCTAAATGAGGCATGGGGCACTTTGCCTTTATCCTTATCATCTCATGTCTTTTTCAAAAAGTCCATGTGCCTGGCTGTCTCAGTAGGTACAGCATGGGACTCGAACTCCGGATCCAGAGAGCAAGCCCCATGTTGGGGGTGGAGCTCACTTAAGTAAATTGGTAAATAAATATAAATAAAGTGCACTCCCTAAAAAAAAAAAAAAAAGCACACACACACACACACACACACAAAACCCCCCAAAAACCAAAAACATTAAAAAATGAAAAATTCCAGAATCATCTAAAATATGCCTGAGCAAAAGAAACTTCTTTCATGGTCTTAATCAATGGGGAAATATTTTTAACATGATAATTCAAAAAATGATAAATCAGAGATTGAGTACTGGATACTGTGAAAGTGGATCAGCTACGGAAACCAACTCTGAGCCTATTACTTCACCATGAATAGATCAGTTCTACTGGAACAAAGTTCATAGTCCATCCAGCCCACCTTCATTATGTTCATACAACGGACCTGTGGGACCTCAAGGGAACATCTATTTTGGAGCTGACATCTTACTAATTAGACCAATCACATCAAGGAAGGAGAGATGCTGTCGAAGATTACACTAACTTACTAAGCTAGGTTCTGATTATTTAGATCATGGACACCCTTACCAGATACACACTGTGATAGTTCAAAATCATTTACTAGGGATCCCTGGGTGGCACAGGGGTTTGGCGCCTGCCTTTGGCCCAGGGCGTGATCCTGGAGACCCGGGATCGAATCCCACGTTGGGCTCCCGGTGCATGGAGCCTGCTCCTCCCTCTGCCTGTGTCTCTGCCTCTCTCTCTCTCTGTGTGTGACTATCATAAATAAGTAAAAAAAAAAAATTAAAAAACAAAAACCAAAAAAACCCAAAATCATTTACTAACCACAAAGGAATATTCCAACATATGGTAACAAGTAGAAAGAACGCAGGGCTTCTCACTTGAAATACATAAAAAGTATTTTTAAAAACCAGGTTGGAATTTTTTAAAAATCTAGTTAATCTTCTGGGGTCAAAGCTTTAATTTTTTTTTTTTTTTTTTTGAGAGGGAGAAGGTGAGAGAGTATCCCAAGCCGACTCCACCCCCAGCACAGAGTCTTAGCTGGGGCTCTGACGACCCTGGGATCACAATCTGAGCTGGTATCAAGGGTGTCAAGAGTCAGATGCTTAACAGATTCAGCCACTGAGGCAACCCATGGGGGTCAAAGCTTTCACCATAATGCAACCACCTAATATTTAGAAAAGATTCACAAGAGCTGGCTTAAGATGTCGCCAAAGCTTATTGCAGAAGCTTGTAATGATTCTTTACAGAATAGATGTCCAATACACGTCAATTTGGTTTAAAAAACTAAATGTAAACTAAGTAGAAAGAAAAAGTAAATCCATTTAAAAGAAAAAGAAACACTTTTAATAGTGCTTCAAAAAGCATCATTCTGTAATTTGTAGTTCTAGGCCATCTTCCCATGCCATCCCAGGATAGGAGGGTGACCCATAAGACTAAGACAGTCTCTCTCCTCTCTCTGGCCAATTAAAGGTAGCAAATACAAGCTATCTTATAACGCTAATAATTATAAAGCACACGAGCCTTACAAGCAGTTCTCTAATTTTCTTTCTCGTCTGTTCAATTCAACCAAGCACATTTAAAGTTGAATGCATTATGGAGACACAAGTCCCTGTATCACAACTTAATCACCATGTCCCATTAACCAGCACCCACACAGTTCTGGGTTCCCCTGCTCTCTCTCTCCGAAGGGTTTCTATTCATCTGTTCGAGTCTCTCTCTCCTGATTCTGGCCACTGGTTCTCCTTTTCTGTGATTCCCCTGTCTCCTCTCTTGCTTTCTCTACACCAACACTTTCTGGGGAACTCTGGAAATCCTTACTGTTGCTTCCAAGCGCTCCGACCGTTGGGATCTCTACATATTTCGGCCTCGCCGCCCCCCCGCCCCGCCCCGCCGGCGTCCCTCTGCTCTCCCCGTCCCCTCCTCTCTTTCCTCTTACACCCCCCTCCAGCTCCGACTCACTGGCTCCCCGTCTGGCTAAGCTCTCGCACTGCCGCCGCTTTCTGTCCTCGCATCGCCTGCCCACAGCTTTTTCCTCCTTCCCACCGTGCGTGGGAAGTTCCTCGCCCTTGTTGCCCCCCTTCTGTTCACCAGGGACCTCTCCTAGGGGGTCCCCTACCTCTGGAGCGCCTCCCTTTCCTCCACATTTCGCGGCGACGTTCCCGAGTTCCTGTCTTCCGCCCTTAGGGCCTCGTCGCCAGTCCCTCCCGCATCCTCCAGCTTGCCGTATCTTTACGGACCCTCTCTCTGATCGCTCTCCTCTCTCCCTCTCTTTCTCCCGCTCCTCCTCTCCCTCGTCGGCCGCTGTCCTGGCCTCCCTTCCGCAGCCACGGCTTCCACGAGGCCCCCCAATCCTCGCCTGGGGGAGGGGACCCGCTCCGTGACTCCCCGCCGCCTCCCGGACCTAAGTCCCTCCTGAGAGCCCGCCCCGAAGAGAGGGCCCTTCCCGGGCATCGGTCCTCTCTCCACAGGCGGGGCTGCCCCGCGGAGACCTCAGGAGGCTGGGGGTCTGCGCGATCCCAGGGCCAGGGGCAGCCGCCGGGCCGGGCTGCGGGGCGAGGCGCACGCGCCCCTCTCCCTGTTCTCACGCGGCGCGAGGGGCAGGGGCGCCGGGGACTGCGTGGGCCCGAGGCTCGGAAGACCCCAGGCGGGGATGGCCTCTGAACCAGCTGAACCAAAACCAGCCGGACCTCCGGGGCCGCAGCGCCGCCCGCAGGGATCCGTGTCTCTCGGCGACGCGGGACTTACCGCGGTGGGAGGCGCAGGTGAGGGGACGCTAACGTGCGTGGAGAACCCAGGCCCCAGGGCTGTAGGCCTGGAGACTGAGACTGTGACGCAGAGAAGAGAATGTTAAAAAAAACCCATCTGAAACCTATTTGACCTTCGCTCCCGTGCAGCTACATCCGGGTTGGCGGAAAACTGCGCGTGCGCGCGGTTGGAACGACGGAACTGGGGAAGGGCCTGTGGGTAGTGCTTCCGGTAATGGCGCTGGCGAACTGTGGGTTGACTCGGAATCGTGAGGCCTATGGGCCGGATTAGGGCGGAGTCTAGCGGAGGGCTTCCTGATGCGTGGGGAAGCAAGTAGATTCCCGGCCTCGCTGTGGAATTCGTCGGGCAGGATGGGGCGGAACTCCTGGAAGCGAAGGAAACTGTAAGGTTTGGAGCCAGTAAGACCGCAGGGAGGAGCCGGACGGAAGTTGGGGGTAGAGCTTCCAGCACTGGGCGAGCCGGAAGGGTATGTGTGTGGGCCATCCGGTGTTAGGCCAAGACCATTTGTCCCGGCCAGGGTTGGGCATGCACGGGAATGTTGCCAGCGTTCAGCGAGCCCCAACGACCCCAGGCTAGAACGGGGTCTGGATGGGGCATGGTTTCCTCGCCCCCAAGTACATGTCTTTGGAATTTCTGTCCCTTCCAGTTTCTCTCAGGTCTAGTGTGAGGGGACTGCTGCCTGCCCTTTTAAGTTGATGTCTTCAACGGTTTGAGGTAAAGGTTGGCGTTGTGTAAGCCTCTTGTGAAAGCTGAGGTGGTTACGTTGTATCAAGGTGAACGTGGCCTCTGTCAACTGTTTTGACAAAAGTTTTGGATGTGGAAAAAAAAGAACCCTCCTGCACTGTGGGAATTTACATTGGTACAGGCTCTGTGGAAGAGGGTATGGAGGTTTCTCAAATAAAAGAATTACCTTCCTACCAGTGGGGGAGCTACGCGGTATTTTCCCAAAGAATGCAAAAATGCTAATTTAAAAGGATATATGCACTCCTGTGTTTATTGTAGCATTATTTATACAGCCAAATTATGGAGAAGTGTCAATTAATAGAGGAATGGATAAGATGTGGTATATATACACACACAATGAAGTATTACTCGGCCATAAAATAGAGTGAAACCTTGCCATGTCTATCAACAATGATGGTGCTACGGGATATCATGCGGAACAAAATACATCAGAGAAAGATAAATACCGTACGATTCAACCAACAAAATAAATGAAGAAAGGAAAAATAGAGATAAAAAAAAATTATTTGAACTACAAGGTACACACTAAGGGATGACAGAGAGGAGGTCGTTGGTGGTGATGGGAGAAATAGATGATGGAGATCAAGAGCTGTCATGATGACCACTGAGTTATGTACACAATTGAATCATTATAAGTATACCTGAAGTGGTATCACATTGAATGTTAACTATGTTAGTATTAAAATAAAAAAACTAGGGGTGCCACGGTGGCTCGATTAAGTGTAGCTCAGGTTGTGTGATCCTGGAGTCCTGGGATTGAGCTCCATGTCAGGCTCCCTGCTTAGTGGGGAGTTTCCTTCTCCCTCTGCCATCCCTCCCCCACTCAAGTGCGCACACACTCTATCTCAAATAAATAAAAAATAAAAACACTTAATGCAAATAAACTTCATTAATTGATAGACATGTGCATCCTCAATAGGCGAAAAGTACTTCATGATCTGGGACAAGGTCCTCTGTGGGGAGTGATGTGGGTCCATGCCTGGATCCAGGAATGTCTTCAGAATTAAAATGTGAACAATTTAAGAAAGGAGCGAACCTGTCTTTGCAAGGGAATGAAAACTGAAATGTGAAATGCAATACTCTACTAATGTGAAATATGCCATTATTGACCAACATTTTTCAGAATATCATTTTCATTTCTATCCCTATTCACCATGTGCTCAATCCTGTGTTCGTTTCTAGAGCCGATTTTAGGCACAAGATCTAGGGTGTGGCAGATGGGGGTTTAGATTTGATATTTAGGTCACCAATTGCTGCTTTAAAAAATTTATTATTTTTAAATTTTACTTTATTCATATGAGAGGGAGAGACACAGAGAGGCGTAGAGACACAGGCAGAGGGAGAAGCAGGCTTCATGCAGGAAGCCCGACGCAGGACTTGATCCCGGAACTCCAGGATCACGCCCTGGGCCGAAGGCAGGCTTTCAACCGCTGAGCCACCCAAGCGTCCCTTAATTTTTTTTTTTTTTATTTATTTATTTTAAATAGGGGCAACCCGGGTGGCTCAGCGGTTTAGCGCCACCTTCGGTCCAGGGCGTGATCCTAGCGACCTTGGATCGAGTTCCATGTCGGGCTCCCTGCTTGGAGCCTGCTTCTCCCTCTGCCTGTGTCTCTGCCTCTCTCTCTCTCTCTCTGTGACTATCATAAATAAATAAATAAAAAAAAATTAAAAAAAAATATATATCTAACGAGTTATTCTTTATCAGTTTATTCCACACCTGAGGTGTCTGATAACTTGAAGTAAACCTTTGTGACATAATTCATTTCTCAGTAATTTCTAAATATAATTGCAAATTCCCTTTAGGTTTTTTTTTTTTTTTTTTTTTGGCGATTTTTTATCTGTATTGAGAAAGTTAAGACTTGGGTATGTAAAATTAAACCCCATTTCTGAGGGAAAAATGAAAACACATAATAGAAAAAGTTAATACTGTTTGGGCCATAGCAGAACCCAGATAATACATTGTTTTAATTGACAAATTCTGGGCATTTCATAATTGACCTTTTGGTACATGACCTATTAAATTTACTTTTATCCAAAGTAATATATTTTCATAAAAGATTATATTTTGGCACTTTTGTTTCTCTAATTGTAAATGTTATGTCAGGTGTGCATTACAGTCCTGCTCAAGTATATATTCTTTAGAAGACTTGAATTTGTCATTTAAAATTTGCAATATTTTAGGGCCATTAATAGGCATGTGAGTTTTCTTTATATGAACACTAAGGAAAGTGAAGCTTGAATATCAGTTTTCCAAATCTGATTTATACCTTCAATAATCTTTAAGGCAATATCCATGAGTTAATATCTACATGTTTCTCTAAAACCCATGCGTTAAAGATGAATTCTACAGTAAGAATTGATGATAAAGGCATTTTGGATAAAGACTTTTAATATGTAAATATGTAAGGTTTCACTTCTGTGTACATTATGTGTTTCATAAGTGTTAGCCTCTGATGTTCATCATATTTGAATTAATATATACTAAATTTTGAGTATCATTACTTAGAAAATTCTTAAGTTTTCATTTGAAAATTAATACTGTGGTGATCTCACAAGGATTGAATTTTGGATGAAAATTTTGCCACATATATTACATTCTAAGATTTTGCTGAGGTATTTATTAATGTCTAATGTTTGACTAGGTTAAATACAGTGCCCCACTGTGTATAATTTTAAGATTTCCTCAGGATGAATTTCTGATTAGTGAAGAATCATCCTGTCTAAAGACTTTCCAAGTTAATTACTTTTAGGGTTTCTTTGTAATACGTAGAACTGTAGTTATCAACAAAGGGATCAAAACTTTTCCACCTTTATGCAAATGTTGGCTTTGACACTAGGAAGCATTCTTTCAGGTTGTGACACTAAGAAACCTTTTTTTTTTTTTTTAAGAAACCATTTTGATAGATTTCTTTCCTTGATTACATTTACAATGTGTATCCTGTTTTAAATGTCTGTGAATAACCTAGATATAACTGGAAGAGAATCTCCTCCTATAAACCAAATCATTTCATGCATCTGTTTCCTGTACATTAAAAAAAGATACAGTGCTGTGGATAGATTTGAGGACCTTTAGAGGGTAATTATACAGATTATGCTGTATTACATAATACTGCCTACCAGCTATATTGGTATGAAAGAAGTTTCACAGCATGGACTCCCATGATCACAAGCAAATAAGTAACTTGTGGAATTTTCATCAAACTCTCAACAGTTGGGGAGAAGGCAATTATACTTGAAAGTCATGGTCCATTTTGTTTATGGGGAATTTTCCTGTTTGTAAAATTTATTTTATCCTGCATTGTAAAGCTTTCCATCATGTTACATTCCCTATGGATTCTGTCTCCCATGACAACTCCAGGCTGTAGTACAGTCATGGAGCTGCATCAGCCATGTGTGGAAAAGGGATAAAAGAAAAATTAATCAGGTTTAACTAAGAAATAGCAGCTACCATGTTACCTTTCTTCCCCCTCAGGCAAACCCTTAAGGAAAGGACAATTAACACAACATAATAATCTGTGCTACAAGGAGTTAATGTCTTTATTCCTCACAAATTTGAGGGTGTAAACTACTACTTCCATTCTAAAGTGGACTAAGGTACAGTATTGATTTGAGTAACTTCACATCCTGTTTAGTAGCAGACTGGGAACTTAAACCTACTGGAGGTAGGAACAAATCATATCATGTTTTTAACACAATATATGGATAAAGGTGGTTGATGGTGTTCTTCCTATAATCTAGATCTACATTTAGGAGTTTTCATAGGCTGTCCTTGTTTTTTTTTTTTTTTTTTTTTTTTTTTAAAGATTTTATTTATTTATTCATGAGACACACACAGAGAAAGAGAGGCAGAGACACAGGCAGAGGGAGAAGCAGGCTCCATGCAGGGAGCCCGACGCGGGACTTGATCCTGGGTCTCCAGGATCAGGCCCTGGGCTGAAGGCGGCACTAAACCACTGAGCCACCTGGGCTGTCCAGCTGTCCTTGTTTAGATTCGGGTATGCTATTTATAATTTTGTTTGTGTCCAAGTCCATTTATATGTAGAGATTTATTCTATATGGCAATACCAGTTATGCATAAAGCTTCTGAGTTTTTTCTTTTTTAAGGATTTATTTATTTAGAGGGTGAAAGAGACTTAAGAAGGGAGGGGCAGTGGGATAGTGAAACAGCCTTAAGTAGACCCCACACTGAGTGTAGAGCCAGATGCAGGGCTTAATCTCACAACCCTGAGATTATAACTTGAGCTAAAAGCAAGAGTTGGACATTTAAGTGACTGCCTCACCCAGGTGCCCCAGCTTCTGAGATCTTAATAAACTGCAGAAACTCTGATTGCCACATAGTACAATAGTATCATGTCCTCATGACCAAGCTGGACTTAATAACTATAAGATCTGCTTGATATTAGTACAGTAATGGAGAGTGCATTCTTTTTATTCCAGAAACAAAACAGAGTGGCACCTGTCACCACAGCATTGAAATATTATTTTATGATGCCCTGATGTATGGTAGATAAGACACAATATGAAACTGTAGCAAGGCAGCAGGATACAAGGTTAAGGATCAAAAATTAACTGCCTTCCTAGATACCAAGGTACTTAATGTTTAAGTGAATTGATAATTAAAAATAAAGTACCATTTACATTAGGACCAAAACAAAAGGTACAAGCACAGACACTCATGAAGACATAACATCAACAACAGATTTTCAAGGCCAAAGTCCATAATAAAGTAATCTCATCAAGAAATCTGAAAGACTGGGACGCCTGGGTGGCTCAGCAATTGAGCATCTGCCTTTGGCTCAGGGCATGATCCTGGAGTGCTGGGATCAAGTCCCCCATCAGGCTCCCTGCGTGGAGCCTGCTTCTCCCTCTGCCTATGTCTCTGCCTCTGTCTCAATAAATAAAATCTTAAAAAAGATATGTAAAAGACTAAAAAATAAAAAGAATATAAAAGATTAATAAAAAGATCACATAAACTGAAGATTAGTGGGTCATTCCACAGATATTGCTGCTCCTTTGACACCCATCACTTTAAAACATTTTGACTTTTAATTTTCCTGTAGAGTGTAACATTTGATTTGATTAATCTTCAAGTAAACTTAGTTCATACTGCTAGAATTCTCTGATCCATAGTACATTGTGAAACCTGCTTAAGCAAGATACCCAGCATTTTATTTGTAAGGTTTTCTCTAACATGAAATCTTTGGTGAATATTGAGGCTAGGCCATGGCATGAAAGCTGTGCTACATTCTTTGGTGAGGTTTCTTTTCAGTATGACTTCCCTTATGACTCCAAAGGTGAGACTATTTAGTAAAAGCCTTACTACACACATTACATCTATGTCTTCACTATATGTATGTATATTCTGGTATCTGCTCAGGCTTGAACAGTGCTTAAAGGATTTGCAACATTCACGACATTTAAAAGTTTTCTCTCTGGTATGAATTCTCTGATTCCCAAGGTGTAAACATTTAATAAAAGTATTACCACACACTTTATACTTGTATTTTTACTCTATGTGTATTATGGTGTTTGTTGATGCTTGAGTAGTGTTTAAAGGCTTTACCACATTCTTGACATTTATAAGGTTTCTCCCCAGTATGAATTCTTTGGTGAACAGTAAGACTTGCATTCTGACTAAAGGCCTTTTCACAGATATTACATTTATAGGGTTTCTCTCCATCATGAACTCTCTTATGTTGAGTAAGATTGGAACTCCTGATAAAGGCCTTGCCACACACATTACATTTGTAAGGTTTCTCTCCAGTATGAATTCTCTCATGACTCCAAAGGTATGACCGTGTGGTAAAATCCTTACCACAGTGATTACACTTGTACGGTTTCTCTCCGGAATGGATTCTCTTATGTTGAGCAAGATTTGAACCGCTAGAAAAGGCTTTGCCACACTCACTACATTTGTAAGGCTTCTCTCCTGTATGAATTCGCTCATGACCCCAAAGCTGTGAAGGTATCATAAAATTCTTACCACATACATTACATGTAAATGGTTTCTCTCCAGTATGAATTCTCTTATGAATACAAAGGTGTGAACGTGTGGCAAAATCCTTACCACACTGAATGCATTTGTAAGGTTTTTGTCCAGAATGGAAGTTCTTATGTTGAGCAAGATATGAACCATCAGAAAAGGCTTTGCCACACTCATTGCATTTGTAAGGCTTCTCTCCAGTATGAATTCGCTCATGACCCCAGAGATGTGACTGTGTGGTGAAATCCTTACCACATACATTACATTTATATGGTTTCTCTCCAGTATGGATTCTCATGAGATTTGAGAACCTCTTAAAGGCTTTGCCACACTCATTACCTTTATAAGGTTTTGGCTCAGAATGAATTCTTTGATGATTAGCTAAGGTTGAGCAATGGCTAAAAGTCTCCCCACACTCACTGCATTTATAAGGTTTTTCTCTTTTGGGTGTTTTCTGTTGTTGTGTCTGTAATGAAGGATGCATAAGAACCTTCTCATATTTATTTAAAATGTTGGTTTTGACACTAGAAGGAATTCTTTGAAGTGGTGAAACTGAGGACATTTTGGTAGACTTCTCAACTTGATTATTTTCATAAACTTCCTCATGGGTTTGAAATCTCTGCAGTTGAGCCATATGTGAATGAGAGCTTAATCCAAGCCTATTGTCCAAAGGGTTTCTGTACTTGCTTCCTGAATAGCACAGCTTGTTTTTTAGTGCCTTACTCCCCATACAATGTTTGTAACATTGAGACGTACTTCTTCCTATGGAAACATTGTGCTTTACAGGAAAATCATTATAGAATTTATGATGTTCTTGATGTTCTCTATAGATGAGATTTTTGTAATGGGTTGCAGTGTCTTCTTCATATTTTTTTTCTTCAGATAACCACTGAGTCCCAAATTTGTTCACATCTTGGACTTTTCTCAAGTCAAAATCATCAAACTGATGACTTAAGTGTCTTTCCAAAATTAAAGTTTGGAGTAATTCTCCATTATTTAGGTCATCTTTTGGTGGTAATTCTTTTCTCACACATATAGTAGGGATATCTGTAAGATATAAAAAATCGTAAATTCCTATTAATCAAAGTTTGAAAATGGACATTTTATAATAAAAAGTATTACACCAAAAATAAAACTCATAATTACAGAGTTATTACATTTGTCAACCATGGTATATGCAAATGATCAAAATGCAAAGGATGTAAGATTTCTCAGTAAAGAAAGGCTGATTACAGGTAGTTCATATTATTTTCAAGGAAGCCTATTTATAAATGCTCTGTGATCAAAAGTTATGACAGCCCTGAACACTTAGGAATTTTATACAGGTACCTCAAAGACCATAGCAACCCTACAGGAGGCATAAAGCTGGCTCATATTTATTTTTTTAAAAGATTTTATTTATTCACAAGAGAGGCAGAGACATAGAGGGAGGAGAAGCAGGCTCCATGCAGGGAGCCGGACACAGGACTCGATCCTAGGTCTCCAGGATCACACCTCAAGCCAAAGACAGATGCTTAACTGCTGAGCCACCCAGGTGTCCCAAGGCAGCTCATATTTAAAAGAAACATATATATCTAACTAATTATCGAATACTTACTATACATAACAGTAAAACAAAGCTTTAAGAATAACAAAATAGGGGATCCCTGGGTGGCGCAGCGGTTTAGCGCCTGCCTTTGGCCCAGGGTGTGATCCTGGAGACCCAGGATTGAATCCCACATCGGGCTCCCGGTGCATGGAGCCTGCTTCTCCCTCTGCCTGTGTCTCTGCCTCTCTCTCTCTCTCTGTGACTATCATTAAAAAAAAAAAAAAAAAAAAAGAATAACAAAATATTCTTCTGATACTTGCTATAAAACTACATCCATGCAGAATAGGCATACTGCAATGTTAATATTCAGAGTCATGTGCTTATATTCCATAATATATGCTATAATTATCTATTAATCATGAAAAAATAAACATTTTAGTAATCCTAGACAAATATAGCAATTATTAAGGAATGTGTATATTTGTAAGAAATATATATAAATGTTAGAATTTTAAAAATTAGCCCATAATAAAAAAAGAAAGGTTGTATTTCAGAAGACACATACAATATCATAACTGGAAAATATGCTGAAATCACCCATTTTGAAATAGAAGTTCTGATAAATATGTAATATTACAAAGATTAACAATGGGGCTCTCGGGGATCCCTGGGTGGCGCAGCGGTTTGGCGCCTGCCTTTGGCCCAGGGCGTGATCCTGGAGACCCGGGATCGAATCCCACATCAGGCTCCCGGTGCATGGAGCCTGCTTCTCCCTCTGCCTGTGTCTCTGCCTCTCTCTCTCTCTCTCTCTCTGTGACTATCATAAATAAATAAATAAATAAATAAATAAATAAATAAATAAATAAATAAATAAATAAATAAATAAATATTTAAAAAAATTAATACCATTAACTAAATTTACTAATTCCAACTCGGACTTTAAAAAAAAAAAAAAAAAAACAATGGGGCTCTGTGACATGGAAATGGCAAAGAAGGGAACTCCAAATGTACCTCCTCTAAAAAGGCAGAAGTGAACTACCAAAATATTTCAGAATCAACTCTATAAGAATTCTGGAAATTAATTACAGGATTCCAGCAATATGGCACACTCTTTTCTTTTTTAGAGATTTTATTTATTTATTTGAGAGAGAGCATGAGCAGGGCAGGGGCAGGGGGAAGCAGTCTCCCTGCTGAGCAGGAAGCCCAATGTAGGGATAAATCCTGAGACCCTGGGATCATGACCTGAGCCAAGGCAGATGCTCAACCACGGAGCCATGCAGGTGTCCAAATAAAATCTTAAAAAAAAAAAAAAAAAATTATGCGTAAGTTTCCTTGTATTTCTGAGGTGACCACAGTCACTTCATAACAAAAGCACAGTCTCAAGATAGCCAATATGCTCAATTTTATAAATCCAAATTCATTCAAATGAGAAATGTATTTGTCAATAAGCAGGTATTAACTCAAACAAAACAAATTGTAGGAAGGATAACTATGATTATATTTTCACCAAATTCCAGAGGTTATATAGATTTTTGGATAAAGCCTGCTCCTTGATACCCCTTAGCACTCAGGAAGGAAATCTTGTAAAATATATGAAACATTCATTCTCTAACCAAACAGCCCCATAAATTACAAGTATCAAAGAAAGAACGCTGGTGAATATCATCAAAAGTACATAGTAAATGATTAAATACATAAATAACTTCATTTGTAATACATGGAAATCTGCGGATCAAAGTAACAGCATTTGCTGTATGAACTACAGAAATGGGTTAGAGTTCAATAAGGTAAGCAATGTGAACTCAAATTCCCTCAACACAGTAAATCAACATCTTATTTGTTGAAGAAAGAACATCAGCATACATACAGAATGAACACTGTTGCATAAACAATAGTTTGGTCAGGAGTCTTTTAGATGGGGTTATGAAGGCTGACAATTTTCTCCCTAGAATAAATTCCTGTACTTGTTCACACCAAATCAAGGGGGAAGATCCTTATTGTACTCCATCAACATTGCCACAATGCCATTGAGACACACTTCCATGACGCACCAAAAGCCAGAAGGACAACTGGAGCCATAAGCTAGACTCTCAGGCTGCACTCAATTTCAGCATCTGGAATATTCTCTACTCAGGTGCTTCAGAGCCCACGTCTCTACTTAACAGGATGATGCTGTGACACCTAAATGTAAGTTTTCTCCATCCAGAATGTTCTTTGATCCAGTAAAACTCCTCATGGGAGACTTCGCCACAACCTGTCTAGCACTGAAAAGCTGGATTATCATAGCAGAAAATACGAGGATAAAATATCAGACACTGAGGAACTGTGGTTCAGAACCAAGAAAACTTCAGAGGCAAAACCATCTAAACTTATAGGAGACAAATCAGGAAAAAACCAAGGTTTTTCCCATATTCACAGACTAAAAAGGAGCTGCAAGAGGAAGACAAAAACGAAAGTAAAGTAAGGGGGTCTGATTTTCGTGGAATGTTCAAAGAGGATCTCGGGTCTGACTACAGAGTTCAGACTGATGGCCTGAAGCTTGAGGTACAGTCCCCACGAAAGACTGGGAATCAAAGGTTTTCCCCAACCCACTATCATATACATAGAAGAGAGTGAAGGAAGGGGAGAACAAGTTACTTTGAGAGTCCATGAAAAATCAACTCTCCTAACCATTGCTCTTATCTGGGGAGAATATCCCAAATGACAATTCAGGAAGACCCTTCCTCTCTGCAGTCTGACCCTTACTTCTGTTACATCTTTGACACCTTCCCACCCATCTGGGTTTTGTTGCTAGTTTATTGTTTGTTTGTTTTTTAAGATTTTACTTACTTATTCATGAGAGACACAAAGAGAGGCAGAGACATAGGCAGAGGGAGAAGCAGGGTCCCTGTGGGGAGCTCGATGAACTCTATCCCAGGATCCTGGGATCATGGCTGGAGCCAAAGGCCATTGCTCAACCACAGAGCCACCCAGGTGCCCCTGGTTGCTAGTTTCTCCCCACTCTTGAGGTACCAGAGCTCTTCCCTGCTCCACAATCAAGTTCATATTCAGCTCAGAAAAAGATTCCTGCTGACATGGAAACTGGTAGATGATGTCCTGGGGTTTTCCCAGCCCTTTGTCAGCTGAGACTAAGGACTTCAATTACAGATGGTATAGAATAGAATTACACAAATTTGTTCAGTGACACTCTTCTTCCAGATGCTTAAATGTTTGACGCACACAGACATCTAGCTCTCTTCCCAGAACTACTGAATCAAAATTACAGGAGTAAAACCAGGCAAGCTGGTATTTTAAAGTTTTGACATAAGGTCTTGTTCCTCCTCAACCTCTAGCACCACCAATTTGCGTGATTATCTGGGTTTAAAATACAGGAACCACATTGTGAAGCTTTTCATTTCTGAATCAACAGGGCTTCAATCTGAGTCAAACAAGGCAGGGGCTCCCAAGAAACTCTAAAGGGAAACACAAAGATAAACTAGGGAAGTTTGAAACTAATCTCACCCAAGGAGACCAGGTTCCTGTAGTTCTCCAACATCACATCCCTGTACAGGGCTCTTTGGGCAGAGGCCAGGCACTCCCACTCCTCCTGAGAGAATTCTATGACCACATCCTTGAATGTCAACAGTTCCTGAAATGAAAGCACATTTCACCAAGGGGCCATCAGGAGAGTACTTATTTCACAAAAATGAGAGGAGGACAGAGTAGCCAGATAAATACATAAAATATCATTTGCACAAGTCATATATTCCCAATGTTGGTTTCTTACACTTTCCCAATAGCAAATTTCCATCAGCTAAACTACTTAGTTTTATAATATTGTGCCAGATAAAATACACGAAAGAAAAACTTCAACAAACGGTAAACTATATGTAAGTTCTAGATAGTATCCTGTAAATACCATATGAGAGCTAATTTCTACATAAGCTAGAGCATGAGTAGTGTCTTCAGGGATGACCAAGTACACAGTAGCATCAATGAAAGGTGAAAACTGGAAAAATGGGAAGCTGATGATAACAGAACGACCAGAAGTTTTGACACTCCCCATATAATAAGCATTACTTTAATACTTTACAAATGTTAACTTGTATAAGATATAGCATCCAGTTAAATGAGTATTTGTTCCCATCTTACACAGGACCCAACTCTGTCACACACACACTCTAAGGAATTTGCCTCTGGTCGAATAGGTAATAATTGCAGACCCTGCACCTGAACCAAGGGGTCAGGCTTTAGGATGGAACCCACACCACCACACGGTGAAGTAAGAAACACAACAGTAAAAGTCTGTTGACAAAGAGGGTTTGCTAATGGAGAAAACCTGAAACAAGTCCAAGGCTGAAACACAAACCTGGATGAAAGGTCAATATACATACATGCACACACACATGCATAAACACTATTTTTACTGCTATTAACTTTTTTATGTGGTGCTATAGAAAATATTTAAAGCCATGAAAAATATCTCAGACATACTATCAAGATAAAATAAAGGTTATTTACGAGATGATGACATCTTTTTTACATACTACAGGCTCTGGCCCATACACACTTTTGTACACAGGAACAAACACACACTGAAAATAACTGAGATCAAAGCTGTAGTCTCTAGATGACACCTATTTTTAGAATATCTCTTTGTTATCCTTTTTTATCCAAGTTCATTTGAGTATTTCTGGTACAACAAACATGCATAAATTGTATTAAACGTAAAGAACACTGTCAGTGTTACTCTATTCAGCCTGCTTACACAAATAACCCTGTGAAAAATTTTTTTGGAATAACATTTCACTTCTACCTCCATTAAATAAAGGTACGGAAGTGTATGAGCTGGAATGCGCATGCAGAGAGCTGCTGAAGGAAGGCTCTGGGGTGAATGTGAGCAAATACATCAGGAGAGACACTTGAGAGGGAAAAGAGCTAGTCCAAGTGGAGGTGAGGACGCAGAGGACAGAACAAGGAACTGAGCTAGGACTTTACCTGAGAAAGAGTCATTCCTGATTCTTAGGCTTTCCTCCTCTGCCTCCTCTGGGCTTCTCTTCCAGGCGAGATGGGCCTTGAGACAACAATCCTGAGTGTCAAATATACACTGTTTAGCAACATACACATTTCTGAGCCACAACCACACACACAGGAAGATTTCCCCACGTGGTAGTCAATCCTCTGCTGCCCACTGCCACAGGAGGGATGCAGGGACAGTAAACTGCTACACAGAGACCAGCAAGTGAGCATTCTGGCCTCTCACTGCAGAACTCACTTCCCTCCTGGTGAAACACACACCTGAGCTGCAGCACTGGGGATCTATGCACCTCCCTTTAAAGTCACAGACCCACCCTGCTAACCCACCATACAGAGGACACACAGCACTTTCTACCTCTCTCTAGATCAGGGGCTGCTTTCAGTCCTCATTAATGGAGGAGCCAGAGCCCTGGGGCTTGATGCTGGATACAGAGGCTGGCCTCTGTTGCTCCCAAACACAAGAAGAGAAATCTCTGTGGACTGGGCATAGGAAGATTATGCAAAATGCCTCAGCAATGCAATGGCAAGTCAGGGTGGAGCACCACTCCAAGGAAACCAGCCCACCACCCCACCCACCTGTGGCTCTGCTCCCTCCTAGGGCCCTGTCCCCTGTCCAGATGGTGCAAGAGGAAGGAGCAGAAGGACTCATGCTGAACAGGCATTACAGGCCAGAACATGGAGTGGCGATGAGGCTGGAATGGGACATGGCAGTGTGCGAGATGGCCTCACTAGAAGGTGATATAACAAAGACCTGGAGAGGAAGTTCACCATGTACATTCGAGGAGTTTGAGAATTCTAGGCAGAGGGACCACCTTAGGAAAGCCCTAAGAGGGAGTCCTGACCCTGACCCCAGGAATAGCAAAGATATCTGTGGGCCTCAATCCCAGTAGGGAGGAGACCAGCATGGGATCAGGTCACAGAAGATCAGGAATGTCCAGCTGTGGTCTTCTGACACTGTTCTCCTCCACCCCAGGTGAATCTTGGAAGCCGTGTACTCTTTCACCGATATTGCCTTTTTTTCCCCCTCACTATGTATTACAAAACCTGTAATGTGCTATGTATTTTGAAAGCCTGCCAAGATGGTCACCAAAGCCCAGGAAGATGGCACTACTCTGAACTGGGAGGTGGAGGACTAAGGGAACACAACTGGAAAACCTCTAGGAAACAGGAGGTCATGTTTGGACACTGTAAGTGGAGATGTCCCAATAGAAATGTCAGAGACACAGTTGGACAACACAATCTGGCATTCAAGGCAGAGGTCTGAAATGGAATGCAAACCTGGGAGACCTCTTTAAAGTCCGGAGATAAGGGGATATCAAAAGTCCCTGGGTGTACAGAAGAGGTCTATGACTATCCTATGGGGTGCTCTTCCCATCAGAGAACAGAGAGTTGAGGAAAAATCGGCAGAGAAAGTGAATCAGCTGAGAAGTGAACAGAGTGAAGAAAATTAAAACGCACACAAATAAAAGATGACATCTGTCAATACTGAATGTCCTGAAAGTCAGGATAAAATATGTTTAAAATAAGGAGTGATTACTGTTCAACATGTTGCTAATCAGATAGATAAAGACAGTGAGTTAGCCAGTTTTAGAAAACGTAAAAGCACCAGATCAGTTTCCTGTTCACAATTTCTTTGGGTAGGTACCCACAGGTGGATCTGGTGGATTATCTGAAAATTCTGTTTAATTTTTTAAAGAAATCACTAACATTTTTTCAACAGGGAACACACCATTTATAGTCCTGGGAGTAGTGCACAATACTTTCAGTTTCATCCCATTTTCTCCAGTGCTTATCATCTTTTGAACCTACCCAGTTTTTTTTTTTAGCATAGCCCCACAAGGGGGCATGATTTGAGTTGCAGTCCCCTAATCATTAGGAACATTGAGCATGTCTACATGAGCTTACTGGCCATCCATCTGAAGAAATATCTATTGTGGTCTTTTGCCTACCCTTTTTTTTTTTTTTTGCATTAATCTATTTTTCTTTTGTTGTCTTGCTTTCTGCTGTCATATCCAGGAGTCTGGATTTTTATACATGAGGGCGATGGGAAGCCAGTGGAGAGTTCAATGCCAGGGTTTGACAAGACCTGGCTTCAGATTTACTCTGTAAATTTATTCTCTGGCTCTGAGCCTAGGCCTTGCCTCTTTCCTCACAGTATTTTTCATTGTCGGGTTAGGACCAACTTAATCTTCTAATCACAACTGTAACCATCCTGCAGAAAAATACCACACAGACACACATGCAAAATTTCAGTTGCTTTAGGGATCATGGTCATTCAGATTTCCTGCTCTTGTCCTTCATCTCCATGCTGCAGCTGGGTTCACCGAGCCCTAGGAGGGAAGCCTTTTCACAAGTTACCTTGAGCACACCTGAGTTCAGTGGGAACTACATGTAACTGAATTTTGGAAGGGTGGCCTAAATGAGGCATGGGGCACTTTGCCTTTATCCTTATCATCTCATGTCTTTTTCAAAAAGTCCATGTGCCTGGCTGTCTCAGTAGGTACAGCATGGGACTCGAACTCCGGATCCAGAGAGCAAGCCCCATGTTGGGGGTGGAGCTCACTTAAGTAAATTGGTAAATAAATATAAATAAAGTGCACTCCCTAAAAAAAAAAAAAAAGCACACACACACACACACACACACAAAACCCCCCAAAAACCAAAAACATTAAAAAATGAAAAATTCCAGAATCATCTAAAATATGCCTGAGCAAAAGAAACTTCTTTCATGGTCTTAATCAATGGGGAAATATTTTTAACATGATAATTCAAAAAATGATAAATCAGAGATTGAGTACTGGATACTGTGAAAGTGGATCAGCTACGGAAACCAACTCTGAGCCTATTACTTCACCATGAATAGATCAGTTCTACTGGAACAAAGTTCATAGTCCATCCAGCCCACCTTCATTATGTTCATACAACGGACCTGTGGGACCTCAAGGGAACATCTATTTTGGAGCTGACATCTTACTAATTAGACCAATCACATCAAGGAAGGAGAGATGCTGTCGAAGATTACACTAACTTACTAAGCTAGGTTCTGATTATTTAGATCATGGACACCCTTACCAGATACACACTGTGATAGTTCAAAATCATTTACTAGGGATCCCTGGGTGGCACAGGGGTTTGGCGCCTGCCTTTGGCCCAGGGCGTGATCCTGGAGACCCGGGATCGAATCCCACGTTGGGCTCCCGGTGCATGGAGCCTGCTCCTCCCTCTGCCTGTGTCTCTGCCTCTCTCTCTCTCTGTGTGTGACTATCATAAATAAGTAAAAAAAAAAAATTAAAAAACAAAAACCAAAAAAACCCAAAATCATTTACTAACCACAAAGGAATATTCCAACATATGGTAACAAGTAGAAAGAACGCAGGGCTTCTCACTTGAAATACATAAAAAGTATTTTTTAAAAACCAGGTTGGAATTTTTTAAAAATCTAGTTAATCTTCTGGGGTCAAAGCTTTAATTTTTTTTTTTTTTTTTTGAGAGGGAGAAGGTGAGAGAGTATCCCAAGCCGACTCCACCCCCAGCACAGAGTCTTAGCTGGGGCTCTGACGACCCTGGGATCACAATCTGAGCTGGTATCAAGGGTGTCAAGAGTCAGATGCTTAACAGATTCAGCCACTGAGGCAACCCATGGGGGTCAAAGCTTTCACCATAATGCAACCACCTAATATTTAGAAAAGATTCACAAGAGCTGGCTTAAGATGTCGCCAAAGCTTATTGCAGAAGCTTGTAATGATTCTTTACAGAATAGATGTCCAATACACGTCAATTTGGTTTAAAAAACTAAATGTAAACTAAGTAGAAAGAAAAAGTAAATCCATTTAAAAGAAAAAGAAACACTTTTAATAGTGCTTCAAAAAGCATCATTCTGTAATTTGTAGTTCTAGGCCATCTTCCCATGCCATCCCAGGATAGGAGGGTGACCCATAAGACTAAGACAGTCTCTCTCCTCTCTCTGGCCAATTAAAGGTAGCAAATACAAGCTATCTTATAACGCTAATAATTATAAAGCACACGAGCCTTACAAGCAGTTCTCTAATTTTCTTTCTCGTCTGTTCAATTCAACCAAGCACATTTAAAGTTGAATGCATTATGGAGACACAAGTCCCTGTATCACAACTTAATCACCATGTCCCATTAACCAGCACCCACACAGTTCTGGGTTCCCCTGCTCTCTCTCTCCGAAGGGTTTCTATTCATCTGTTCGAGTCTCTCTCTCCTGATTCTGGCCACTGGTTCTCCTTTTCTGTGATTCCCCTGTCTCCTCTCTTGCTTTCTCTACACCAACACTTTCTGGGGAACTCTGGAAATCCTTACTGTTGCTTCCAAGCGCTCCGACCGTTGGGATCTCTACATATTTCGGCCTCGCCGCCCCCCCGCCCCGCCCCGCCGGCGTCCCTCTGCTCTCCCCGTCCCCTCCTCTCTTTCCTCTTACACCCCCCTCCAGCTCCGACTCACTGGCTCCCCGTCTGGCTAAGCTCTCGCACTGCCGCCGCTTTCTGTCCTCGCATCGCCTGCCCACAGCTTTTTCCTCCTTCCCACCGTGCGTGGGAAGTTCCTCGCCCTTGTTGCCCCCCTTCTGTTCACCAGGGACCTCTCCTAGGGGGTCCCCTACCTCTGGAGCGCCTCCCTTTCCTCCACATTTCGCGGCGACGTTCCCGAGTTCCTGTCTTCCGCCCTTAGGGCCTCGTCGCCAGTCCCTCCCGCATCCTCCAGCTTGCCGTATCTTTACGGACCCTCTCTCTGATCGCTCTCCTCTCTCCCTCTCTTTCTCCCGCTCCTCCTCTCCCTCGTCGGCCGCTGTCCTGGCCTCCCTTCCGCAGCCACGGCTTCCACGAGGCCCCCCAATCCTCGCCTGGGGGAGGGGACCCGCTCCGTGACTCCCCGCCGCCTCCCGGACCTAAGTCCCTCCTGAGAGCCCGCCCCGAAGAGAGGGCCCTTCCCGGGCATCGGTCCTCTCTCCACAGGCGGGGCTGCCCCGCGGAGACCTCAGGAGGCTGGGGGTCTGCGCGATCCCAGGGCCAGGGGCAGCCGCCGGGCCGGGCTGCGGGGCGAGGCGCACGCGCCCCTCTCCCTGTTCTCACGCGGCGCGAGGGGCAGGGGCGCCGGGGACTGCGTGGGCCCGAGGCTCGGAAGACCCCAGGCGGGGATGGCCTCTGAACCAGCTGAACCAAAACCAGCCGGACCTCCGGGGCCGCAGCGCCGCCCGCAGGGATCCGTGTCTCTCGGCGACGCGGGACTTACCGCGGTGGGAGGCGCAGGTGAGGGGACGCTAACGTGCGTGGAGAACCCAGGCCCCAGGGTTACAGGTTTGGGGACTGAGACGCCCAGGTAGAAGCGAGAAAGTTAAAAACCCTCAGAGGCCCATTTGACGTTCGCTCCAGTCAGCCGCTTCCGCGTCGGTGAAGAGCGGCGCCTGCGCGCCGGAGGAACAGCGGGTTAGGCGCAGGCCGGTGGGTGGTGCTTCCAGCGGGGGTTGGAGTGCGAACGCCGCCCAGACCGCGAAGAGCACAGCGGGTGGGCGGGACTGGGGCGAGGCCTCAGCGTAGCGCTTCCGGCAACAGGAGGGACGCACTGGTTTCCCAGGCCTGAACCCGCGGACAGGTTGGGGCGGAAGTACGCACCAGCGCTTCCGGTAAGGAGAGAAAATCTGAAAGGACCCGTGGAGCTGAGGTGTTGGGGGGCGTGGCCAGGCGGAAATGGGGTGGAGAACTTTCGGTTCTGGTTGCGCAGGAAGGTTTGCCTTAGCTAGGATTTCCGGAGGGAGTCCACGACCAATCAGCGGGTGGACAGTGCCTGGCTTCCTCTGGGCCCCACCCCCCAGGAAATTTCTTTTTTTTTTTGGAATTTCTAACCCTTTCTGTTTCTTTGGCCTCCAGTGGGAGGGGACTGTTTCATGCCTATTTAAGTTCATGTTTGAACACTCTGAGGTAAAGGGTGGAGTTGTGTGGGATATATTGTTGAAAGTTAACCTGGTTACCAGAGTGAAAGAGGCTTTCCTTAAAACTTGTGAGAACACTAAATAGCTTTTGGCAAGAATGTGGAGAAAAAGGAGCCCTCCTAAACTCTTTTTCCTAATGCAGACTGGTGCAGATACTGTAGAGGACATTGTGATTTTATTCCAAAAGTTGAAAATACAACTACCTTACTACCCAGTTATTGAACTATTGGGTATTTACCCAAGGGATTGGGAAACACTGAATTAAAAGGATATTTGCACCCATATGTTTATTGTAGCATTATTTATAATAACAAAATTATAGTAGCAAAGAAGTGTCCATCATCTGATGAATGGATGAGAAGATGTGGAATGTTATACAACGGAATATTGATCATAAAATGGAGTGAAATCTTGGCCTTTGCAACACCACGGATAGAGTTAGATAGTATAATGCTAAGTGAAATAAGTCAGCCAGAGAAAGACAAATACCATATGATTTCACTCATATGTGGAGTTTAAAACCAAAAAAAGAAAAAAAGAAATGAATTAAAAACCACTTTTATCTACAGAGAAAAATTGGTGGTTACCAGCAAGAAGGTTGAGGTCAGGGATGGGAGAAATAGGTGATGGGGATTAAGACTAAACCCATCATGATTAATTTACAGAATTGTCAAATCACTATATTGTACACCTCAATATAACACTGAACTATATTGGAATTAAAATTAAAAACTTAATTAAAAAAAAAAAAAACCTCTTTTGATGAAGAGGTAGAGATGGACTCTAGTTGGGACCAGGTCCTCCATGGGGAGTTATATGAGTCATGGCTGGATCCAGTAGTATTTCCTGCTTTAGAATTTAAGCAATTTAAATAAGCATGGAATGCACCTGTCTATGCAATAGATGCAGACTGAAATGTGCAAAACTATACCAATGCAAAAATGTGTCATTATTTATTTATTTTTAAAGATTTTATTTATTTTTTTTTAATTTTTTTTAATTTATGATAGTCACACACACAGAGAGAGAGAGAGAGAGGCAGAGACACAGGTAGAGGGAGAAGCAGGCTCCATGCACCGGGATCCTGACGTGGGACTCGATCCCCGGTCTCCAGGATTGCGCCCTGGGCCAAAGGCAGGCGCTAAACCGCTGCGCCACCCAGGGATCCCCAAGATTTTATTTATTATTTATTCATGATAGACATAGAGAGAGAGAGAGGCAGAGACACAGGCACAGGGAGAAGCAGGCTCCATGCCGGAAGCCTGACGCGGAACCCGATTCCAGGACCCCAGGATCATGCCCTGGGCCAAAGGCAGGCGCGGAACCACTGAGCCACCCATGGATCCCATAATGTGGCAATATTTAATAACATTTTTCAGAACATAATTTCCATTTTTGTCCCCATTCACCATGTACTCAATCATGTATTCATTTCTATAGATGTTCATAGACATAAGACCTGGGGTGTGGGAGATGAGGGATAGATGTGATAATTTAGGTCACCAACCATTGCTTTAAAAAAGTTTTTTTTAGGTAAGCCCAGGTGGCTCAGCGGTTTAGCGTCACCTTCAGCCCAGGGCGTGTTCCTGGAGACCCAGGATTGAGTCCCACCTCAGGCTTCCTGCATGGAACCTACTTCTCCCTCTGCCTGCTTCTCCCGCTGCCTGTGTCTCTGCCTCTCTCTCTCTCTCTGTTTCTCGAATAAATAAATGAAATCTTTTTAAAAAGTTTTTTTAAATATAGATCTAACTTGAGTTGTTCAATATAGTTGTGAACATATTCCACACTTGAGGTGACTGATAAAAATTACTTTCAGGTAAACCTTTGTGACACCATAATGCATTTCTAAATACAATTTCTAAACATAATTTCAAACTCACTTTATATTTATATATAAATATAAATATATACAATATAGTGATTCAACAATTCCATTAATCACCTGTGTTCATCAAGACAAAAAGCACTCTTTAATCCCCATCACCTATGTAACCAGTCCCTCGCCCACCTCCCCTATGGTAACCATCAGTCTGTTCTCTATAATTAAGAGTGTTTCCTGGTTTAACTCTCATTTTTCCCCTTTGCTCATTTGTTTCTTAAATTCCACATAAGTCAAATCGTATGATACTTGTCTTACTCTGACTTTTTTCGTTTATCATTATACTCTACAGCTCCATCCATGTCATTGTAAATGGCAAGATTTCAGTATTTTTTTATGACTGAGTAATATTTCATTTTGTGTAGAGAAATCAATATATAATAAACATATATCTCACATATTGATTCATCAGTTCTCTCTCTCTTTTTTAAGATTTTATTTATCTATTCATGAGAGACACGGAGAAAGAAAGGCAGAGACAGGCAGAGGGAGAAGCAGGCTCCATGTAGGAAGCCCAATGCAGGACTCGATCCTGGGTCTGTAGGATCACACCCTGAGCCAAAGGCAGATGCTCAACCGCTGAGCCACCCAGGATTCCCCTGATTCATCAATATTCGATGGATACTTACACTGCTGCTTTATCTTGGCTGTTGTAAATAATGCTCCTATTATCATATGGGTACATGTAGCCCTTTGAATTAGTTTTTTTATATTCTTTTTTTAAAGATTTTATTTATGTATGTATTTATTCATGAGAGAGAGGCAGAGACAGAGGCAGCGAGAGAAGCAGGCTCCATGCAGGGAGCCCGATATGGGACTCGATCCTGGGACCGTGGGATCACACCCTGAGCTGAAGGCAGATGCTCAACTGCTGAGCCACCTGGGCATCCCAGTTTTTTTGTATTCTTAGGTAAATACCCAGTAGTGTGATTGCTGGATCATTGGGTATTTCTATTCTTTTTTTTTTTTTTTTAATAATTTGCATTGGGTTTTTTTTTTTTTAATTTTTATTTATTCATGATAGGCACACAGTGAGAGAGAGAGAGGCAGAGACACAGGCAGAGGGAGAAGCAGGCTCCATGCACTGGGAGCCCGACGTGGGATTCGATCCCGGATCTCCAGGATCGCGCCCTGGGCCAAAGGCAGGCGCCAAACCGCTGCGCCACCCAGGGATCCCTGGGTATTTCTATTCTTAACTTGAAGAACCTCCATACTGTTTTCCACAGTGGCTGCATTAGATTGCATTCCCACCAACAGTGCACAAGGATTCCTTTTTTCTCCAAATCCTCACCAACACCTATTGGGATAGAAGAGCACAGGTGGGGGTGGTCTCTGAAAGATTTAAAACCAAACTAACTGGGACCCACAGCTGCCAGCACCAGCAGCAGGTTTCTGTGTGTCTGTCCAGGACCCAGGACTTACCTCAGTGGGAGATGCAGGTGAGGGGACTCTAACATGCTTAGAGACTCCAGACTCCAGAGGTGTAGGACTGGGGACACTGAGGTAGAGAACAGAAAGCTGAAAACCCTCAGAAGCCAATTTTATCTTGGCTCCCTGCCAGCCACTTTTGTGTGGGTAAAAAACTGCTTGTGTGGGCAGGTGGAATGATGGGACTGGGACAGGGACTGTGGAGAGCATTTTCGATAATGGGTGGGGTGGAAACAGTGGCCTGGCTGGAGGAGATCCACTGGTAGGCTGGGTTGGGGCAGAACCTGGGTGGAGCGCTTACCACAAAGACGGGAGATTGGCACTGGCCAGGCTGTGGCCCCACACTGCTGGGCGGGAGAGAGCAGTGCTTTGGAGGAATGCTTCTGATAATGGGAGAGAAACTGAAATGGCAGGTGGAACCAAAATGGCTGGAGGGCTGGGCCAGCGCAGAACCTGGGTGGAGAGTTCCTCCAAGATGTCTTTCTCTGGCATTTCTAATTGTTTGAATTTGTATGTTCTGTGGACTGCTCCCTCCCCATTTTAAGTTTATGCTTTCAACAGTTTCTATTAGAGCTTAGAGTTCTATGGCTACTTGTGTTGAATGTTTACAGTTTATCAAGGTGAGAATGGCTTTCCTCAAAAACAATTTCCATGACAAGAAACAGAAGTGCTGGCAAGGATGTGCAGAAGAAGGACCTCTGGTCAACTGTTGGTGGGGATACAAAGTGGTGTAGCCACCATGGAAAAGCAGTATGGAGGTTGCTCAAGAATGTGAAAGTGTACCTTCTTTATGACCCAGTAATTGCACTACTGGGTATTTACCCATGGAATATGAAAATACTAACTCAAAATGATACATGTACTGCAATGTTGACAGCAGCATTATTTACAATAGCCAAATTATGGAAAGCAGGTAAGTGGCCGTTGGTAGGGGAATGGATAAAGAAGATATATATATATCTCACTCAGCCATAAAATAGAGTGAAATCTTGCCATTTACAATGACACGGATGGAGCTAGAGAGTATGCAAGTGAAATAAACTAGTCAGAGAAAAACTACCATATGATTGCACTTACGAAATTTAAAAAAGAAAACAAAAGAACAAAAGGGAGAAAAGACAAACTAAAAAATAGATGTCTTAAGTATAGAGAACTGGTGGCTACCAAAGGGAAGTAGGTGGAGGATGAGAGAAATCGGTGATGGCAATTAATAGGAGTTCTGAGTAAATACAAATTTGTGAAATCACTATATTGTACATCTGAAATATAACACTGAATGTTAACTATGTTATTATTAAAATTAAAAACTTAATTAAAAAATATAAATGGACACTTGTGGGCAGCCCTGGTGGCTCAGTGGTTTGGCGCTGCGTTCAGCCCAGGGTGTGATCCTGGAGCCCTAGGATCGAGTCCCACGTCGGGCTCCCTACGTGGAGCCTGCTTCTCCCTCTGCCTGTGTCTCTGCCTCTCTCCCTGTCTCTCATGAATAAATAAATAAAATCTTAAAAAAAATAAATGGACACTTGTGCTGCTGTGATATGTTGGCTACTATGGAGAAGACAATGCTGCTAGAAACATCAGGGTGCATCCTTCCCTTTGAACTAGTGTTTTTGTATTCTTTGGGAAAAAACCCAGTAGTTCATTTGCTGGATCATAGGGTAATTCTATTATTTATTTATTTATTTATTTATTTATTATTTATTTATTTATTTATTTATTATTTATCTATTTATTCATTCATTCATTCATTTATTTGAGATACAGAGAGAGAGACAGAGAGACAGAGAGATAGAGACACAGGTAGAGGGAGAAGCAGGCTCCATGCAGGGAGCCTGACTTGGGGACTTGATCCCAGGTCTCCAGGATCACACCCTGGGCTGAAAGTGGCGCTAAACCGCTGAGCCACCCAGGCTGCCCGGGTAATTCTATTTTTAACTTTTTGAGGAATCTTCATACTCTTTTCCACAGTGGTTGTACCAGTTTGCATTTTCACCAACAGTAGTACACAAGGGTTCCTTTTTCTCCAAGTCCTTGCCAACATTTCTTATTTCTTGTGTTGTCGATTTTAGCCATTTTCACAGGTCTGAGGCAATATCTCTGTAGTTTTGATTTGCTCTTCCCTGATGGTAAGTGATGATGAATATCTTTTCATGTATCTCTTGGATATCTGGATCTCTTCTACCAAATTCACTTTACTTTTATCCAAAGTAACTAATGTATTTTCATTAAAATATTACTTTATTTTTAGCACCTTTGTTCTTTTTCTATTTCATTTTGGATAAAAATTTTTTACTATATTAAATTCGTAAGGTTTCACTGCCATATACATTATGTGGCATTTCATAAGATTTAAAGTAAAATTTAGAGTTTTGATGTTCATTACATTTGAATTCCTTAGTATTTACTAAGGTTTGAGTATTATTGCTCATAAAATCTTAACTTTTCATTCCAAAATTGTGATGATCCCACAAAGATTGATTTTTGGATGAAAATGTTGCCACATATATTACATCTTAAGACTTTTCTGAGGTATTTATTTACTGGTGTTTAGTAATGTTTGACTTGCTTAAACAGTGCCCTATTCAGTATAATTTTAAGATATTCCCAGTATGAATGTCTGACAAGTGAAGATTGATCTTGTCTAAAGACTTTGTAAGTTTATGACTTTTGCAATTTTTCAAATAAATATGATATTTTGTTATCAATAAAGAATGGATCAAAAGTTTCCCACCGTTATGCAAATGTTGGTTTTGACACTAGGAAGAATTCTTTCAGGTTGTGACAGTAAGGAATTATATATATTTTTAAGATTTTTACTTATTTGAGAGAGAGAGAGAGAGAGCACACTAATCAGGGGAGGAGCAGAGGAAGAAGCAGACTCCCTGCTAAGCAGGAAGCCAAATGCAGGGCTCAATTCCAGGACCCTGAGCTGAAGGCAGATGCTTAACTGACTGAACTTCCGAGGTGCCCCAGTAAGGAACCTTTTTTTTTTTTTAGATTTTATTTATTTATTCATGAGAGATACAGAGAGAGAGAGGCAGAGACACAGGCAGAGGGAGAAGCAGGCTCCATGCAGGGAGCCCAATGTGGGACTCGATCCCAGGACTCAAGGATCACGCCCTGGACCAAAGGCAAGGGCCAAATCATTGAGCCACCCAGGGATCCCCAGTGAAGAACCATTTTGATAGGCTTCTTTACTTGATTACATTTATAATGTGCATCCTCAGTTTTAAATGTAAGTGACCCAGATATAACTGAAAAGAGAATCCAATCATATTATCAAATCATTTCATGAATTTGTTTACTGCACATTTAAAAAATTCAGTGTTGGGGATAGATTTGGGGACTTTGCAGAAGGAAGATTATGCTGTACTATGTAATAGTAAATATTTATGCACCCAACAGAGGAGTATTTTAATACATAAAACAATCACAAACATAAAGGAACTGATAATAATACAATTATAGGAGGGGACTCTAACACCCAACTTACATCAACAGACAGAACTAAACAGAAAACCAACAAGGAAACAATGGCTTTGAATGACACACTGGAACAGATGGATTTAACACATATATTCAGAACATTCCATCCTAAAATAACAAATACACATTCTTTTCAAGTGCACACAGAACATTCTCCAGAATAGACCATATATTGGCCCACAAAACAAACCTCAACAAATTCAAGAAGATAAAATTCATACTATTCATATTTTCTGATCATAATGCTGTGAAACTAGAAGTCAACCACAAGAGACTTTTTTCACAAAAAATGTGGACAGATTACAAATACACAGAGGTTAAACAACATGTTACTAAACAATGAATGGGCCAACCAGGAAATGAAAGAATAAATTTAAAAAGTATATGGAAAAAAATAAAAAGTATATGGAAATAAATGAAAATGAAAGCATAATGGTCCAAAACATATGGGATACAGCAAAAGTGGTTCTATATGGAAAATTTCATAGAAATACAGGAGTACCTCAAGAATCAAGAAAAATATGAAATAACCTAATATTACACCTAAAAGAGCTAGAGAAAGAACAATACACAAAACCTAAAACAAGCAGAATGAAGGAAATACTAAAGATTAGGACATAAATAAATCATACAGAAACAAAAAAAAAAAAATAGAAGAGATCAATGAGACCAGGGGCTGGTTCTTTGAAAAAAAAAAATCAATAAAATTGATAAACCTCTAGCCAGACTTATCAAGAAGAAAAGGGAAAGGACTCAGATAAAATCAATGAGAAATCACAAATGAGAGAAATAACAACCAACATCACAGAAATACAAACAATTATGAGAATATTATGAAATACTATATGCCAACAAATTGGACAACTTAGAAGAAACGGATAAATCCCTAGAAATACAAACTTCCAAAACTGAAGAAAGAAATAAAAATAGACTGGTAACCAGCAAAGAAACTGAATTAGTAATAAAAAAAACTCCCAACAAACAAAAGTCCAGGCCAGATGGCTTCACAGGTGAATTCTACCAAACATTTAAAGAAGAGTTCATACCTATTCTTCTCAAATTTTCTGAAAAAGGAAAAGGAAAGAAAACTTCCCATATTTAATCTATGAGGCCAGTACTATCATAATACCAAAACCAGATAAAGACAGTACTAAAAAAGAGAATATAGGCCAATATTCCTGGTGAACATATATGCAAAAAAAAAAAAAAACCCTAAATAAATTACTAACAAACCAAATTCAACAAACTCAAAGAATCATACACTATGTCTGAGTTGCAAGGGTAGTTCAGTATTTGCAAGTCAATATGATACATCACATCAATAAGGGAAAGGATAAGAACCATATGATTATTTCAATTAATGCAGAAAAAGCATTTGACAAAGTAAAACACCCATTCATATTAAAAAAAAAAATCCTTCAACATAATAAGTTTAGAGGGAATATATCTCAACATAACAAAGACCTTATAAAAACCTACAGCTAACTTCATCCTCAATGGGGCAAAATTGAGAGCTTTCCCCCTAACATCAGAAACAAGACAAAGATGTCCACTCTCACCACTTTTATTCAACATAGCATTGGGGGTCCTAGCCATATCAGACAACAACAACAGCAACAAAAATAAAAGGCATCCAAATTGGTAAGGAAGAAGTAAAACTTTCACTATTTGCAGATGACATACAATATAAAGAAAATGCAGAAACTCTACTAAAAACCCAGTAGAGGATCCCTGGGTGGCGCAGCGGTTTGGCGCCTGCCTTTGGCCCGGGGCACGATCCTGGAGACGCGGGATCGAATCCCACGTCGGGCTCCCAGTGCATGGAGCCTGCTTCTCCCTCTGCCTGTGTCTCTGCCTCTCTCTCTCTCTCTGTGACTATCATAAATAAATAAAAGTTAAAAAAAAAAATAAAAAAAATAAAATAAAAAAATAAAAAAAAAAACCCCAGTAGAATTGATAAAAGCATTCAGTAAAGTTGCAGGATACAAAAACCAATGTACAAAAATCTGTTGCATTTCTATACACCAATAATGAAGCAGGAGGAAGAGAAATTAAGAAAATAATCCCAGTTACAATTGCACCCAAAATAATAGGATACCTAGGAATAAACCTAATAACCAAAGAAGTGAAAGACCTATAAGATTTGTACTCTGAAAACTATAAAACACTATGAAAGAAATTGAAGATGACACAAACAAATGGAAAGACAACAACAACAAAAAAGACATTCCATGCTCATGGATTGGAAGAACAAATATTGTTAAAATGTATATACTACCCAAAGCAATCTACACATTTAATGCAATCCTTATCAAAATACCTGTAGTGTTTTTCACATAACTAGAGCAAACAGTTCTAAAATTTGCCTGGAACTGCAAAAGACCCTGAATAGTCAAAGTAATCTTTTTTTAAAAGATTTTATTTATTTATTTGACAGAGAGAGAGGGAGAGAGCGCGCACAAGCAGGTGGAACAGCAGACAGAAGGAGAGGGAGATCCAGGCTCCCTGCTGAGCAAAGAGCCCATTGTGGGGCTTCATCCTAGGATCAATACCTGAGCTGAAGGTAGACACTTAACTGACTGAGCCAGCCTGGTGCCCTGCCAAAACAATCTTGAAAAAGAAAAGCAGAGCCGGAGTCATCACAATTCTGGACTTCAAGTTATATTACCAAGCTGTAGTAATCAAAACAATATGGTATTGGCACAAAAATATTCACATAGACCAAGGCAAGAGAATAGAAAGCCCAGAAATAAACCCACAATTATGTGGCCACTAAATATGAGACCTGAAACTATAAAAATCCTCAAATAGAACACAGGCCGTAACGTCTTTCACATTGGCCATAGCAACTTTTTCCTAGATGTGTCTGCTGAGGCAAGGGAAACAAAAGGAAAAAAAAAAACAAGTGGGACTTCATCAAAATAAAAAGCTTCTGCACAGAAAACAAAACAGTTAACAAAACTAAAAGGCACCCTACAGAATGGGAGAAGATATTTGCAAGTGACATACCTGGATATTTGCTAGTATCCAAAATATATATAACGAAGTTATAAAACTCAACACCCAAAAAGCAACTAATCCAATTTAAAAATGAGCAGAAGACATGAATACACATTTCTTTAAAGATATCCAGATGCCCAAAACTCATGAAAAGATGCTCATCACCACTTCAAAACAACCATGAGGTATTACCTCACACCTGTGAGAATGGCTAAAATCAACAACACAAAAAACAACAGGTGTTGGCAAGGAGTCAGAGAAAAAGGGACCCTAGTGCACTACTGTTGGTGGGAATGCAAACTGGTACAGCCACTGTGGAAAACAATATGGACGTTCCTCAAAAAGTTAAAAATAGAGTGCCCTATGGTGAGCACAGCATGATGTACAAAAGTGTTGAAACACTATATTGTACATCTGAAACAAATATAGCACTGTATGTTAACTAACTGGAATGTAAAACTAAAGTATTAGTCTTTAGTTTACTTGATCTATTATTTTTTTTCTTGTCTATTTCTGTCTGATCTTTGTTAGTTCTTTCCTTTTGCTAACTTGGGTTAATTTTTTCTTCTTTTTCTTGTGCCTAAAGCTAGATTGAATTTTTTTCCCTTAATGTAGGTATTATCAACATTCCTCTTAGAATTTCTCCTGATCCATCCCATAAGTTTAGGCATGGTATGTTTCTATTTTCATTTGTTTCAGAATATTGTTTCTCTTTTGATTTATTCTTTGACTTATCAGTTGAGTAGTGTGTTAATTTCCACATATTTGTGAACTTTCCCTTTTTAAATCCTGTTATCTTTTTATACCATTGTGTTCAGAAAATAGAACTGGTATGATTTCACTCTTATATTTACTAAGATGCCTTTTTTAGACCTAACATAGGAACTATCCTGGGTAATGTTTTGTGTGCACTTGAGAAGAATGCATATTCTGGTTCTGTTGGATGGAATAATCTGTATATGTCTTAGGTCTTTTTGATCTGAAGAATAGCTCAAGTCTAATGATTTTGTGTTGATTTTCTCTCTGGATATCCTATCCATTGTTGCAAATAGGATATTGAAGTTCCCTACATTTATTGCTATTTATTATTGCCTTTAGATCTGTATCTGCTTGATATATTTAGGTGCTCCAATGTTGGGTGTATATATATGTTTACTTACAATTGTTATATCCTCATGATTAATGAATCCCTTTGTTATTATATAATGACCTTGTCTTGTTATATCTTTGGAATTGAAGTTTATTGTGTCTGATATAATTATAGGGACTCCTGCTCTCTTTTGGTTTCCATTTTCATGGAGTATCTTTTCCCAACCCTTAACTTTGAGACTATGTGTATTCTTAAATCTTAACTCTTTTGTAAGCAGCATTTACTAGAGTCTTTCTTTTTAAGCTGTCCACTCTTTCTTTGATTGAATAATTCATTCACTTACATTCAGACTAATATTATTGATAGGTAGACTTACTAATGCCATTTTATCAATTGCTTTTCTGGCTGTTTTGTAGTTCCCTTATTCGTTTCTTCTTCCCTCTGACTTCCATTTGGAATTGATAATATCCTATAGTGGTATGCCTTAATTCCCTTCTTTTTTTGTGCATTGTAAGTTTTTACATTGTTGCTATCACAAGGCTTACATAAACCATCTCATAGATTAAGGTCTATTTTATGCTGACAACAACTTAAATTTGATTGCATATAAAAACTTTACTCTTTGGGGCACCTGGCTGTCTCAGTCAATAAACTGTGCAACTCTTAATCTTGGTTCTGAGTTCAAGGCCCACATTGGGTGTAGATATTATTTGAAATATTTTTTAAAAATAGAACTTTATTCTTTATTCCTCTCACATTTAGTTTTTGATATCATTAGCTCTTTTTACATTGTATGTGCTTTAGCAAATATTGTATATTTATTTTTATTACCCTGACCTTTCACTTTTACATTTGATCTCAGTGGTTAACACACCACTATATTACAGTATTCTGAATTTAACGATATACTTTACCAGTGTGTTTTTTTTTTTTTAATTTTTTTAATCTTTATTTATTTATGATAGTCACAGAGAGAGAAAGAGAGAGAGGCAGAGACATAGGCAGAGGGAGAAGCAGGCTCCCTGCACCGGGAGCCCGATGTGGGATTTGATCCCGGGTCTCCAGGATCGCGCCCTGGGCCAAAGGCAGGCGCCAAACCGCTGCGCCACCCAGGGATCCCACCAGTGTGTTTTCTAACTAATTAGCATTCTTTCATTTCAGCTTAAAGTATAATGTCTGAGCATTCTCAAAACAGTTTCTCTTAATTTCTTCTTCTTCTTTTTTTTTTTTTTTGTGATTCAGCCATACTTTTGCTTCTTTCATTCCTCATAATCTTGTTGAAAACTTGCATTTAAAGTATTATAATGTGGAACTCTGGAAATCAGATTCTCCTTCTTGAGGGTTTGTTTTTGCTGCTTGTTGTGAGTTCTAATTTGTTTAGTGACCTTTCCAAACTAATTTTGTAAAGGCTGTATCCATTATCCGTGTGATAAATGTAGTCTCTTCCATTAGCTTAGTTATCATATTGTGATTTGACAAAGATTTCACTAAATGTCTAGAGCTAAAAGAAAAAGAGGAAAGGAAAAGGAAGAGGAAAAGAAAATAGATTATTCTCCCATTGTTGGTAGGTTTGCTCTTAGTTGTGACACTCCAACTCTTAGCCAGGCCATTAGCACTCTGCCTTTGTCTTCACTTTCTATTTGTGCAGCACCAGAGGAAATAGCTTATGGTTTTCTCAGGTACTTTATTGTCCAGTGTATGTGGGCTTTATCCTACACAAATTTTTTTTTTCAGCCTTTCCCCATACTTTTGGTTTTTTTATTGCTTATCCCATTGGGCCCTGTCCTAGTCTGCTGTAGTCCATACTTTTGCTTTTAAATGCTGTATGATTTTTACTGAAGTATGCCAATGAGAAAAACTTATATGGAATGTGGAAGGCAAAAGTAAGTAGAAACTGTTAATATATGAGACACCTAACTCTGGTAGTGGAAGGGGAAGTGGGTGGGGGGTTGGGGTGACTGGGTGATGGGCAATGAGGGGGGCACTTGGTGGGATGAGCATTGGGTGTTATATGTTGGCAAATTGAACTCCAATAAAAAAAAAAGAAAAAAATTGTTAATATCAGGAGAAATAAGTGACCAGATAAAGACTTTGCAGACTTCCCCACAAGCTCTAAAATTACATATTTAAGGCAACCAGACACAGTAATTTCTCAGACATATGTATGATCTTTGGCTACTCCACCCACTATGGGCTTTAGGATGTAGTTGTGACTAACTCTATGACCCATCAGTCTTTCAAACATTTCACTGCTCAAATTTCTTCTAAACTGTTGACTTAATTTATATGGTAATTCTTATTCTCAAATAAGTATATGTATATGTTTTCCTGACCAAACACAGATGTTACAATCCCTCAGAATATTATTATTTCTACAGATTCAAAGTCTAAACATCTGAACCAAGAAGACTACATTGGTTCCATGGCCCACTGATCCTATAATTTCTTCTCAATGAAAGAGCAATTTTGATATTTTAAAGTCTAGTAAAGGAACTCTGATGATTAAATATTGAATAGATAGGACAACTGGATATTTACATGGAAAAGAATGAAGTTGGACCCCTAGCTAACACTGTATACAAAAGTCAGGGGGGGGTGGGGCAAGATGGCAGAAAAGTAGGAGTCCTCAACTCACCTGGTCCCACCACTTACCTACATAACTTCCAAAACACTCTGAACACCTACGAATTCGACCTGAGATTTGAAGAGAGAAGAGCCTGAACAGAAAGCAGTTTTCACTTCTAGCAAGGTAGGAAGGCAGAAAAAATGAAGAATAAAGTGGGGGAGGGGCCCCGCAAGGAGCCGGGCTAAAGAGGAGAGGCGAAAGCCTCCGGGACAGGATAGCCCAGCCCTGGAAAAGTGGAAACTTTAAAAATCCGAGCCAGGGGGTCCCTGGGCGGCTCAGCGGTTTAGCGCCTGCCTTTGGCCCAGGGCACGATCCTGGGGTCCTGAGATCGAGTCTGGTGTCGGGCTCCCGGCATGGAGCCTGCCTCTCCCTCTGCCTGTGTCTCTGCCTCTCTTTCTCTATCATGAATCAATCAATCAATCAATCAATCTTAAAGAAAAATCCGAGCCAGATTTTTTTCAGGATGAAAAGGTGCTTAGCAGGGAAATAGGACCGAATCACAGGGGGGCAGCGAAGCCTCCAGATTCTCCGAGTTACTAATAGAGGAAGTGCGCACAGGGGAAATTGCACTGCAAACTATGGACCAATCTCGGTAAAGGACTGGAGTGCTGCAGCCCTCAGGGCATTTGGGAGAAGCCAGGGGTTTAGGCAGGCTGGCTCCAGACGGAGTTGGCTGTGCCCTGTTGCCTTCCAGAGCCGTGGCCCCAGGGAGCACAGTTCTAGCTGCACAGGTCCCCGGATCCCATGGCAGCCAAGCAAAGTTGGCGATCCTGCATTCCCCCTGAGACAGGCGGAAGCGGGGAGGGCACAGGACAGTGAGAACTCTCCTGCTGCTGGGTGCCCTGCAAACTGTGCAGATCAGTGCACCTGTGCCAGCCCCGGGAGAATCTAGGCCAGTGCAAACTGGGAGACTATATTAGTTACTAGTCGGGAGCTGACTCCAGAGCTGGAAATCTGGCCACTGCCATTGTTTTTTCCTCCTCGTTTCACCGAATGCCTGGGAGAGGTGGGGCCACCAGGGAACAAAGGCCTCACAGGATAAACAGCTCACACAGGCTAGCACCCAGCAGGGGGCGGGGCATCTCTGACCAGGCACACACACTTGAGAATCAGCACAGCAGGAAGAACAGCTAGAAGAACAGGGGAAGAACAAGTTCTTGACCAAGCAGCCCTGGAAAGCTCCAGGACTGAGGGAAATAGTATATAGAACTAGAGAGGCTCCCACCCCCCTTTTTAAAAAAAATTTTTTCCCCTTTTTTCCATTACAACTCATTTTTATATCAGCCTAAAAATTTCCAATATTTTTTCTCTTTTCCCACCGTAACTATAATATTTTACTAGATCTTCATTTTTAACTTTCTTCCTTTTTGACTTTCATATTTCTACATTACATGTCTTATATATTTTTCACTTCTGGATTCCCTTCAACGTAATTTAATTTTGGGAGATATACAAAATATGGGTTTTTGTTTGGTGTTGTTTTCTCTGCCTCGTTTTGTTCTACAATGGCAGAAGTTAATACCTTCTAAAACATGACCAGCATGCACCCAGAAGCAAGTGGTATACAGTGCTGGTTCATTCTGTGAGATTATATTCTCTCTTCATTTCCATTCTGCCCGTCTTTTATCTCATTTATGTCTTGGTGGTCAATGTTGGGGCTTTCTGCAAGTATTGCTGGTTTATATAAACTTGGGATTAAGAATATTCTAACAACAGAAAGTAAAACACTCAGAACCAAGAGGATCACCCTCTAGGGCCCCTCAGGTAGACTACATTCTCCTCCACTATACTTCTTCACCACCACTATCTCTGAGTCCACCCCTCCCTTTTTTTTTTTTTTTTCCTTTTTTCTCTTTCCTCTTTTTTTCTTTTTCTTTTTTTCTTCTTTGGGATTTTTGCCTTTTATTTTTTTACTACTTTGTTTTACAATTTGTTTTTCACTTTTGTGGTCCTTTTATTTTGTTCTGATCTTTGTGTTCATTTTCTGGTCTCTGACCTCATCAGAATCATCTAGGGTGAAATTTACTTAGGCCCTGGTTGATATTCTTGAGTCAGCCTGTTCATACTACCACACTACACTGAGCAAAATGACTAGATGGAAGAATTCACCACAAAAGAAAGAAGTGAAAACAGTACCCTCTGCCACAGAGTTACAGAATACAGATTACAATTCAATGTCAGAAAGCCAATTCAGAAGCACAATTATAAAGCTACTGGTGGCCCTGGAAAAAAGCATAAAGGACTCTAAGACTTTGTTACTGCAGAATTTAGATCTAATCAGGCCAAAATTAAAAATCAGTTAAATGGGGATCCCGAAATTAAAAATCAGTTAAATGGGGATCCCTGGGGTTTAGCACCTGCCTTTGGCCCACAGCGTGATACTGGAGTCCCGGGATCGAGTCCCACAACAGGCTCCCTCCATGGAGCCTGCTTCTCTTTCTGCCTGTGTCTGTGTCTCTGCCTCTCTCTCTCTCTCTCTCTCTGTGTCTATCATGAATAAATAAATGAAATCTTTAAAAAAAATCAGTTAAATGAGATGCAATCCCAAATGCATGTCCTAACAGCTTGGATTAATGAGGCAGAAAAAAGAGTGAGCAACATAGAAGACACGTTGATGGTAAGGAAGGAAGCTGATGAAAAGAAGAGAAAAAGAAGAGACCACGAGGAAAGGCTAAGAGAAATAAATGATAGCCTGAGAAGGAAGAATCTACATATAATTGGGGTTCCAGAAAATGCCGAGAGGGGCAGAGGGCCAGAAAGAGTATTCGAACAAATCATAGCTGAGAACTACCCTAATTTGGGGAAGAAAATAGACATTCAGATCCAGGAGATAGAGAGGTCCCCCACCAAAATCAAAACCTTTCAATACATCAACATTTAATAGTGAAACGTGCAAATTCCAGAGATAAAGAGAAAATTCTTAAAGCAAGAAGAGACAAGAGATTCTTAACTTATATATATATAGGGATAAATATCAGATTAACAGCAGACCTCTCCACAGAGACATGGCAGGCCAGAAAAGGCTGGCAGGATATATTCAGGGTCCTAAATGAGAAGAACATGCAGCCAAGAATACTTTATCCAGCAAGGCTCTCATTCAGAATAGGAGAGATAAAGAGCTTCCAAGATAGGCAGAAACCGAAAGAATATGTGACCACCAAACTGGCTCTGCAAGAAATATTAAGGGGTACCCTCTAAAGGAGAGAGGAAGTCCAAAGAAATAATCCACAAAAAAGAGGGACTAAATAGGTATTACGATGACACTAAATTCATATCTTTCAACAGCTACTCTGAACATGAATGGGCTAACTGATCCTATCAAAAGACTCAGGGTTTCAGACTGGATTAAAAAGCAAGACCCATCTATCTGCTGTCTGCAAGAGGCTCATTTTAGACCTAAGGACACTGCTAGCCTGAAAATGAAAGGTTAGAGAACCATTTACCATTCAAATGGTCCTCAAAAGAAACCTGGGGTAACAATCCTCATATCAGAAAAATTAAACTTTATCCCAAAGACTGTAGTAAGAGAGGAAGAGGGACACTATATCATACTCAAAGGGTCTATCCAACAAGAAGACCTAACAATCATGAATATTTATGCCCTAATGTGGTAGCTGCCAAGTATATCAATCAATTAATAAGCAAAGTAAAGACATACTTAAATAATACACTGTGAGTAGGAGATTTCAACATGGCAGTCTCAGCAGATGACAGATATTCTAAGCACAACATCACCAAAGAAACAAGGGCCTTAAATGATACACTGGACCAGATGGATTTCACAGATTATATATATCTGAACACAACTGAATACACATTCTTCTCAAGGGCACCTGAAACTTTCTCCAGAAGACACCACATACTGGGTCACAAATCAGGTCTCAGCTGATACCAAAAGATTGGGATTCTCCCCTGCATATTTTCAGACCACAAAGCTTTGAAACTTGAACTCAGTCACAAGAAGAAATTTGGAAGAAACTCAAACACGTGGAGGTTAAAGAGCATCCTACTGAAAGATGAATGGGTCAAACAGGAAATTAAAGAAGAGTTAAAAAGATTCATGGAAACTAATGAAAATGAAGATACAACTGTTCAAAATCTTTGGGATACAGAAAAAGCAGTCCTAGGAAGGAAATACATCGCAATACAAACTTTCCTCAAAAAATTGGAAAAAACTCAAATACATAAGCTAAGCTCGCACCTAAAAAAACTGGAGAAAGAACAGCAAATAAAATCTACACCCAGCAGAAGAAGAGAAATAATAAAGATTCGAGCAGAACTCAATGAGATAGAGACCAGAAGAACTTTAGAACAGATCAACAAAACCAGGAGTTGGTTCTTTGAAAGAATTAATAAGATAGATAAACCATTAGCCAGCCTTATTAAAAAGAAAAAAGACTCAAATTAATAAAATCATGAATGAAAGAGGAGAGATCACAACTAATACCAAGGAAATACAAACAATTTTGAAAACGATTATGAGCAGCTATATATAACCAATTAGGCAATCTAGAAGAAATGGATGCATTTCTGGAAAACCACAAATTACCAAACCTGGAACAGGGAGAAATAGAAAACCTGAACAGGCCAATAACCAGTGAGTCATCAAAAACCTCCCAAGACACAAAAGTCCAGGGCCAGATGGTTTCTTATGGAAATTCTATCAAACGTTTAGAGAAGAAATAATACCTATTCTACTAAAGCAGTTCCGAAGGATACAAAGGGACAGAATACTTCCAAACTTGTTTTATGAGGCCAGGATTACCTTGATTTCAAAACCAGACAAAGACCCCACCAAAAAGGAGAATTATAGATCAATATCCCTGATGAACACAGATACAAAAATTCTCAACAAGATACTAGCCCATAGGGCCCATTATTACATTAAGAAGATTATTCACCATGACCAAGTGCAATTTATCCCCGGGATACAAGGCTGGTTCAACACCGTAAAACAATCAACAGGATAGATCACATCAACAAGAGAAAAAAACAAGAACCATATGATCCTCTCAATAGATGCAGAGAAAGCATTTGACAAAATACAGCATCCATTCCTGATCAAAACTCTTCAGAGTGTAGGGATAGAGGGAACATCTTTTTTTTTTTTTTTTTTTTCTTTTTAGAGGGAACATCTTAAAAGCCATCTATGAAAAGCCCACAGCAAATATCATTCTCAATGGGGAAAACTGAGAGCCTTTCCCCTAAGATCAGGAACACGACAGGATGTGCACTCTCACCACTGCTATTCAACATAGTACTAGAAGTCCTAACCTCAGCAATTCAGGCAACAAAAATAAATAAAAGGCATTCAAATTGGCAAAGAAGAAGCCAAACTCTCCCTCTTCACAGATGACATGATACTGTACAGAGAAAACCCAAAGACTGTACCGCAAAATTGCTAGAAGTCATACAGAAATTCGGCAACGTGGCAGGATACAAAATCAATGCTCAGAAATCAGTGGCATTTCTATACACCAACCATGAGACTAAAGAAAGAGAAATTAAGAGTCAGTGCCACTTACAATTGCATCAGAAGGCGTAAGATACCTAGGACTAAAACTAACCAAAGAGGAAAGGTTCTATACCCTACAAACTACAGAACACTTCTGAAAGAAATGGAGGAAGACACAAAGAGATGGAAAAATATTCCATGCTCATGGATTGGAACAATTAATATTGTGAAAATGTCAATGCTACCCAGGGCAATTTACACATTCAATTTCCAATCCCTATCAAAATACCATGGACTTTCTTCAGAGTTGGAACAAATAATCTTAAGATTTGTCTGGAATCAGAAAAGACCCCCAAATAGCCAAGGGAATATTGAAAAAGAAAACCAGAGCTGGGGGCATCACAATGCCGATTTCAAGTTATACTACAAAGCTGTGATCATCAAGACGGTGTGGTACTGGCACAAAAACAGACACATAGATCAATGGAACAGAATAGAGAACCAAGAAATGAGCCCTCAACTTTATGGTCAGCTAATATTCAACAAAGCAGGAAAGACTATCCACTGGATAAAGGACTGTCTCTTCAATAAATGGTGCTGGAAAAATTGGACAGCCACATGCAGAAGAACGAAACTAGACCATTCTCTTATACCACACACAACGATAAACTCAAAATGGTTGAAAGATCTAAATGTGAGACAAGAATCCATCAAAATCCTAGAGGAGAACACAGGCAGCACCCTTTTTGAACTTGGCCATAGCAATTTCTTGCAAGATACATCTATGAAGTCAAGGGAAACAAAAGCAAAAATACTACTGGGACTTAATCAAGATAAAAAGCTTCTGCACAGCCAAAGAAACAGTCAACAAAACTAAAAGTCAACCTACAGAATGGGAGAAGATATTTGCAAATTACCTATCAGATAAAAGGCTAGTATCCAAGATCTATAACGAACTTAATAAACTCAACAGCAAAGAAACAAACAATCCAATTGTGAAATGGGCAGAAGACATGAACAGAAATTTCACCAAAGAAGACCTACACATGACCAGAAGCACATTAGAAAATGCTCCGCATCACTTGCCATCAGGGAAATACAAATCAAAACCACAATGAGATACCACCTCACCCCAGTGAAAATTACAAGATAGGAAACAAGAAATGTTGGAGACGATGTGGAGAAAGGGGAACCCTCTTGCACTGTTGGTGGGAACATGAACTGGTATAGCCACTTTCGAAGACAGTGCGGAGGTTCCTTAGAGTTAAAAATAGAGCTACCCTATGACCCAGCAGTTGCACTACTGGGGATTTACCCTAAAGATACAGATGCATTGAAAAGCGAGACACCTGCACCCCAATGTTTATAGCAGCAATGTCCACAATAGCCAAACTGTGGAAGGAGCCTCGGTGTCCATCGAAAGATGAATGAATAAAGAAGAAATGGTACACACACACAATGGAATATTACTCAGCCATTAGAAATGATGAATACTCACCATTTGCTTCGACAGGTTTGGATCTGGAGGGTATTATGTGAGTGAAGTAAGTCAACTGGAGAACAATCATTGTATGGTTTCACTCATGTGGAATATAATAGTGACAGGGTTTATAGGAAAGGAGGGAAAATGAGAGGGAAAAATTAAGAGGTTGAACAAACTGAGAGACTTCTAACTCTGGGAAACGAACAAGGGGTGGTAGAAAGGGAGGTGGGCAGGGGATGGGATGTCTGGGTGATGGGCACTGAGGGGGGCACTTGATGGGATGAGCACTGGGTGTTATAGTATATGTTGGCAAATCAAACTTCAATAAAAAAAAATATATATATATATGGGGGGAAAGTCCATTTGGAATACCTGGGTGGAACGAAAAAGTCCATTTGGAATACCTGGGTGGCTCAGTTAAGCATCTAACTCTTGATTTCGGTTCAGGTCATGATCTCAGTGTCATGAGATGGAGCCTTCTGTGGGTCTCTGCACTTATTGCCAAGTCTCAGGGAGATTCTTCTTTCCGCTCTGTTTCTTTCCTCACTTACATGCATGCTCTCTCTTTAATTTTTTTTAATCTTTAAAGAAAAATCCATAATCCTAAGAAATAGGTTTTAAATTAAGTCAATTCAAAACAAGATCAAAGAACTTAAAGCAAGAATTACAACTATAAAATACTTGGAATAAAACAGGTATAAATCTTCCTAACTTTGGGTTAAGCAATGGTTTATTAGATTCAACACCAAGGGATCCCTGGGTGGCGCAGCGGTTTGGTGCCTGCCTTTGGCCCAGGGCGCGATCCTGGAGACCCGGGATCGAATCCCACATCGGGTTCCCGGTGCATGGAGCCTGCTTCTCCCTCTGCCTGTGTCTCTGCCTTTCTCTCTCTCTCTCTCTCTCTCTCTCTGTGACTATTATAAATAAATTTTAAAAAGTTAAAAAAAAAAGATTCAACACCAAATTATATATTCTGAGTCTCATAAAAATATGTAATTAATGATTAAATTTTTTAAAGTTCATGTTTAGTCACAGAAATGTACATGATGAAAATTACAGTGGCTTAAACATAAATTAGAATTTTAAATAAAGGCATAATATTGTATACCTGAAACTAATGTAACACTATATGTTAGCTACCATGGAATTAAAAAAAAAAAGAAGGCTTCATTTAACTTCATAAGTTCCCTCAAGACGCATCACAGTTATATTTGTTTATAGGAAACTGAACAGTGTTGCATGCAGTGGAACAGTTTGGCATGAACCATAGTTTGGTCAAAGCCTCAGAGATAAACGGTTGTGACAATGTTCTCCTTGGCATAAGTTCATATATCTTTGATTGCTAGCTCAAAGGCAATGATCATTAGATAGTTGATCAACATTGCCACAGTACCCTTGGGAGACACTGTGACACCCCACAAAGAGCAAAAAGATAACTACTTATCAATCACTTATCAGTCAGAATCTCCTGATACCTTCTATTTCCGCATCCCTAGGACTTGATGACTGCTCTACTCAGTGGCTTAAATGGGCACATCTGTTAAATAGCAGGACAGCACTGTAATGCATTAATCAAAGTGTTCTTCAAAAATTTTGTTCAAAAAACCTAGGGGGATCCCTGGGTAGTTCAGCGGTTTACCTAATAAACCCTCTCCATGGGTTAGTCTACCAGAAGTTTTCTATCTTCTAGAAGTGGGTTATCGCAGCAGAAAAAGGATATCTCAGACCCTAGGAAAACATGTTTCACAAGCAAAATTGCAAAAACTTAGGAAAATACAAAATCTGGAAGAGCCAAGTTTTGTCTGCATCCCTAGCCTAGGCAGAGTGCAGGAAGGAGAATAATGTAATATAAAAGAAGTAAAGCAAGGTGGTTAAGATTTTTCACGGTCTTTGAGAAAACTAAGACATGTTTCCCATGTAGAACTGGGTTTCAAAGAGACAATCTCTCTGTCCATTGTCTGTATAGTACTGCTGACTAATAGTCTCAGAAGATCCACCCATTGCCTCGTTATACTCCATATGTGGCAAAAGCAGGCATGACAAAATGGCTATGAGGCCTCGAGACAGTCACATGCAACCTTCAGGCCCCAAATGCAATAGAGGAGCACCCAATGCCTTCCTATCTCCTAAGAAGGTCTCCCAAACACAGGAACTGAGGAGAAAATCAGCAGAGGTCCTGGAGTCAGGACTATGGAAGAACTGATGGATCAGTTGGAAACATGGAATCAAGTATGAAAGGAGAGACCAGAGGGAAAGAGGACCGCTATGAAACAGCCCTCTCATTCCTCTCAAAGCCAAGGCACCAAAAAGGTCAGAGCAGCCAGATAATAGTGTTGCAGGTCATGATAAAGACTGCCTTTGTCTCTGCATCAGCTGGAATGCCACTCGGGGGTTGGAGGATATGTTTCTGCATGTCTGCAGAGCAGAGTAATGGGGGAGATTTCTTTTGAGTGCTCACAGGTACTTTTCTTTTCCCACAGACCTCTCCTCTTTGGAGAGTTTCCCAAGCAATATTTGACAAAGGAGTTTCATCTCTGACCATCTCAGCTGTTACCAGTGTTCACATCTTTGATATAGTCCCACCTACTATTTTCAATTTGCCCTCCACAGCCCTGGGCCCTGATCCTTGCCCTAAAATGGAGATAATATTCAGGTCAGAGAGATTTCTGCTTAAGGAAAGTTATGTGTTGGGACTTTTCCAGAATATAATCCTAGGCCTTTGTTCAGCTGAGGAGAGATGTTACAGATGGGTCTACACTAATATCATCCACTGACTGGCTTAACAAATCTTTTACATACATGGACATCTACTTCTCTTCTGAGAATTACGGACTCAAAAGCATGGGAGTAAAACCAGGGAATCCAGTATCTTAAAATTTTGCTACAAGGTTTTGTGATGACACAGGTGGTATAAGTAACACTAATCTAGTGAGGAGTGGGCAAATCATTTGAACAGAGGAGGAGATGAAAGTCCAGAAGCCACCTCAAGCTTTCAATTTAGAGTCAATACAGCTTCAGTCACAGTCTAGCAAGGCAGGGGCTCCCAAGAAACTCACTAGGGCAGATGCCAACATTTGGAGGGACATCATCCTCACCCAGGGAGACCAGGTTCCTATAGTTCTCCAACATTACATCCCTGTACAAGGCCCTCTGAGTAGGGTCCAGGCATTGCCACTCCTCCAGAGAAAATTCTATGGCCACATCCCTGAAGGTCAACAGGACCTGTAATTAAAAGTACATTTCACTAAGAGACCATGGGGAGACTTATCTTCACACAAATTATAGGAGAGATGTATAAGGACTGGACTGTAGTGACAAAACAGTGTAAGATAATTTTGAGCAAGTCATATATCTCTAATTTTTTGTTATTGTGCTTCTCAACCCGAGGACATAAATCCACATCACTGTACATTCCACAATTTTGTGAACAACAAAATATACAAATAAAAATTCACCACAAGGTGGACTATACAGAGGCGCTAGATAGTACATTTTACACACCAACTATTTCTCTGATGAGCTACACTATGAGCGGTGTCTTTACAACGTTCACAGTGACTTTTAGGAAAGTTTAAAATCTAAGAATGTGATGATGATTATAATGGCAGAGACAAAAAGGTTTTGAACATTTATGATGTGCTAAACATCACTCAGATGGGTATTATTTTGTGTAATAAAATTGGAGAGAGATCTGTGTCCACCTTATAGAGGAGGCAACTGTCACAGAGACTCTTAGAAACCCGCCTTGGGTCAGACAGCTAAGAAATGGCAGAGCCGGCACCTGAACCAGGTGTTCAGAATTTAGAATTGAACCTGAAGAATCACACAGTTAAGTAACAGATACAGCATTAAAAGTACATTGATAGAGGGTTTCCTAAGTGAGAAAACATGACATAAGTTCAAAGCTAAAAACATGGACCTGCAGAAAATGTCATTAGATACGCACACACATAGTACATTACTGTTCTTACCATGATTAATTCACCAATGAGTTAGTGTAGAAAAAAATTTAAAGCCATGAAAAATTCCCAAGAACAATTTTCTTTTTTTTCTTTAAAGGTTTTATTTATTTATGTGAAAGAGAGCACACACGCGAGAGTGCACACGTGCTTGAGCAGGAGTGGAGTGAGCAGACTACCTGCTGAGCAGGAAGCCCAACACGGGACTCAATCCCAGGATCCTGGGATCATGACCCAAGCCAAAGGTCAGTTGCTTACCTGAGCCACCCAGACGCCCCATAAGAACAATTTTCAAAGGTTAAAATGAATATAAAAGTTATTTATGAAAGAGTGCATCTTTTATACACACCGTAGGTTTCTGCTTGCATACATCCATGCACACATACACATTTTCAGTAAAAGTAGTCCTCTCAGATTTTTGGGATGAACTTTTTAAATCTATCATTTTATTGTTGTTCATATGTATTTCAGTATTTTTGGTAAAATGGACATTTGGAAATTGTATTTATTTTTAATTAAGTTGTTGTCAACATTATTCTGTAGGAGCCTAGTTTAAAAAAATACAAAAATAAAAATAGAAAACCTTGTGTTTTTCATTAAATATGTGTATGTAAATATAAATATTTTGTCCATTTAAATGTCCATTTACACATAAGCAAAGTAAGTTTATCCAATAAATCAATGCTTGAAGATTGTAAAATTTATTACTGTTTTACATTAATTTAATAGATAAAAATAGAAAAAAATTAGGAAAGCTTTAGCTCTTTTAAGAGATTACTGGATAAGGCAGCTCTGGTGGCGCAGCAGTTTAGTGCCACCTGCAGCCCGGGGTGTGATCCTGGGGACCTGTGACCAGGTCCCGCGTCGGGCTCCCTGTGTGGAGCCTGCTTCTCCCTCTGCCTGTGTCTCTGCCTCTCTCTCTCTCTCTCTCTCTCTCTGTCTCTCATGAATTAAAAAAAAAAAAGATTACTGGATAAAAATCATGCTGAAAAAAATTAGAGGTATTATTAAGTAAGAAGATTCCAGTAAATATCATGCATGATTGGCAGTAAACAACAGAAGTATTTCCACTAAAACTGAGGCTGACACAAGGGGTATTATGGCCATGGCTCCTTCCATTCACCACTGCACAAGATGCCTGGACACTGGGAACCATGTGGAATACATGTGTCGTCATTCAGAGAATGTTTTTAATGAGGATCGAAAAGAACAAGTTATCTCTATGTTTACTAGCATGAAAACAACTCCAATATATGTGTGCAGAATAAAATATCACAATATAACATTCACTGAAAACTTTTAACTAAAATCACCTAATGATAGGTAAATGCATTTTTATAAGACATACACCTAATCTTCCACAGAACAGGCAACAGTGATTACAAAACTGGTGAGTGGGGGATCCCTGGGTGGCTCAGCGGTTTGGCTCCTGCCTTTGGCCCAGGGCGTGATTCTGGAGTCCGAGGATCAAGTCCCGCATCCGGCTCCTGGCGTGGAGCCTGCTTCTCCCTCCTTCTGTGTCTCTGCCTCTCTCTCTCTATGTCTATCATAAATAAATAAATAAATCTTTAAAAAAACAAAACTGGTGAGTGATGAGTGAGGGCATGACAGAGAAGGAGATGTTTTACTTCTTAGTCCAAAATGTGTAATACTGTTCAGAGTTTAACCTTAAAACAAAGATATACATACAGCATGTGATGTTTAAAGTAAAAGAAGGGGGCAGCCCCGATGGCTCAGCGGTTTAGTGCGGCCTTCAGTCCAGGGCGTGATCCTGGAGACCCAGGATCAAATCTCATGTCAGGCTCCCTGCATGAAGCCTGCTCCTCCCTCTGCCTGCGTCTCTGCTCACCCCCACATGAATTAAAAAAAAAAAACAAAACAAATAAATAAAGCAAAAGAAGGAGCACCTGAAAAAAAAAAAAAAAAAAGAAGGAGCACCTGGGGGGCTCAGTGGGTTAAGCATCTGACTCTTGATTTCAGCTCTCAGGTCTTGATCTCAAGGCCACTGAGTTCAAGCCCCTACTGGGTTCCATGCTGAGTGTGGAGCCTACTTTAAAGCAAAAGAAATGTAGTATTTTAGTAACAATTGGTGGAAATGGAATTTGGTTCCAGCCACTATTATGCCAAAGACCTAGTTTTTTGCTTCAATATAATGGCTGAAACATTTTTACCTAAAATGTCTGCTACACAAAAGTCCCTGAATGAATGAGCATGGGGTGGTCATGCTGTGAGTGATGTTAAAGCATTTACTGTTAAAACAAATTATACAATGGGAACCCTGGGTGGCTCAGTGGTTGAGCATCTGCCTTCAGCTCAGGGCGAGATCCTGGGGTCCGGGATGGAGTCCTGCCTCAGGCTCCCTGCGAGGACCCTGGAACTCTGCCTATATTTCTGCCTCTCTGTGTCTCTCATGAATAAATAAATAAAATCTTTAAAAAATAACCAAATTATACAATAAAACATCCTTTATCATTGAAATGTTTCAGAACTTTCCATCCTAATCCAAATCGGTAACATTCTAGAGCTGGAAACATGCTGACTCACTTGTGTAGCTTCAAATGCCTCGCAAAATCAGGGACAACAGGTTACCCCTTCTCAGTCTTATTTTCCAGCTGTTCCTGCACATTCATGCACGTAAACATGAAGTTCTTTTTTTTTCCTTTCCTTTTCCAAATTTGTATTTAAATTCTAGTTAGTTCACATGTACTGTAATACTGTTATCAGGAGTAGAATTTAGTGATTTACGTATAACACCTAGTGCTCAACAGGACAAGTGCCCCCCTTAAAACCCATCACCCACCTCCTTTCCTCCCTCCACCAGCCCTGTTTGTTCTCTATCCTTAAGAGTCTCTTAAGGTTTGTTTCCCTCTCTCTGTTTTTTCTCCCCCCTTCCCATATGTTCAAGTCTCATTTCGTCAATTCCTCATATGAGGGAAACCATATGGTATTTCTTTTTTTGTTTTTAAGGATTTTATTTATTTATTCATGAGAGAGAGAGGAGAGAGAGAGAGAGACAGAGAAAGAAATGCAGAAGCAGGCTCCATGCAGGGAGCCCGACGTGGGACTCGATCCCCGGTCTCCAGGATCACGCCCTGGACTGAAGGCGGCGCGAGACCGCTGAGCCACCCGGGCTGCCCCCCCATATGGTATTTCTTTCTCTGCCTGACTTATTTTGCTTAAAATGTGCAGTTCTTCTAAATGCTGCTCTTCAAGGAAATGACAGTGCACTCATACGCAACGCCTAAAACAATCCCCTCTGCCAACCTTGGTCACACGCAAGACCCACTTGTGGTTTCTTATTCACACCCGAGTACGAAACCCTCCCCATAATGATCTCCCAGCAGAGCCTCTTCACAAGTTCCGAGTCTCTGGGTGGCGGTGAGATGGAATGTAAGTGGAGATGAAAGGCACTGAGGAAGATATGGGAAAGTCCGAGCAAACGTTATGGAGATCCCTTGAGAGTACACTACGAAGTCCAAAAAAAAAGAAGCATTTCCGGAAAGAGAGAAGAAACAACCAAGACCGTGCATTCTACCTGGGAACGAGTCATTTCTGCCTCCTCTTCCTCTGGGCTTATTTCTCGGATAAGATCAGTCTTGACAATGGACCTTGAGTGCTGAAAACAGGCTGTTCAATGCCTCGAATGAACTATGCCTCTTTCCTGGGACACAACCACACACAGAGGGAGGATCTCAACACGTTAAGAAGACAGTCCTCTGCCGCTCGCTGCCCCCCGAGGGGCTCATGGACACAGAGACGAGCCATGAGTCGGTCTCCCCGCTTTTCTTCACGGCTTACTGCCCTGCTGGGAAGCCCATGCGTTCTGTAGCTGCAGTGGCCCTGACCCAACGCCGCACAGAACAGAGGCCCCCCACCTTCCTGGATCTTGGACGGAGCAATGGAAGCACAGGGAAGCATCCGAAGCGGCGGTCTCCACCAATCGAGGGGCTGTAAGCGGACGCGGACGCCGCGACCCGGGGCTGCCGGGACTCACGGTGGGCGGGAAGGCAAGGACTGCAGTAGTAACCTCCACAGAACCCCGGTGTGGAAGACTGGAGGCTGTGGGGCCGCGAAGCACGGGTCTGAAACAGAATATCCGAAATTCACTCGCTCGAGCATTTCTCGCTCAACTCAATTCACTTCCGGGTCTGCAGGCAACTGCGCACGCGCGGGTGGAAGAGCGGTTATAGGGGCGGGGCTTGGGCGGGGCTGCGTCCGGCGAGAGGCGGGACGTGGAGAGCGGTTGGGACTGGGCAGGAAGTGCGCGATAGGGGCGGAGCCAGTGTGGGGGCGGAGCCTCGAGTCGCCCCGCCCCGCCCCGCCCCGCCCCTGGCAGTTTGTGGGTCCGTTGGACCTCTCCAACTGTGCTTGTTTCTCGGCTTTTGGATCGCCGTGGAGCAGAGCTGCTTCCTGCCTGTTAGAAGTTAATGTTTCTAAACTTAAGGTGAAAGAGTAGAGTTATGAGGGGCAGTTATATTAGAAGCTGAGAGATCTCAACAAGCTGAGGATGGCTAAATTGAAAAGCTCTTGGTGCGAGCAGTTGGAGATTAGAGTCTTGTAAGTGATGGAATGTGGAATGTGATGATGACTCCAGTGATCTGTCGGGGGCGGGGAGCCTCTCCGTGGACCTGCTTACAACAGTGGTTCAGGAAAGAAAGAATGAGACTCAGGGGGAATCCAGAGTCTTATAACCTAGCCTCAGAAATGACAGGCTGTTACTTCTGCCAGTTTCTGTTGGTGGCACAGCTTTTCCTCTGATTGCTGCCCTCCGGCAACCAGCCGTCCTGCTTTTCCCTGGCCTGGCCAGGTTCCTGAGAAGCAGGATTACCTGCTAAAACTGGGAAAGTCCTGGCAGTCGAGCACACTAGCAGCTGTGCCTTCCCAGCCACTCTCCACCAGGTCTGCTCTTCTTCCCTCCTCCTCCTCTTTTTCCCACCTCTACCCTTTTTGTGTTCTTTCTCCTCCTATGTTCCTCTCCTCTTCCTTTTTCATCACTTCCAGGTGTGAAGAGAGTTTGGAGAACACATTCCTGCCATGGGTCCTAGTGACAATTTTGGCCCACAAGAAATGGAGATGGGTGTCACCCTCAAGTGTGTGGAGCTTGTTAGGTGGCATGACAGGAAATGAAGCCGAATATGAGAAAGTCCTCAGGAGTTCTTCCAACAGTGAAAACAAACACAAACCAGGTGAATATAGACAGGCTTCTCTCACTTTGGGTCATCTTTGTGCCCCCAATACCTGCAGTTGTTACCCCCCCCCAAGGACTGCTCACAGATATTTACTACCTGGGATGGGGTGGGTGGCCAATTACCAACTAACTCATCAACTGATGGAATTAGTGAAATAACATAAGGTGTTTCCTGGAAGTCCCCAAACAGAGTGAGGTGATAAAGGGTCTGTCCACTGTAGCAAACTGACAAATTTGAAAAGGAATATACTATGGGCTTTAAGACAAGGTTATACCTATTTGGCTAGCAGAAATCTCATCCATTAGACAACAGCCAAAGCTGTGCTTGTTTAGATGCTGTGAAAATAATGAGAAACCTTACTAAAATGGAGTTAGGAACTTTTGGCAGGGGGAGCCCTAATGGAGTCCTACCCATCCTAATCAATTGCAGACCCAATAGGAAAACATGGACTTGCCCTTGCACTTGGATTCCACTCTACTACTCCAGCCAGAGGAAGAGATGCTTTCCTAATCCCTCAGTCTGGGCAACAGCTCAATCAATGAAAAGCTGCTATACTTTGAACTCCCAGTTTACACCACTGGACTGAGTTTGTCATGGCCTTCCTAAAATAACTCTTTTCTCCTTAAAAAGTGTTCCTCTCCTGGGATGCCTGGGTGGTGTAGCAGTTAAGCATCTGCCTTCAGCTCAGGGCGTGATCCTGGGATCTGGGATCCTGTCCCACATTCGGCTCCCTGCAGAGAGCCTGCTTCTCCCTCTGCCTATGTCTCTGCCTCTCTCTCTGTGTGTCTCTCATGAATGAATAAATAAAATCTTTTTTAAAAAGTGTTCCTCTGCTTTGTTCCCCATTCTTGAGTTTTGTGGCAACTTGTTTGTCCCAGACAAACAGACTGGTAAAATCCAGTCTACTAGTCTGTTTCTAATGTGAACATGGTGGAGAAATGTGGAAAGATGATGAGGCTAAATGGCCACAAGCCACCCTGGGACTATTGTGGACTTTATCTTCACTTAAACTCAACCTACCAGCTAGAAAACAGAACAATGAGAAACCTGACCTTGAATCACTGGGGACCACTTCAAATTAATTACGGTGAAGATTGAAGCAATATAGACTATATCGGTGATGTGTGAGAAACTGGTGTACTGATTCCAACAAATTCTCTGTACAATAGCCCCTATGACCCTTGAAAAGAGTAGATGGCTCATGGAGACTAACAGGCTATTGAAGCTTAAATAAAGCAATGCCACCCATGGCATTAGCAGTCCCTCACATTATCCCAACAGCGCAATGATTTCAGCATGCCTAGGGAGACTGGTTCTCATTGACTGTGCAAATGCTTCTTCTCTCAGCCTTATCTAAGAAAAGGGCTAACTGCAGTTGAGCTTTGAGTAAGAAGGACCTTAGTTTACATTTACTCTATTGCCAGTTACCTGAATTCACCAGTGTGCTGTCTCAATTTGATTAGGAGGGATTAGACTTTGATATAGGTACCAAGTGTAATAATACGCTATATTGATGACATCATAAGAATAGCAGAAACTGAGGAATAAGCTACATAGAACTATTCTAAATGCTTTAGTGGCACCAAAAGAGACTGGTTGTTAAATGCAGCAAAGATCTAGGGGCTTGCACAAATGGTAAAATTGTTAGGAATATTCTGGGCAGAAGCCACCCATGATGTTCCACATGAGACTAAAAAGAAACTGGCATTCTTACCTTACCTACCCTTAGAACTAAACAAGAAGGCCAGTGTTCGACTGGTCTATTTGGATTGGGGAGATGCATGTTCTACATCCAGGGATATTGCTAACTCATATCCATGAAACTATGCCAAAGGAAGCCATATTTGAATGAGGACCTAAGAAAGAATATTTCTGGTTTGCAAAAAGTACTGTCTCTTAAGCTCTTGTCTATCCTTGGCCCACTGTGATGGATTCAGAAATGATTTTGGAAGTGGCTCTAATGCTTAGTAATGCAGCTTGGAATTAATGGCAAAAGCCATTGAGTGCCACCTAGTGACAACCACTAAGATTTGGGACCAGAAAATGTTTGGATGTCTGGGTGATATATACCTACTGAGATACAGTTAAGCTTGCTACTGAGTGTTGATTAAGACTGTCCCTGGGAGGGCTGGCAGGATATACTCAGGGTCCTAAATGAGAAGAACCTGCAGCCAAGAATACTTTATCCAGCAAGGCTCTCATTCAGAATAGAAGGAGAGATAAAGAGCTTCCAAGATAGGCAGAAACTGAAAGAATATGTGACCACCAAACCGGCTCTGCAAGAAATATTAAGGGGGACTCTGTAAAATAAAGAGGAAGCCCAAAGAAATAATCCACAAAAATGGGGACTGAATAGGTATTACAATGACAGTATAAATTCATATCTTTCAATAGTAACTCTGAACGTGAATGGGCTAAATGATCCCATCAAAAGACACAGGTTTCAGACTGGACAAAAAGCAAGACCCATCTATGAGCTGTCTACAAGAGACTCATTTTAGACCTAAGGACACCTCTAGCCTGAAAATGAAAGATTGAAGAACCACTTACCATTCAAATGGTCCTCAAAAGAAAGCTGGGATAACAATCCTCATATCAGATAAAGTTTATCCCAAAGACTGTAGTAAGAGAGGAAGAGGGACACTATATCATACTTAAAGGGTCTATCCAACAAGAAGACCTAACAATCATGAATATTTATACCCTAATGTGGGAGCTGCCAAGTATATCAATCAATTAATAACCAAAGTTAAGACATACTTAGATAATAATACACGAATAGTAGGAGACTTCAATATGGCACTCTCAGCAAATGACAGACCTTCTAAGCACAACATTACCAAAGAAACAAGGGCCTTAAATGATACACTGGACTAGATGGATTTCACAGATATATACAGAACTTTCCATCGGAACACAACTGAATATACATTCTTCTCAAGTGCACATGGAACTTTCTCCAGAATAGACCACATACTGGGTCACAAATCAGGTCTCAACTGATAACAAAAGATTGGGATTGTCCCCTGCATATTTCAGACCACAAATTTTTGAAACTAGAACTCAGTCACAAGAAGAAATTTGGAAGAAATTCAAACACGTGAAGGTTAAAGAGCATCCTACTAACAGGTGAATGGGTCAACCATGAAATTATAGAATTAAAAAGATTAGTGGAAACTAATGAAAATGAGGATACAACCATTCAAAATCTTTGGGATACAGAAAAAGTGGTCCTAAGAGGGACCACTTCACAATACCTCCTTCTAAAAATTGGAAAAAACTCAAATACATAAGCTAAGCTCACACCTAAAGGAACTGGAGAAAGAACAGCAAATAAAACCTACACCGAGCAGGAGAGAGATAATAAAGATTCGAGCAGAACTCAATGAAATAGAGACCAGAAAGACTTTAGAACAGATCAACAAAACCAGGAGTCAGTTCTTTGAAAAAATTAATAAGATAGACAAACCATTAGCCAGCCTTATTAAAAACAAAGGAGAAGAGACTCAAATTAATAAAATCATGAATGAGAAAGGAGAGATCACAACCAATACCAAAGAAATACAAATGATTTTAAAAACATATTATGAGCAGCTATACATCAACAAATTAGGCAGTCTAGAAGAAATGAATGCATTTCTGGAAAGCCACAAATTACCAAAACTGGAACTGGAAGAAATAGATAACCTGAACAGGCCAATAACCAGTGAGTCATCAAAAACCCCCCAAGACACATAAGTCCAGTGCCAGATGGCTTCTCGGGGGAATTCTATCAAACATTTAAAGAAGAAATAATACCTATTCTACTAAAGCTGTTCCAAAGCATAGAAAGGGATGGAATATTTCCAAACTCGTTTTATGAGGCCAGCATCACCTTAATTACAAAACCAGACAAAGACCCCACCAGAAAGGAGAATTATAGACCAATATCCCTGATGAACACGGATGCAAAAATTCTTAACAATATACTAGCCAATAGGGTCCAACAATACATTAAGAAGATTATTCACCATTACCAAGTGGGATTTATCCCCAGGATGCAAGGCTGGTTCAACACTCCTAAAACAATCAACATGATAGCACACCAACAAGAGAAAAAACAAGAACCATATGATCCTCTCAATAGGTACAGAGAAAGCATTTGACAAAATACAGCATCCATTCCTGATCAAAACTCTCCAGAGTGTAGGGATAGAGGGAACATTCCTCAGCATTTTAAAAACCATCTATGAAAAGCCCACAGCAAATATCATTCTCAATGGGGAAACACTGAAAGCCTTTCCCCTAAGATCAGGAACAAGACAGGGATGTCCACTCTCACCACTGCTATTCAACATAGTACTAGAAGTGCTCGCCTCAGCAATCAGGCAACAAAAAAAAAACAAAAACAAAAACAAAAGGCATTCAAATGGCAAAGAAGAAGTCAAATTCTCCCTCTTTGCAGCTGACATGATACAGAGAAAACCCAAAAGACTCCACCCCAAGATTGCTAGAACTCATACAACAATTGGCAGTGTGGCAGGATACAAAATCAATGCCCAGATATCAGTGGCATTTCTATACACTAACAATGAGACTGAAGAAAGAGAAATTAAGGAGTTAGTGCCACTTACAATTGCACCCAAAAGCACAAAATACCTAGGAATAAACCTAACCAAAAGGGTAAAGGATCTATACCCTGCAAACTACAGAATGCTTCTGAAAGAAATTCAGGAAGACACAAAGAGATGGAAAAATATTCCATGTTCATGGATTGGAACAATTAATATTGTGAAAATGTCAATGCTACCCAGGGCAATTTACACGTTCAATCCAATCCCTATCAAAATACCATGGACTTTCTTCAGAGTTGGAACAAATAATCTTAAGTTTTGTCTTTCTTAAGAAAAGACCTTGAATAGCCAGGGGTAATATTGAAAAAGAAAACCAGAGCTGGGGGCATCACAATGCCGATTTCAAGTTATACTACAAAGCTGTGATCATCAAGACGGTGTGGTACTGGCACAAAAACAGACACATAGATCAATGGAACAGAATAGAGAACCAAGAAATGGGCCCTCAATTCTATGGCCAGCTAATATTCGACAAAGCATGAAAGACTATCCTCTGGATGAAAGACTGTCTCTTCAATAAATGGTGCTGGGAAAATTGGACAGCCATGTGCAAAAGAATGAAGTTGGACCATTCTCTTACACCATACAAAAAGATAAACTTCAAAATGGTTGAAAGATCTAAATGTGAGACAAAATTCCATCAAAATCATAGAGGAAAACACAGGCAACACCCTTTTTGAACTTGGCCACAGTAACGTCTTGCAAGATACATCTATGAAGGCAAGGGAAACAAAAGCAAAAATGAACTATTGGGATTTAATCAGGATAAAAAGCTTCTGCACAGCCAAAGAAACAGTCAACAAAACTAAAGGACAACCTACAGAATGGGAGAAGATATTTGCAAATGACATATAAGATAAAGGGCTAGTATCCAAAATCTATAAAGAACTTCTTATGCTCAACACCCAAGAAACCAAAAATCCAATCCTAAAATTGGCAAAAGACATGAACAGAAATGTCATCAAAGAAGACATACACATGGCCAACAAGCACATGAGAAAATGCTCCACATCATTTGCCATCAGGGAAAAACAAATCAAAACCACAATGAGATACCACTTCACACCAGTGAGAATGGCTAAAATTAACAAGATAGGAAACAATAAATGTTGGAGAGGATGTGGAGAAGGGGAACTCTCTTGCATTGCTGGTGGGAATGTGAACTGGTACAGCTACTCTGGAAAACAGCATGGAGGTTCCTCAAAAATTTAAAAATAGAGCTACCCTAATACCCAGCAATTGCATTACTGGGTATTTGCTCTAAAGATACAGATGTAGTGAAATGCTGGGACACCTGCACCCCAATGTTCATAGCAGCAATGTCCACAATAGCCAAACTGTGGAAGGAGCCTCAGTATCCTTCAACAGATGAATGGATAAAGAAGTTGTGGTATATATATACAATTGAATTGTACTCAGCCATCTGACGAGATGAATACCCACCATTTGCTTCGATATGGATCGACAAAGAGGGTATTAAGCTGAGTGACATAAGTCAATCAGAGAAGGACAATCATCACATGGTTTGACTCCTACGGGGAATACAAGAAATAGTGAAAGGGATTATAAAGGAAAGGAAGGGAACAAGTGGGAAAAATTAGGGAGACAAACCATGAGAGACTCCTAGCTCTGGGAAACAAACAAAGGGTTGTCGAAGGGGAGATGGGCGGAGACGTTGAGTTAACTGGGCGACAGGCACTGAGGAGGGCACTTGATGGGATGAGCACGGGGTGTTATACTCCTATAGGTTGGCAAATAGAACTTAAATTTAAAAACTGAAAAAAATTAATCGCCATTTCTGACGTGGATTCCCATTTTGTCAGGCATGTGTAAAACTATAAACTTCAGAAATAAAAGAATACAGGAAATACATTTTAGTGTCAAATATTAAGCAAGGATGATAAAAGATTAGTCTCAGCAGATAGAGGAAACCAGTATTTGTTCATCCAGAGTCATAAGGTGTTGTATTGAAAACAGGGAGAGTAGGGGCACCGGGGTAGCTCAGTGGTTGAGCATCTACCTTCAACTCAGGTCATGATCCCAGGTTCCTGGGATGGAGTCCTGCAAAGGACTCCCCAGAAGGAGTCTGCTTCTCCCTCTGCCTGTGTCTCTGCCTCTCTCTCAGGGTCCTCATGAATAAATGAATAAAATCTTTAAAAGAAAAACCAAAGAGAATAGAGAGATGAGGGCTTTTATTGCATTTTGGTTGAAACTACAATCTTTTATGTTAAAATATTTTCCTTTATGACACTGACGTTGAAGTTACAGATTGGGAGCATTGTAGGTCTAAAAATTTGTTTTAAAAGATTTATTTATTCATGAGAGGGAGAGAGACAGAGAGAGAGAGAGAGGCAGAGACACAGGCAGAGGGAGAAGCAGGCTCCATGCAGGGAGCCGGAAGTGGGACTCGATCCTGGGACTCCAGGATTGTGCCCTGGGCCAAAGGCAGGCGCCAAACCGCCGAGCCACCCAGGGATCCCCAGGTCTAAAAATTTTTTAGAAACCCACTAATTTCACTTGCTGGGTGCTTGCAAGTGAAGGGAACACTATTCCCTGGTCTTAGGCTCCAGGAGAAGGCTGTGTCCTAAAAAGTATGTTCAGTGCTCCTAATGCAGATCTCAGATGATTCTGGCAAATGGCATTAACGGTCTTCCCATTAATTCACCATTTGACCCCGCTGTAGGAATTTCTGACGTTGTCCTAAATGAAATTATCCATGAATTTTCCAGGAGGGTCATCCAGATTATGGATCTTCCATTTATATATGAAGATCCCCAGGGATTTTTTAAAAATTTAGGTTGGTCTTAAAAAGAAGTATCATAGACACCTGGGTGGCACAGTTGGTTAAATGAATGAAGAAAGTCATTTTAAAAAAATGGAAATATACCTTTTTAAAAAATTTATTTATTTATTGAAGTTCAATTTGCCAACATAGAGCATAACACCCAGTGCTCATCCCATCAAGTGCGCCCCTCAGTGCCCGTCACCCAGTCACCCCCAACCTCTGCCCACCTCCCTTTCTACCACCCCTTGTTCGTTTCCCAGAGTTAGGAGTCTCTCATGTTCTGTCTCCCTCTCTGATATTTCTCACTCATTTTTTTCTCTTTTCCCCTTTATTATATTCCCCAAATGAATGAGACCATATAATGTTTGTCCTTCTCCGATTGATTTATTTCACTCAGCATAATACCCTCCAGTTCCATCCACGTCGAAGCAAATGGTGGGTATTTGTCGTTTCTAATGGCTGAGGAATATTCCATTGTATACATAGACCACATCTTCTGTATCCATCATCTGTCTATGGACACTGAGGCTCCTTCCACAGTTTGACTATTGTGGACATTGCTGCTATAAACATCAGGATGCAGGTGTCCCGGTGTTTCACTGCATCTGTATCTTTGGGGTAAATCCCCAGCAGTGCAATTGCTGGGTCGTAGGGCAGGTCTATTTTTAACTCTTTGAGGAACCTCCACACAGTTCTCCAGAGTGACTGCACCAGTTTACATTCCCACCAACAGTGTAAGAGGGTTCCCCTTTCTCCACATCCTCTCCAACATTTGTTGTTTCCTGCCTTGTTAATTTTCCCCATTCTTACTGGTGTGAGGTGGTATTTCATTGTGGTTTTGATTTGTATTTCCCTGATGGCCAGTGATGCGGAGCGTTTTCTCATGTGCTTGTTGGCCATGTCTATGTCTTCCTCTGTGAGATTTCTGTTCATGTCTTTTGCCCATTTCATGAACATTTCATACAACAATGAATATTTTCTGCTGTATCAATTTTTAGTTAGTATGGTTGCCTGATTTATACCAAATAAATATTTTATTTTTAAAAAGTTTTCATTTATTTATTCATGAGAGACACAGAGAGGCAGAGAGAGAAGCAGGCTCCATGCAGGAAACCCGATGTGGGACTCGATCCCAGGACTCCAGGATCATGCGCTGAGCCAAAGGCAGACACTCAACTGCTGAGCCACCTAGCCATCCCACCAAATAAATATTTAATTTAATTTAATTTAATTTAATTTAATTTAATTTAATTTATTTTTTAAAGATTTTATTTATTCATGAGAGACACACAGAGAAAGAGAGGCAGAGACACAGGCAGAGGGAGAAGCAGGCTCCATGCAGGGAGCCTGACGTGGGACTCGATCCCGGGACTCCAGGATCAGGCCCTGGGCTGAAGGCATGCACTAAACCGCTGAGCCACCCAGGGGTCCCCAAATAAATATTTTAAAACTATTATCTGTTGTTACCTTCTTATCTCATTTTTGTAGTTTCAATCCTTAAGTCTCTTCCTGTTTAAATTCTTGCCCCAATAACTAGGTTCAAACTCAGTCTCATCAGTTCACTAGATGTTTTATACAATATTCTCATAAAATGGGAATTATGACAGCTCATAGATTAATTAGTGGTTTTATACATCAGTGTAATGATAATGTAATAATTTATAATATAAACAAATGTTTATAATATAAACAGTTAAATGATACCTAATGTATGAGTGTTAAATTATTGTTATTATTTTAGACCTTTTCATTTGTGTAAACTTTGTTTTGCAGCTGCCAAAACCCATGCACAAACCATAAACTTCTCAATTTTAAAGTTATCCAAGGAGTGTTTTCTTAATGTTCTAGCTCCTTGCCATACAAGGGGTGATTTATGGACACATAAAGTTGGTATCACTAGATCCAATTAAAGTATGGAATCTCAGGGCCCATCCTAGACTTTCTGAAACAGTCTGCATTGTAGCAAGACCCCACTAGCATCTTGTGCATTTTGAAATTCGAAATGTGCACTTTCAACTAACCCTGACTACTCCCATGTGTGAAATGTAGAGCATGTTGTCTCTATGAATGATGTTTTAAATAGTTATTCACATGTAGAAATAAAACTTTTTGAATATAGAAAGGGGGACAGGGGCACCTAGGTAGCTCAGTTGGTTAAGTGTCTGCCTTTAGCTCAGGTCATGATCCCGGGGTCCTAGGATCGAGCCCCATGTCTAGTTCCTTGCTCAGTGGGGAATCTGCTCCTCCCTCCCTCTGCTCTTGTGTGCACTCTCTCACATTCTCTCTCTCTCTCTCTCTCTCTCTCTCTCTCTCTCTCTCTCTCCCCCTCTCAAATAAATAAATAAAATATTTTAAAAAGGGGGAGATGCCTGGGTGGCTCAGTGTTTGACCATGTGCCTTCAGCTCAGGTTGTGATCTCGGGGTCCTGGGATGGAGTCTCATATCAGGCTCCCCTCAGGGAGCCTGCTTCTCTCTCTGCCTATGTCTCTGCCTCTCTCTGTGTGTCTGTCATGCATAAATAAATAAAATCTTTTTAAAAAGAAAAGGGGGGACAAGTATCTTTCAAATGTATTCACTCCTACGTTGGTCCAACTGACGAGCTGGGTAATAGAGGGAAAGAACATCAAATGCTGGAAAGTACACTCCAAACACAAAACGCATACCAGGTGAGTCTTTGAGTCAAGATTTGCCAGTGGGTTTTCCTTAGTCCTTGTTTCTAGATCACCTACCTGAAAAACACCCAGGACATTAACACAGATCACAGGTTCCTGAATCAACGTCATGAGAATTTCTTTAGTGGAACCTGATTTTTGCATTTATCAAAGTATCTCTGGTGATAGTAGGGCCCATGTTTCTAGCTGCTCTTAGCTTTCTCCAACATGCTGAGCTGGCCTGGGACAGAGAAGCTTGGAGACTCACTGAGACTTGGAAGCTTAGGTCTGTATCATATTTCTGAGTTCCCAATGGGGGTCCTGGAAGTGTTATTTCTGTTTTCAAGAACCTCTCATTAAAGCAACCTGGGAGCCCCAAGTGAAGAACAGGCACTGATGCAGTCTCTTCATTTCCCTCTTTTTCTGGGTTTGGGTTCCTTGAGCAGGAGGTGGCCAGAACAGTCCTATCACATTGTCTCTTGGGGGTAGGACCCTGGCAGGACAGGGAAGGTCTCCTGAGACAGAAGCTCACAGGGAGAAAGGGGACATCTGGTTTGCTCCCCACAGTGAAATCCCACTCTGGAGAGAACGTGAAAGTTGAAATGACACAGCAAGACTTATGTCCAGAGGTTTTCAACTGGAGCCTGGAAGCCATAAGCCTGGAAGCCTTATGCCCATCCTTACCTGGTGGAACCATGAACTTTGAATGGGGCCAACCCCCAAATATCTCAAGGACTGTGCAAAAACATACCGGCAAGTTCCTACAGTAACAGATTTTTGCTCAGTTAAAGCCTTAGCAACCAGTTGGATTAAGGCAAGATTAGTTTTCTGCCACTAGTACCAATCAAAATTCTTTGTAAGCAACATATTCAAGCATTCCTTTTTTTCCTTAAAAACCTCTGACTTCTACTCCCTAGCAAGACAGTATTTGGGTTGCCACTCAAACCTGTGTACCCTGCATTACAATTCTTTGATTCCAAATAAACACTTTTGCTTAAATATTGCCTCCTGACAATTTTAGGTTGGCAGGAGCCATTTGCTCTTTTTGATTCAGGAGAGCGTTCTCCCCCAAACTGAAAGAGAACACGGGCTAACGGAGTGTTTTCTTTTTTACCTAATTTATTTTTAAAGATTTTATTTATTCATGAGAGACACAGAGAGGCAGAGACATAGGTCGAAGGAGAAGCAGGCTCCCTGTGGGGAGCTTAATGTGGGACTCCATCCCAGGACCCCAGGATCACGACCTGAGCCGAAAGTAGACACTCAACCACTGAGCCACCGAGGTGCCGCCAGAGCATTTTCTTTGTGCTGTTCCTAACCTTTGCTCCATGTTACAAATAACCACAGAAAAGGGCGCCTGAGTGGCTCAGTCAGTCAAGCATCTGACTCTTGATTTTAGCACAGGTCATGTTCTCAGGGTTGTGGGATATAGACGGGCATCCGGTTCTAAGCTTAGCAAGGAATCTGCTTGGGATTCCCTCTCCCTCTGACCCTCTGCTCCTCCCCCTGCCCTCTTGCTATCTCTCTAAAATAAAATCTTTAAAAAACAAAAAGCCCCAAATAACCACAGAGGATTTAACACCGGACATCCACACAGGTAAGAAAACAGTTCCCACTTCCTGTGTCTCCTTTACTGTCATCCAGAGCACTTCTGATGTTTTGGGTCTCGCATTGCAGGGAGGGGGGAGTTCCCATGCCAACAAGCAAGTCTCCAACCCCAGCTGGGTGTCCAAAAATTCAACTCAGTTCTGCCACCATCTACCCTGAGACATCTTAGGTCCCATTGGCAGGACTATTCCCCCATGAGACTATTCCCTCCCACCCCCTGCAATTCAGACACCTGCTGCCACCCGGGCTTCTGAGCAACCAGCTATAGATCAGACTTTCCATCAACCACCATCTTGAGTTTGATTAATTTGCTAGAGCAGCTCACAGAACTCAGGGAATCACATTTATCAGTCTATTAAAGAACTGGTGTGGGGATCCCTGGGTGGTGCAGCAGTTTGGCGCTTGCCTTTGGCCCAGGGCGCGATCCTGGAGACCCAGGATCGAATCCCACGTCGGGCTCCCGGTGCATGGAGCCTGCTTCTCCCTCTGCCTGTGTCTCTGCCTCTCTCTCTCTCTCTCTCTCTGTGTGTGACTATCATAAATAAATTAAAAAAAAAAAAAAGAACTGGTGTGTCACTCCTCCAGTGTGGATGTGTTCACAGCTTGGAAGCTCTGGAAAGGCCCCACTGCTAGGATTTTATGAAGTCTTCCTCTTGTGATTGATCATTAACTTCATTTCCAGCCCTTCCCCTCTCTGGAGAGGGGGGCTGGGAGTGAGAGCCCGATGCGGAACTCGATCCCACGACCCTGGGATCATGCCATGAGCCGAAGGCCAGACGCTCAACCACTGAATCACCCAGGAGTCCCTCGATGAAGATAAATAATAAATTGAGGGATCCCTGGGTGGCGCAGCAGTTTGGCGCCTGCTTTTGGCCCAGGGCGCGATCCTGGAGACCCGGGATCGAGTCCCACGTCGGGCTCCCGATGCATGGAGCCTGCTTCTCCCTCTGCCTGTGTCTCTGCCTCTCTCTCTCTCTGTGTGACTATCATATATAAATAAGAACTTAAAAAAAACTCATATATTAAAAAATAATAATAAAAAAATAAATTGACCTGAGGTGATAAGGAAGAATAAAAAAGCTGTAATACATGTTCTGTTTCAGAGAATTTTATTAATACTGAAAGAAAGTAATAAACTATAATGTTGTAATCGTTTTTAAAAACAAGATATATGAGGTTAAAAGAATATTCCTCATCCCCCAAGGCAAATAGAATTTCCACCGAAACACTCCTTCAAAGTTGAAAACTCTACACCCTGGAGTGTACAGATGTGCAGCACTTCTCCACAATCATAAAGAGGCCTTTTGCCCATTTAACCAAACTTTAGTCATTTACCCACTCACACAGGTGAATTCATAGCTTTCTCTGATGCCTCTAAGATGTGAGGGCTCTGACTATCCTTGCCCCCACTGGCCTGGAACATGCCTGGGTGGTAGAGGTTAGGGATGGTACAGGCCTGGACTGGGCTCAGAAGAGGTGACTTGGGGCATGGGGTCAAAGCTACACATCAGGACTGGTGTCTTCCTGGGTCACTCGGGGCATCTGTTTGGATCCAAGAGAAGTGTACTGGGGAGAAGCTGAAGAGCCAGGACAGTCCCCAGACCAGATCACTGAAAACTCAGCTGGGAGATTTAGAAGAGGCTAAATCTTGCTTTCTTTGGAGGGTTCTGGCAAGTCTGGATAGCAACCTGAGGAGACTTCTTACCCGGTGCCTGGATACTGAGTTTGGAGTTCTGGCCACAATTTCCTGTGGCAGGCTGAGGGATAGCTTTTGAGTCCACATGAGGACACTTGGCTTGTGCCTGCGGGTTACATCCACAACCCAGGGCCAGTGTCTTCCTGGCGGACTGGGGAAGATCAGGTGAGAATACATCAAGCCTGCTGGCTGCCCACTTGGTAGAGAGAGGCAGGCCCCTCTCTCTACCAAGAGTGAGAGTGGAGCTCTTTAGGCCTTGGCAGGGCGAGTCCACCTCGTATCTTTGGGCGGGTTTCCAAGTACTAATTTTAGGGGCTTCACTGAGAGGACGTGTAGGGCAGAACGAATGCATATCAGGTGTCTTGTCGGGTGGCTGACTTGTGGGGACCGGGCCCAGAACAGATCGCTTCTTATTCGTTTGGATGGGCATTGGCCTGGTGGGGCGCTGTGGGAGAAGAAAGCTCCTATTAGACTCGGCAGGAGTCAGAACCAACAACAGTACTCCACACCAGACTGACACATTTAGCCGTATCATAATAGAAACCATGGAAATCAAAAAAAAAAAAAAAAAAAAAAAAAAAAAAAAAAAAAAAAAAAAAAAAAAGAAACCATGGAAATCAGAAGCACTGGGGTTCAAAGGCAAAAGAGCAGACTAATATAATAAATAGGGAGGAATAATATGCATTAGGATTTTCAGAAGGGAAAAAAGGGGGCAGCCTGGGTGGCTTAGCTGTTTAGCGCCACCTTTGGCCCAGGGCGTGACCCTGGAGACCCAGGATGGAGTCCCACGTCAGGCTCCCTGCATGGAGCCTGCTTCCCTCTGCCTCTCTCTGTCTCTCTCTGTCTCATGAATAAATAAATAAAATCTTTAAAAATAAAAAAAGGAAAAAAAGGAGCATAAACAGCACATACAAAACTAAATGTCACAGGTAAAGATGTGCAGTCATTGCACATTTGCAGAGATAAGCTCCTCCGAGATGGTCAGAGGAGACAATACCCATCTGGTTTTTGTTGCCTATCAGATACGACAATAAAATTTTCCTTATCTTGGGGCGCCTGGGTGGCTTAAGATGGTTAAGTATCTGCCTCCAGCTCAGGTTATGATCCTGGAGTCCTGGGATCGAACCCCCCCCAACCCAGTCTTCTTGCTCAGCAGGAAGCCTGCTTGTCCCTCTCCCTCGGCCCCTCACCCTACTTGTGCTCTCTCTCTATCTGTCAAATAAATAAATTCTTTTAAAAATCCCCAAAACCTGGGACGTCTGGGTGGCTCAGTGGTTGAGCGTCTGCCTTTGGGTCAGGGCATTATCCCAGAGTCCTAGGACTGAGTCCCGCATGGGGCTTCCTGCATGGAGCCTGCTTCTCCCTCTACCTATGTCTCTGCCTCTCTCTCTCTCTCTCTGTATCTCTCATGAATAAACAAATAAAAATAAAATCTTAAAAAAAAAAAACCCAAACCTTTCCTTATCTTATTTGCTGTTAAGATCCAGGGAACATACGATATGCAGAGTGTAAATGGCAACTATCCTTTTGAAGGGTAATTTGGGAGTATTTACGAAAGTTTAAAAGATGCCTCATCTTGATACGAGATTGCAGAAGGCATTTGATAGAACCCTTCGCCTGTGCACAGAAACGCCTCCGCTAGCTTCTGCCAGTTGACTTGCACCAAACAGAAGAAATATGTATTTCAAATAAAGAAACTGGAATCTGAAAAATACTCAGGACTCCTGAGGCAAGCCTGGCTTTGAACATAATCCCACAGCCCCGAGGAGCACAGAAATGTAGGGAGACACAGAGACACAAGGCAGGGAAGCCGGAGTGAGACTCACCCTCAGGGGGGCAACCCCGTCCATGGGTTCCTTGCAGCGGTTCTGCTGCTTCTGTGGTGGTCTCACAGGTGATGTCTGTGGCAGAGCTTTCCTCTCCTGCTCTTCTTGCCTGCAGAACAGATCCCGTGAACGGTCTGGATGCCCCTGACTTTCCTGCCTACACAGTGACTAGGAGACAAGAACGTTCACAGAGCCCAGTCCTCGCCCTTGTTTTCAGGGGAGGAGCATGGAAACCCCTGTGAACCTTGCAAAGGCAGCTCGTTCCATGACCTCAGAGGCAGTCCCTGCTTGCAGGAACCATCCCCTTCCCTCCAGTGGCTTCAGCCTTAAAAGCTCTCATTCAGACCCTATTGCTTCTCCACCTGCCATGCACAACACCCCCAGACATTCCTGGCCCCACTCCTCAAAACTCCCTCACACTGGAATGAGCCCTGATGTGAAGCCCAGGACTGTACGGAGCACCTACCTACTTCTCTGAGCTTCCCTGTTTGTGCCTGAGATAGCCGTGCCTAGAGAGTAGAGGCAGGGGCCCTGGGCCCTGGGGCTCCACTGCCCAAGAATCGCTCTAACCCCATGAGTCCTCACCTCTGCCTTTGCTCTTTCCTGCTGCCAGTCCCGTGGAAGGACCCTGGGGTCTGGAAGTCCTGAAGCCTCCTGGGTTCCAGGTTTTCATTCCTATTGCAGCCCAAGGGCTGGGGGGCAAGGGCCCCATCCCAACACTTCATGGGGCACATTTTGCTGCTGGCCAGGTGCCCAAAGGCCCCACAGTTCTTGCACTTCACCTGTGGACAGAGGGAGAGAATGCTCAGTGAGTCAGCAGAAATCAGGGGCAGCTGTCAGAGCGCTCAACAGGGAATAAGTTTGCTCCTTGGAGGATCTGAATGGGCCAATCCCCCAGGTTAGGACATCAGAAACAGGCCAGTCTCTGATAAGTCGGAATCCCTGGGTTACAGACACCAGGTTTCTGGGTGTAAGCTCAGTCTTTGGGATCCATGCAGATCCTCTGGTTTTGAAACACTCCAGCTTCCACTTACCCTGGCATCCTCCCCTTTTGGGGAGGAATTCCTTGGTCCTGCGGGTCCCCTCTGTAGCTTCTTCAGGTTCTGAGCCATATGGGATTTTGGGGGCTGCTGGTATATGCAATGACCTGTCATCTGCCTCACATCCTTGGGCTTCTGGTCTTTCTCCCCCAGGGATGGATTGTGGGATGCCCTACTCACAAGAAAAGGACAAAAAAATTATGTAGACATAGAGACAGAAGTCTCTCATACCCCTACTTCTCTGCCTGGATTGGATATTGGAGACTCACTGATCACTTAATGACACCCACAATGATGTGGTCTTCTCACGAACTGATGTCCCATCCTGTGCCACGTTGTGATCTTTTTCCATCATTACTTACTCCCAGAATAGGACACTGCCTGAGAAAAGGCCACTTGGTCTATAAATTGTGAAGTTAGATTTGTAGGCATGGATGCCCGTACAGGTCCTCCCTGAAAACATGAATGTAACTCAGGCAAGTGTCCTGGATTTTTGTCCTGCCTCTCCATCCAAGCTTAAAGCATCTACCCATATTTATCAAAACCAATGAGCAGGCCAACAACTATTGGTTCTTTCCCTACATATTTCCAGAAAACTCACAATTTTCATAGAACATCTTGCTGAGAAAACCTGCCACTTCCTCCGACAAAGGTTTGCAGAGATTTGATGTGAAGCTAATGAACACTTGTGAAACTGCATGCGTGAGCCCCATAACCACATGTGGGTTTTCAGGAGAGGCATGTACGAAGCCACACAGGGACACACAAGCTGAGGATGCTGTGCCAGCTCACATGTACATGCAAAGCTCACAAAGAAAAGCCTGTGTGACTGTAAGGTAGACACAAGTCAGAAGCCTCTGGGACCCACAACTCCACCCCAGAGGGAATCCCCCCATGTCCTACTCACATTACTCCCTGACATTTGTCCCACTTCTCCTCTTGGTCTTCATGTCTTTGAGAGGCTGTGAGAGGCTGGTCAACTGACGACTGATATTTCTTATTGGAGACACAGCGGGCACTTGGATCCTCTCCTGGCATCAGAGGAAACCGTAACAGAGCCTCCACAGCAGCATCAACGACCCATTTCTCTGTCATCAAGTCAATCTGACAGAGAGAAAAGAGAATCAAGACATAAAGTTCTGCACACAAGAGGAAGCCTTCAGATCATGGAATTTAGTGTGCTCTTTCCTCCAATTAAAGAGCAAGTTTGCCAATGACCTCCATGCGGGGGAGCTGTGCTTAGGGAATGCTGGCGGTCCCCAGGTGGAAACTGAGGCCACTGCAGTTGCCTACGCCATGGCCATTGATCACTGCACATCCCTGTAATTGGCCAGCGCCCAAATATCTGCGTTGCCAATCATGGGCTTTTACCTTTGGTCATGGTCATGGGAGGAGAAGCTGACCAGCACTAGACTGGGAAGCCACCTCATTCCTCCACATGACATCTACCCTACCTCTCCCACACTTACATCTCTCTGTGGAATCCCAAACTGCTTTAATAATTCTTTCCCATGCTCCATTGAAAGTCTCTTGGGGTCCATCAGGGTTGGTCTGTCCCAAGGACTCTGTTGCTCTGTATGGGATAGAAAATAAAACCATTGAACTCTGCACATCCCTGGACTTCCCCATGTGCAACACAGCCAGCTCCCACCTCTCTGCCCGCCAGTCTCCCCTTTTACCTTTTGTTCAAACCACACCTATCGTCTTCTACTAGTAACATACAAGTCTAAATGAGAAATAAGGCAATGAATTTTTAAAGAATTTCTCCACACTAACATGTTTTATATACATGAAATACAGTTTCCATAGTTAGAGACCTTATACTGTATACCATAAAACACTTGGAAAAAATGACCATGCAATTGAGTCCAACAAGAAAATTCAATATATTTGAAAACTGAATATTTTATACTCTATAGTTCTTCTTTGTCATAACTGAATGAAAGTAAATGTAACTACATTATTTAACTTCTTTATAAGATTAAGTATGTTCAAACTATTCTCTACATTTCCAGAAATTCTGAAATCAAATTCATCAAAATAAAAAATTAAATTCAAATGAAAATTATAGAGAGGGAAATAAAAGATAAAGCACTTTGTGATAAAGCTTAGGAGCAGGGTAAACCTGGTTCAGGGGGAAATTTCTTAGTCTAAATGGGTATATTATATACAAACATAAAATTTATAGGAAGTGTTCATCTTAAGATATTGCAGAAACTGGAGCAGGAAAACAAATGATTACAAAAGGAAGGAAAAAATGGAATTGGTTTATTAAAAACTAAATGAGATTAGGAGTACTGGCTGGCTCAGTTGGTAGAGCATATAGCTCTTGACCTCAGGATGGTGAATTCAAGCCCCACATAGGATACAAGGTTTACTTTAAATAAATAAATAAATAAATAAATAAATAAATAAATAAATAAATAAATAAATAGGATTTAATGGGAAAGTAGTGTAACTCTTGATCTCAGGGCGGTGAATTCAAGCCCCACATAGGACACAAGGTTTACTATAAACAAACAAACAAATAAATAAAATCTAATGGGAAAATAGAGTATAATACAGTATCTCTTTGAAAACAACAATATATTACCACAGGCTGTCATAAAAAGATAACAAAATTTATCATAATAGATTATATTAGAAGATGGAAAACACCATTTTCTCATAGAAACAGGAAGGAAAGGAATCAAGGAATGGTCTAATCTCAGGGCAAACATACTTGAAAATCTAGAATAAAATACGTTTTTCTTCAAATTTTTAAAAAATATTTTATTTATTTGCGATAGAGAGAGAGGGAAAGAGAGAGAGAGAGAGAGAGAGAGAGAGAGAGAAACCGCAAGTGCACACGATGGTGGAGGGGAGAGGGAGAAGCAGACTCCCTGATGAGGAGGGAGCCTGATGTGAGGCTCCATCTCAGGACTTGGGATCATGGCCTGAGCCGAAAGCAGATGCTTAACTAATTGAGCCACCCAGGTGCCCCTCAAATTTTTTAAAGTAAACTTTGTATCCAATGTGGGGCTGGAACTCCCCACCTCAAGGTGAAGAGTCACATACTGTACTCACTGAGTTAGGAACCCCTCCTCTTCAGATTTTAAATGACCAAAATTGAGTAGTGAGAAAGAATTTCCCAAGTACAAATTAAGGTAGAATAATTCTTGCCTTTCCATTGGACTGAGAGTTTCATAGCTACCGTGCTGCTCTGCATCATTTGTGGGTTCATGATCAGGGTTCTGAATTTCAACCAGCTCCAGTTCTAATGTATATATTGGCATAAAAGATAAATTAATAAATAACTTACAGTTTTTAAAATCTAGGTCTGGGTGATCATTCTCTGTAGTGATCTAAGAGTTAGCAATTGTCTAAAAATTAACATTTTTGATATAATTTTTGAATCAGGCTCTGCCCTAAGAAATTCTATTAAACGGTTTATGAATCTTTACTTCAATCTAAAATGGGGGACTCCTGGGTGGCTCAGTGGTTGAGCATCTGCTTTCAGCTAAGGGTATAATCCCGGGGTCCTGGGATCATGTCCCACATAGGGCTCCCTGCAGGGAGCCTACTTCTCTGCCTATGTCTCTGCCTCTCTCTCTGTGTCTCTCATGAATAAATAAAAAATCTTTTAAAAATTAAAAAAAGAAACCCAAACCCCCAAAATCTAAAATGGCCCCGCTTTCCCTATTTTCTTCTATTTCTGTGAGGGGTAAACAGAGACTCCAAATAGTCACGGAAACTAACCTGTCTGTCGTTGTCCACTCAGATATGTGGATGCTGGGCCCACTCCACTGGGCACAAAGGAGTTTCTGGGATGACTGAGAAGGCCAGGTCTTCCACCCGGCTTTTATAGTGCTCGTAATCTCCAGGAAATCCCCTCCCACTAATGCAATCATCCTAATCTAATCTTGTGTGAGCTTATCTTTGTGTGTGAGCTAATCTTTGCCTGTTTGTCCAGGATTGGAAAGGATGCTTTATTGGAAGAAATGTTTTATTGTTTACATCATCAGCTCTTAACATTGTATCTCATGTATATATATCTGAAACAATACAGTATAATTTGGTCTTTGCCATTCCCAGGGATTTTAAAAAGATAGGCATATAACTATATATTTTTAACAATATACATGATGCTGAAAATGTTTATGCATATATTGCCAATGGGAGACGTTGTGCATGCATGGGGGCATGGGTTATACATGAAATCTATGGATCTCTGCTCAAGATTGCTGTGAGCCAAAAACTTTCCCAAAGAATAAAATCTATTTTAAAAATATATTTACGCATATGCCAACATACTGGCTGATTCGTTCTGCATCTTTCTATGGATGGGATAACTTAGTAACCCTAGGCAAGGAGCTCATTGGAAAACAGGACTTTGAAAACTGAGGTGAAGAATGGCTCTGTTTATCCACAGAATCAGAGCCCAGCTCAGATGCTAAGAATGCCAGTAGAGCCAGGGCCAGATTCTGTGATTGCACAGGTGGTATGCTGCTCTTCAACCCCCAGGAGACCTGGAAGCCAGCAGGCATCCTGGGCCTGGGCAGGAAAGGGAGATGCTTTGCCATGGAGAAGGATTCCAGGATGATTGGGTATGAGGATGGAGTGGATAAAGGAGATGAGTGGAGCTCAGGAGAGTTCTCAGTGAGGACTTTCCCTGGGTGGGGTCTGCATTCCAGTGAGACTCTCCACCCACATGCCTCCTGACTCTCTTAGGACTGGGGAGAGAGGGAAAGCTCTTCACTTGGGAGTCCTTCTGCCAGTGGGTAGGGATGGCATGGGGAAGGGTATATTGATGACTGCATTTCTCAAAACACAGTTATGATTTCTAAGATAATCTCATCTGAAGATGAAGCTCAGAGATTAGGAAGAGAAAGAGGGGGTAGGAGGAGGGGAATGACTGGCTTTCAGGTAAATGTCCCATCCTAGATGGAGTACTGTGTTTTCCTCTACAAATACTGTATTTTTAGGCTTTGAAAACCTTTACTTCTCTACTTCTGATGTTCCTGCCTAATGAGTTTTGAAAATGACTTTGTTCCTTTAATTCTCATTCAAGTGATGGTCAGTTAATTCAAAAAATAAAAATAGATTATTTTTGTGATTTTATGCATTCTGATGAGAAAAGTATTTAGAATGGTTTCCAGTAAATAATAAATGGTAAAATTCTTTGTTTTTGCTCTTCTCAAGACCACTTAAACCCTATTATTTCTCTAAAATTTCTTGATTACAAAGTCATTCATTAAGTCTTTCCTCAGTCTCTTAATTCCTTGTCACTCAGAGTGTGAACTACAGATTAGCAATACAGAATCATCAAAAATCTGAAAATGGAGAATCTTGGGTCCCACTCAGCATCTCCTACATAAATGTCTGCCATTTAACAAGATCTCTATGTAATTATTGTGTACATGAAAATTGGAAAAGTGCATTTCTAAATCACTCTGTTCTCTCCTGAGAAATAGACAACATTTACTATGTATGATTAAAAACCTCTTAGGTACACATGTAGGCGGATAATAGGTAGACAGATGATAGACAATTTGTGTTGCTCCCACACCTGTATGTTTTGTGTTCTCCAAATGTATTGTACTGATAGTAGTTTAACAAATCTCATATTATCTCTTTCCATCAGTATCTAAGACTGAATTAAAGAATTTTATTTTCCAAAAAAAGCTATTTTTTGAGTCAATAAGATCATGCGTGTCAACTGAAACGGTTTATACAAACCTCTCATTTTGCCTTGGGACAAATTAAGAAGTCTTCTCTTGAGTCATTGCCAAATGTGTTTTCATCTCAGGAAATGTTGCCCTTTGGATTTTTATGTCCTGATGAAATTGAAAGTGGAAATGCTGGACTCTGTTTAATCTTAAACCAAGATGGAAACACTATGTTTGGATTTCATCCTTGAGAGCTCTGCTATGCAGAGATACATTGGGACTTTGGGTCAGAAGCCCTATCTATCCCTGTTCTCATCGAAACTTCAGCCCTGCTCACACTGCTTTGTAGAAGGACAATGTTGTAATCTGTTCTGAGAATCCCTGCCTCATGTTGTCTCCTCATCACAAGATAATTTATTATTAAGTGGGAAAAGTTAAATTCTGGCAGCTGAGAGGAGAGTGGTCTCACTTGATTATTCTGTTTTACCCAAATTCTGATTTTTTTTCAAAAAGTGATTCCTCTTAGGCAGTTGGGAAACAGAATGAGGCGCTTCACCCCACACAGGATCTGTGAAGCACTGAGTCCAGCCTCAACTCAGCTAGGGGCACAAGTCTCCTCAGACAAAACATAGCAGTCTTCTGTCTTCAGAAACACATACCTTTGGGTAGAGATGCACTAACAGTGCAGGCTGGAGACAAAAGTCTCAGGCTTGCATCACAGAGGGATGGAACAGTCACAAAGAAATTTCAAGTATAGAGGCTGGAGCAAAAAAAAAAAAAAAGTGGACCCTCCCCACACCCATCCTGGACCCAACTTGACCCCTCCCTCTTCTCCAGTCCTGAGGACTCTCCACTTCCCCTCTTGTCATATCATGCATAGTATTTTGTATGACTATTTATTCTGCATCCGACCCATACACCATAGGGGTCTACCTTCACTCCATGGAAATCTTGGTTTATGATCCCATCCTTTCCACAACCTTAAAGGTCAGGAGATCCATCAAGAGTTTTTGACAAATCTCAGGGATTAATACTCTTCATGATTTTCTCTGTTCTCAACTTAGAGTTCCTCATAAAACCCATCTTTGCCTTCTATCTACACAGACATAGAATTCAGCCCCCAACATCATCAACCCAAAAGAATCCACGTGAAGACCAAATGAATTAGTTAGCCATGTGGCCTTTATTAAAGACTCTGAAAGGGTGGTGGTGGGTGGGGAGTACTACACGTCCAGCAGCAAGTTGTGTAAAGATTTTTCATAGCAGTTGTTTAGCTATGGGCCTCTCCCCACGGGCCTCCTCGCTGTTCTGCCATGAGAGTCCTTGGTTCTTCTCCCCCAACTGTTCAGTGCCTTCACTCATGGCCCCATCTCCTTTGTAATGGGCATTCTCTTGCTCCCGGTATTTTTTTAAAGATTTTATTTTATTATTTATTCATGAGAGACAGAGAGAAAGAGAGAGAGAGAGAGAGGCAGAGATACAGGCAGAGGGAGAAGCAGGCCCCATGCAGGGAGCCTGACGTGGGACTCGATCCCGGGTCTCCAGTATCTATCCCTAGGCTGAAGGCGGGGCTAGACGGCTGAGCCACCCAGGGATCCCTTGCCCCCAGTATTTTGCACTGGTCTTCCATTTATTTTTTTCTTAAAGATTTTATTTATTTACTTGAGAGAGAGAGCACATGCACATGAGCAGGCGGGATGGGTGGAGGGAGAAGCAGACTCCCTGTTGGGCAGGGAACTCTGCTACAGGATTCAGTCTCAGGACCTAGGGATCACAAACCAAGGCAAAGGCAGGTGCTTAACTGACTGCATCCATATGCCCCTGGTTTTCCATTTGCAAAGATTTATTTATTTATTTATTTACTTATTTATTTATTTATTTGAGAGAGAGAGAGAGAGAGAGAGCACACCCAGAGGGAGAGGGAGAAACAGAATCCCCACTGAGCAGGGAGTCTGATGTGGGGCTATATCCTAGGACCCTGGGATCATACTGATCCAAAGGAAGATGCTTAACGGACTGAGCCACCCAGGTGCTCTAGGTCTTCCATTTTTAGAGAACAATTTTCTCCCAAGGTTTTTCTGCATATTGCTCACTAAATTCTTCCTGACTTAAGGATTGAGTGTGTTTTTAGCATTATCCAAACACTTAAGACAGCAATTTTTATAAGTTACTATGTACACGTACATATATATACACACATCTATATATTTCAACATATACATCCCTATAATACATGCATATACATATGTACATATTTGAGATCCTCTGGTAACTATCAAGAATGTGGAGAGTCTTCAATTTTACCCTGCTTGCAAACTAATAGATTAAGATCCCACAGAGTCATGTGCTACCAGGAGGACTCTGACTCCTGGGTTGGAAACAAGGACTTTATTACTCACAGCACAGCAAGAAACGTGAACTTCACTTTTCCAGGAGTTCCTTTGTCTCTCAAGACCTACTGACTGGCCATGCAGAAAGGCTCAGATATATCCTGCGCACACAGTGTGTTCACATCACAGCTGAGGAAACCAATATTTGAAAGGGGTCACCAAATGCAAATGTACCGCATACCGTATCTTTTTAAATATTTTTTTAGAGAGGGAGAGAGAGAGATGGAGGAGAGGGAGAGAGAAGAGAGAGAAACTTAAGCAGGGTCCATGCCCAGAGCAGAACCCGACACAGGGCTTGATTTCATGACCCTGAGATCATGGCCTGATGCAATATCCAGAGTTGAATGTTTAACTGACTGAACCATCAGGAGTCCCATACTCTTAACTTTTGAGGAAGGCTTTATATATTATAAAAAATTATATATTTTCCTGGACAGCAAATAAATCTGCTCCCTGCCATAAAAAAAGAGATACTTTCTTTATTTTCCAAGTTTATTTGCTATATGGTCTAGAATGGAAGCTGTCATTGCCTTCTCCAAAAGTTATCACAGATATGAGAAGGCCAGGGAGCTTTTCAACAATGTCCATCCTTCATTTCTACACTCTCTTGGCTTCTGACTTTCCCATGAGTACATGATCCCACTGATCACTCTGACTAATCTCACCAACAGGGGCTGAGATTAAATCCATTCCATGTTTCTTATGCAGTCTTTAAACATGACCCACTGATGTTCCTCAGGATTCTGGACATGTTCAGCCTTGCAAATTCTGTAAAAAATCAGGGTTTAACTTTGAAGGCCATATGATTATCCTTAATTTTACATCATGACATTTTCAATTGACCTAAGAAAATAATTCCACACACAGACTGATGTATTAGTGATTGCATAGACTCTGCCTGTGCCAGAAAGGAGGGCATCCAGGACACACACAATACCAGACTCCCAACACTCCAACTTTTCCACTTTGTGCCTTAACCTAGGGTAGCAATACTCACATCAATTTTTATACATTGCACATCATGATATGCTTGCTTGTAGGTGGTTGCAAAGTGGGAAGTATAAAGGTAGATTCATAAAGAGACCTGAGTTACTATCATTCTTCCGTATATGAATATGATGGCTGGATACACACACATGCTGCGTAAATGTAATTTTTGAGTGTTGATGGGACTGTGTGAGTCTGTGTGTGTCATCATAAGTGTATATGATTCTAGTTGAGAGTTTGTACATGTGGCTGGGTGTGAGTTTGTGATAGAATGTGTATGTATATGAGTATGTGAGTATATGTGACTGTACATTTTATTTATATGGGGTTGTGCCCATGTGTTTGTATGCATGTGCATTTGTGTGTGTGCTTACACACATATATAGTAGATGTTGCCCACCACTATGGATCTCATCCAGGCTTGGAAATTGAGAATCATTGGATAGTGGACCTGGATAAAATGTAGATTTGTTTGTAGGAAAATCTAAAGAGCTAATGAACTCCTGTGTTATATTTCTTCATGTATTACAAAAGCAACCAGTGCTCATTACTGAAAATACATCAAAAAGTAAGTGTGGAAGACTGTGGTAAACATCCAGTGCATTTGAATTGTGTACTTAGCATTCATTTATTTCATAGAAAAGGAACCATCTGGTGCTTAATCTAGACCTCCACATTGTGCTTGCCTTTGAGTTCCATCTTTCACATTGAAAATCCTCAGCACTAGCTTTTTGCTTGTAATTTAATGACAGTCCACTTCAGAGGTCTGAAGATTAGGAAGACATCATTTTTGGGTGGAAGAATTGTTAGTAAAGCAGATCTAGGGAGACAGCTACTTGCTGCCAGTCCCTCATGCGTCAGACTTCTGAAATTTTCTGTTCCTCTCCACATGAGTCCTGTCTGCCTTCAGGAAAAGAAAACAGCCTCTACCAGTCCCTTTGTAGATATTAACTAGAAACTTATAATTGGTTTTGGTAATTACTAACTTCAGAAAAAAAAGTTCTTCATAAATGTTCTCAGCTCCCCAGCCAGCAGTGTCACTGTTTCTAAAGGTGAGATGATAATTGTACTTCTGATGGGAGGTGAGGTCACAATCACTGCTCCATATCACAGTGTCTTGTGGCTCCCTCCCACAGGCACTAGCTCTTATGACTGTGTCCTGAGCTCACAGTCCAGACAGAGAGATATTTCTAGGGGGCTAGTTTCCACTTCAGTCTGAGAGGCAAATTCTACAAAGTATGGTCGCCTATCAGGAGTAAATGTGGGTAGGTAAGTGATGGTATACAAAAAAAGGATTGTTCTGAGTTTGAAACTGATTCAGTGCCAAAGCCCCACAGGCATGATCTGAGCTAGTAAAGAGAGGTGGGGTCCTACTCATTGTACCAATACCTGCTGGATCCTACTGGACTTAGTGTAATCCACAATGACAATGACTGCTGGTATTAAATACAGTGAAAAGGAAAACTGATTTTTAAGGTAATTAGGGCCTGTAGTTCTTTTGTTGTTGTTTTTTTAAATTATTTTTTATTTTTTATTGGAGTCCAATTTCCCAACATATAGCATAACACCCAGTGCTCATCCCGTCAAGTGCCCCCCTCAGTGCCCATCACCCAGTCACCCCCAACCCCCACCCACCTCCCTTTCCACCACCCCTTGTTCGTTTCCCAGAGTTAGGAGTCTCTCATGTTCTGTCTCCCTGTCTGATATTTCCCACTCATTTTCTCTCCTTTCCCCTTTATTCCTTTTCCCTATTTTTTATATTCCCCAAATGAATGAGACCATATAATGTTTGTCCTTCTCCGATTGACTTATTTCACTCAGCATAATACCCTCCAGTTCCATCCACGTCGAAGCAAATGGTGGGTATTTGTCGTTTCTAATGGCTGAGGAATATTCCATTGTATACATAGACCACATCTTCTGTATCCATCATCTGTCGATGGACACCGAGGCTCCTTCCACAGTTTGGCTATTGTGGACAATGCTGCTATAAACATCAGGGTGCAGGTGTCCCGGCGTTTCACTGCATCTGTATCTTTGGGGTAAATCCCCAGCAGTGCAATTGCTGGGTCATAGGGCAGATCTATTTTTAACTCTTTGAGAAATCTCCACACAGTTTTCCAGAGTGGCTGCACCAGTTCACATTCCCACCAACAATGCAAGAGGGTTCCCCTTTCTCCACATCCTCTCCAACATTTGTTGTTTCCTGCCTTGTTAATTTTTCCCATTCTTACTGGTGTGAGGTGGTATCTCATTGTGGTTTTGATTTGTATTTCCCCGATGGCCAGTGATGCGGAGCATTTCCTCATGTGCTTGTTGGCCATGTCTATGTCTTCCTCTGTGAGATTTCTCTTCATGTTTTTTGCCTATTTCATGATTGGATTGTTTGTTTCTTTGCTTTTGAGTTTAATAAGTTCTTTATAGATCTTGGATACTAGTCCTTTATCTGATATGTCATTTGCAAATATCTTCTCCCATTCTGTAGGTTGTCTTTTAGTTTTGTTGACTGTTTCTTTTGCTGTGCAAAAGCTTCTTATCTTGATGAAGTCCCAATAGTTCGTTTTTGCTTTTGTTTCTCTTGCCTTCATGGATGTATGTTGCAAGAAGTTCCTGTGGCCAAAGGGCCTGTAGTTCTGAAACCAATTGCTTGCAGCCTCCCTTACAGGAATTTGTAGAATTACTAGAGGTGTGCCTGGAATACCTCCATGTTTATATAATAAGGACTAGGATAAATAAATGTGTAGGAATCATGTGATCTTGTGAAGAAACAGTATATCCCAATGACAATTGCTAGAATAGAAAAATTTTCTCTAACTCTGAGTATGATGTGCTTAATGGAGACAGTTGTGTCTCTACTGAAAACATCACTGTCTGTTGATTATGGTGAGATTTTCTCTCTTGAAGCTACTGGAAGCAGCATTGAAGGAAAAAGACAATTTTATAATAATGGGTTTCAGAGAGCAGCTGTTAGGCTCAAATGTATCCTGTGATACTTTCTCTAATATCAATTGCAATTCTGTAAGATCAACTTATGAAGCACACGATATTCTTGTATTAGAGTTTTCAATTTGCATATGTCATGTTTTAATATATTTCAGAAAACTTACCACATGGGTAATAGTTTCTAATCCGGTATTAATAGATAAGTATATGATCTAAAATTACTAATTCTTTAATATTTGCCTTACACTATATTATCCCATATTAGCATTCAATGTCCCATATGTCAGGGCAAGACATGAAATTATGAGGTGTTCTTATACTTTCATCCCTGAAATAAAGTCAAATGCCCCCAAATGTTTTTTTCTTCCTGTTTCCAACCACTATTCTATCTTGCTTTCGTTAAATTCAGCTTATCATGGACAGGTTCCTATATAATACAAAACTGCAATCAGTGCAGCTACATTTTCTTAAATCTCTAAGGCTTTATTCATTCTGATATTGGCTTACAGAATAAACCTTTACAAATCATGAAAAGTTATTACAACAAAAATCATAACGTAATATACTATCTAGCTAAAATAAAATGGTAAGGCTAAAACCAAACTATATAGATTATTCAAAGAACACAACAGCTATCCAGCTTACTTAGCACAATATAGAGGTTAAATGCGCTGTCTTTGCAAAAATTCAGCCAGACTCAAGTCCACACTTTGCCCTCAGTTGGATATGAATTTAAGTAAATCACCTAGTCTGTCTCTCTGTGTTTTCCTTGTCTTTAAAATGAAAGTAATAGTAGTGATGACGCATAGTTTTGTTTAAAAATGGTGAGGTGCCTAGCTGGCTCAGTTGGTTAAGCATCTGACTCTTGATATCGGCTCAGGTCTCAATCTCAGGGTTATGAGTTCAAGCCTTGCGTTAGGTTTCAAACCCAGTGGAGCCTACTTCAAAAAAGAAAAGAGAAAAGAAAAAAAGAAAAAAAGAAAAGAAAAGAAAAGAAAAGAAAAGAAAAGAAAAGAAAAGAAAAGAAAAAAGTAAGCTACTACATGTATGAGCTTCATAGCAATGATCCAATGATTGTTGAGTGCTCTTTAAAGATAATAAACTTAACTCTTGAAAGTCTCTTAGAATTAATTTCTCTTGCTAAACTTTATTAATATATAGTTGATATACTAAAAATCGCACATATTTAATGTATACATTTTGACAAGTTTGGAAATCTGCATACCTCTGTGATAACACCACCACAATCAAGGTACTAAAATATCCATCACTTCCAAAAAATTCCTTGTCTTCCTCTGTATGTGCTCAGAACTCTTAACATAAAATATATCCTCTTTTCATAATTTAAAGTGCACAATACTGTACTACTAGCCATAGTCACTATATTGTACAACAGATCTCTATGACTCTTTCATCTTGTATAACTGAAATCTTATACACATTGCACAACAATGCCCCCCTCCCCCTCCCTCCAGCCTCTGGCAACCAATATTCTATTCTCTGCTTCAATGAATTTGACTTTCAGATTCTTCATATAAGTTAAACCATACAGTATTTAATTAACCCTGTTGTGGTATTCATTTTGCCATATATATGTGTATCAAATCATCATATTGTATACCTTAAACTTACACAATGTTACAGGTCAAGTAGATCTCAATAAAACTGGGAGGAAAAAAGACTCATTGCCCTCATGCTGCTTCCTCAAGATGTTAGAATCCCTTCCATATTGTGGGAGGCTGCCAATTGTTTTGCTTCTTTCTCTTTTTCTTAATTGGAATATTCCTGCCTGGCACTGCAAACCTTGTGCACACTGTGACACCCAGCATGGCAATGAAAGTGGAGTCCTGGCCAAAATGCTTGGGTGCAGAATGGGGCCCATCAATAAGTCCATCTCCCATCCTAAGGCTGGTCCATGAGGTAAGAAGGAATTCAGTTGAAATCTTAAGATGGGGGATCCCTGGGTGGCGCAGCGGTTTGGCGCCTGCCTTTGGCCCAGGGCGCGATCCTGGAGACCCGGAATCGAATCCCACGTCGGGCTCCCGGTGCATGGAGCCTGCTTCTCCCTCTGCCTGTGTCTCTGCCTCTCTCTCTCTCTCTCTCTGTGACTATCATAAATAAATAAGAATTAAAAAATAAAATCTTTAAAAAAAAAAAAAAAAAAAAAAAAAAAAAAAAAAAGAAATCTTAAGATGGAAGACTGGATGGATCCACATGGATGGATTTCATCTCAGATTTCTTGACAGGTGGAGAACTTGTGAGAATAGATCCAGGACAGGACTATGCTTGGGTATGCGGATGGGCATCAACCTCGGTAGGATGTTGTAGAAAAAACACCATTCAAATAAAATATGCTTTACTCCCAATGAAGCATAAAAAGACAACTCAAATAAAGAAAAAAAACCTAGAACCTATGGAAACATTTTACAGTAAAGGAAATGCAAATGGTCATTTCACATATAAAGAGGTATCCATCCTCAATGATGATCGGAGAAAAGTAAATTACAAGATATCATATGTTTGTTGTATCACTGCCAGCTTGTTAAGTTAAAGGTTTGCGAGGGCACCTGAGTGGCTCTGTTAAGTGTCTGACTCTTGATTTTGGCTCAGGTGTTGAGCTCAGGGTCATGAGTTCTAGCCCCACATTGGGTTCCATGCTCGGTGTGAAGCCTACTTGTAAAGAAAGGAAGGAACAGAAGGAAGGAAGGAGGGAAGGAAGGAAGGAAGGAAGGAAGGAAGGAAGGAAGGAAGGAAGGAAGGAAGGGAGGAGAAAGAAAGAGAGAGGGAGAGAAAGAAGAAAGAAAGAAAGAAAGAAAGAAAGAAAGAAAGAAAGAAAGAGAGAAAGAAAGAGAGAAAGAAAGAGAGAAAGAAAGAGAGAAAGAAGAGAAAAAAGAAGTTTGCTGATGTGATCTGTTTCGGAGGTCAGTGGAAATATGCCATTTCATGCATGCATGTAGGGAATATCAATGGTCAATGACTTTTTGAGAGACAATTAGGAAATCTTTATCAAAAGTTGAAAGATGCATATTCTTTGGGCACCTGAGTGGCTCAATCAGTTAAGCACCTGCCCTCAGCTCAGGTCATGATCCTGGGGTCCTGGGATGGAGCTCCACATTGGGCTCTTTGCTCAGCAGGGAGAAGTCTGCTTCTCCCTCTGCCCCTCCTCTCCACTTGGACTCTCTCTCTCTCTCAAATAAATAAATAAAATCTTAAAAATAAAGATGTGTATTCTTGCATATAAGATTCTATCCACTGGAAGACACTTGAAAATGTGTTCAGAAATGACCCCAGAGATGTTAGTGGTGAACATGCAAATAAAAGCACAAAAACAAAGAAAAATAGATGTATATCAGGGATCCCCTTGGGTCATCCTGGACTTTTAAGATAATCCCTCTACATGAGTGATAGAAGTAAAAGAAATCAGGAGGTCTGTGAAGGGCAACAGAACTGGGCAATAGAGGAGGAAATATCCTCCGAGTCACAAGGTTCTATCATTTCCTTCCTTGTTGTTGCTTCTCTGGAAGTCTCCTGGGAATCTTCTGGTATCAAATCATCCTCTGCATCTCTTCTTACTTACTGAAGAAACTATTTTAAGTGTTGGAAGGAAGCTGGGGCTTCCTGTCCTTACCTGGGCCCTGGGAAGCATGGGCACAGTCCTTATTCATTTTTTGGGGTGAGAGAGGCACTAAAGGTCCTATGAACTTTGCCAAGGATTCTTCTTCCCTCATGTCAGATCCAGCCCCCAACTCCAGGCAGCTCTTCGTAGTTTCTTGAGGTACAATGAAGAGATGAAGTACTTCCATGTAGACTCTTTTGCTATTCTGTCCAAGGTATGCAGTTTCAAGATTTCCCTATACATCTCTAGATGTATGACCTAGATGACCCTCCAGGACTACAATGAATGAATGTTTGTCTTTCTTAAGCATTGAAGAAATTTTAACATATATATACTAAATGTTATAACTTTATCTTACATATAAAATATATAAGAATATATAAAATTTCAAATGTATGTTAAATATATAACAAAATGCTTATTACAAAATTTAAAACCACATATTTTTATATATTTACATAACAGAAATTACATTTAGATATATGTCTAAATGTTTATATATTGTTATATTATATATTATCATATATCATTTTGTGCTCCTCAGTGAGGAACCCTGAAAGATATTGAGCTCTTTGTATGTTTCTGTTGCATTTTTCTGCCTGAGCTTGGAGAAGGCTCTGCATGGAGGATAAAGAAAAAGTATCCATGGATTTTAGTTTTTTTTTTAATTTTTATTTACTTATTTATGATAGTCACACAGTGAGAGAGAGAGAGGCAGAGACACAGGCAGAGGGAGAAGCAGGCTCCATGCACCGGGAGCCCGACGTGGGACTCGATCCCGAGGCCCCAGGATCGCGCCCTGGGCCAAAGGCAGGCGCTAAACCGTTGTACCACCCAGGGATCCTGGGTTTTAGTTCTAAGGATAGCTTCAACCACACAGATTCCTCACCTTTGTCTTTGTCCCTTCTGTCAGTCTTCCTAAAATGCCTGAGGTCTGGAATTGCTGAGACTTCCTTTGTCCCAGGCTCTCCTCCTCATCTGAGCTCAAGGGCTGGGAGGCTGGGAGACAAGCCCCCCCCGCCCCGCCTCCATCATGGGACACCTCCTAGTCCTCCCCATGTGTCAAAGGCCTGTCAACAGTCCTTGCACATTATCTATGGGTCGAAGAGGAAGGTGGGCAGTGAGTGAACATCCATCACGGGCAGCTTTCAAAGGTTATACGTCTTGACGTATTTTTTGATTTGGCAATTGGTTTTTCTGGAGGAGACAGAGACATGTGGCCGGTTAACTGTCTGGAAATTCATGATGCAATCAACAACCCATTTTAAATAGGGGCAAATAGGGAAAAGATTAAAAGGTCTTAAGATGATGAGAATGATTCAGCTGTCCTTATCAGCGCAGATTGTGGATGCTGAGCAAATTCCATGGGGCACAATGGAGGATCCATTATTCAAGATAATGGAGGAGGGATGAGGATGAAGGAAAGCTTCCCCCTCCAGCTGGCCTTTATATTGCAGGAGGAGGCCGCTATCAAGCGTTGGCAATAACTTAATCACCTCAACTCAGTCAACTTTGCTTGAAACATCCACACCCTCCCAAGATATAAAGAGATTATTTATTTCCTGTTTACTTTTCCTCTGCATTTTTATTTTACTAACATGTATATCTGATATCAACTATAATTGATAAGTCTCATTTCCAGGCCTTTAATAAATTCTAACATATATGTATATACTGTAAAGAAACTTCAATTCCCCACATCACTGCTAAACCCGGTAATGTCTGTATGTATGTGAAATGGTGGTGGTTTTATTTTCATTTTCTTTATTATCAGCAATACTATATGTAACATAATATTTATCACAGGTTTACTAATTGATTGTCTTTTTGAATTTTTTCCCCAACTAATTGTGGATTATTTCCCTTTCCTTTTAATGGATAGACATTAGTTTTTTCTGGATATATTGTTGCGCGATGTTAATTGCAAGTATGTGCTTCCCTTTTGTAACTGATCTTAAATTATATTTTCAGACAGGAGGTACCAGTTGTAATGATATAGTAAGTAACAGTAATGTAGGAACTTTGTTTAGATAATGGTTCAAAAAAACAAAAAAATGCATTAAAAAAAAACGTGTTGGAGTTATTCAGGAGAATGTGAATATCAACTGAGTATTAGGTGATATTAAGACATTTAAAAATAGGGGCACCTGGCTGGCTCAGTCAGTAGAATGTGTGACTTCTGATCATGGGGTTTTTAAGTTTAAGCCCCACATTGGGTACAGAGATTACTTAAAACCTTTAAAATAAAAATAGGGACTCCTGGGTGGCTCAGCGGTTGAGCTTCTGCCTTTGGCTCAGGGTGTGATCCCAGTGCTGGGATCAAGTCCCACATTGGGCTCCCTGAGAGGAGCCTGCTTCTCCCTCTGCCTCTGTCTCTGTCTCTCTCTGTGTGTCTCTCATGAATAAATAAAATCTTTTAAAAAATAAATTAAAAAATAATTTTGTGTTGTGCTAGTCTAGGAGGCTTTTAAAAAATATATTTTATTGAATTTCGATTTGCCATCATATAGTATAACACCGAGTGCTCATCCCATCAAGTGCCCTCCTTGGAGCCCATCACCCAGTCACCCCATCCCCCACCCAGCTCCCCTTCCACTTCCCCTTGTTCATTTCCCAGAGTTAGGAGTCTCTCATGTTTTGTCATGCCTGGGAGTCTTTTTATTATCTTTTATATCCTTGAGTAATTATTTATTAGAGATCAATCTTATAGCTCACAACTTGATTATTGGAGAAATACAGAATTCTAGGATTTGTATCAAAGTATTCCAACTCCATTTCCCACCCAACCCCCATCACAAAGGAACAGTTTTGAGTGGATCATCTAAGATTGGCAAAATGCTGACATATTTTGGGGCACCTGAGCAACATAGTGATTGAGCATCTGCTTTTGGCTCAGGTGATCCTGGGGTCCTGGGATTGAGTTCCCCATCTAGTTCCCTGCAGGAAGTCTACTTCTCCTTCTGCCTATGTCTCTGCCTCTCTGTCTCTCATGAATAAATAAATAAAATTTTTAAAAAAGATGACATATGTTGAAGTGATCTTAAGTGTAAACAAAGATTCTCTTTATTTTCCTTTATTGTGTGAATGCTTGAAATTTCCATATTAAAAGCTTTAAAGAAGATAAATCAATACTGGGCAACTATCTTCACCATTAATACTTTTTAGTTCATTGCTGCCTTCATTTTTATACAAAGATGTATTCGTCAGATGTACTAATAGGTAAGATTGACGTGTAAATTTTCCTACGGTGATATCCAGTCAGTCCTTAAAGATCTAGGGCATCTTTTGGCAAGATGGGAACATGGGAGAGAAATACTCCACTTGCATAATGGGTCTGATAGACATTTTTTTTTAAGTCTGATTTTCCTGTGACTTACATAGAATGAAATTATCAGTGAGAAGGATACTGAAAACATGTTTTTCACCGATATGGAAGAAACCCTTCTGATGAGCCTACGTAATCCTCTTGCCCTTCCTTGGGCAGCACTCGCTTCTCATTTCACCAGGGAAGAAGCCACAGAATCTAGCAGGGTCTTAAATACTTGTGACTGGGAGTTGGGCCAGAAAAAAGGGAAGAGTCTTCTCCATCTTCTATCCCTCTGCCCCTAGTTTTGCTGTCCTGCTTTTTTGACACCATGACAGGACCCTGCAAAGGACCCTTAGCTGTGTGAGGCTCCGCAGCGGAAGTACAACCCCCAACGTCCCTCCTCTCAGACCAGTCCAGGTTCTGAAAGGTGATAAGAAGATGGAATATTTCCAGCCAATCAGAGCAAGCCACGCCCTTGGGGGGGGGCTATAAAAGGCAGGTCCTAGCAACCAGTCCACAGTTCGGTGTCCGAACGTCACAGAGGGAGGATCGTCCCTGTAGACTTTAAGATGCACTTGGGAATTGAAGGCATAGACGCCCACAGCCCCTCCACGCAACACCCCACAGACCAAACGCCCTGCCAGCAGAACTCTAAAGAAAGAGGCTCAGATGTGGAGGAGAAATCACTCGAAGGAAAAGAGGAGACGTTCTCTTCCCTGTTAAGACAGGGTTGCACCCAAGGGCAAGGTAGGAATCTCGGTGGTTTGTGTATGGGGGCTGGAAGGGGGGGTTAGGGGTCAGGATTTTATTTTGAGATAGGGGATAGGAAGTGTCACCCAGCGCTCAGGGGGGCCTTGGGAAACATGGCAATGAACCCCTGGAACCATATTGTTCTGGTTCACCTTTGACACTGGTTGAACAACCTCGGTTGAGAGAACTGTCCACAAATTAGGATCAGGGATGGACTAGGGAGTTCTGTGGACCTTGCCTGAGGCCAGTCACCTAAATTATTTCCTCCAGGGTCAGAGCCAGAGACAGATGAGGAGAACTCCAAGGAAACTGAGCTTAAAAGACACAGCAGTAGCTCTGGATCAGGTAAGAATTCGTTTTCCTGGGGAGGAGGGACAGGACATGGGTTGACTCAGTCTCAGGGAGACTCAGGGAGACTCTTGCAGACTCTGGATCCTAGGAACAGATGGGGATGTAGTTTTGGTTGCCAGCATTGATCCTTGTGTGTCCAGGATGGACTCGTGTGTCCTGGGTGTCCTGTTGCAGACAGTCACAAAACTCTTTGTCTACAGAATTGGAAGGCTGCTCCAGTTGGGAGGGCTCCAGGAAGAGAAAAATCAGTTCCAGCGACAGCACCTGTGATGGAGCAGGTAGGATCTTGTTTTGGGCTGGGAGGTGTATGGACAGGAAAGCAGGTGAGATATGGAGGGCGTCGGCATGGAGGGGGTTGTTGGGTGGTTGAAACGAGTTAGGAAACTGGAATCAGGGGAGCATTTGGGGACCCATGATGGGCATCAAGGAGATGGGGCCGAACAGAGTAGGAGACTGGTGGAATTCACCCAAGGGAATGGGGGTCTACTCTTGCAAGTCGTTCATCCACATGCTTCCTCTGCAGGGGCCTCTCCAGCAGATGAGGGCAGTGTGACTCCGGGAAAGAAGAAACGGAGGGCGTCTGACCATGGCCGCAGCAGCGAGAGCCAGGGGACCGCGCCCGCCCGCCCCGGGAGACGCTGGGCGCGGGGCTCGGGGCGCAGCAGGCGGGGCAGACACAGCCCTCGGGGAGACCGGCCGCCTCCACTTCGGAAGGCACTGGTGACCACCCTGCGCGCCCTGTCTGAGGCCATCTATCAGGACGTCGCTCAGGTGTGCGAGCTGCAGAAGCATTCCCCGCTGACCTGGGAGGAGCAATTCGGACTCGGGCAGCTCTGGGGGCCTCTGTACTCGGCTTTGCAGACCGTCTACACCATGGCCAACCAGGCGGCCTACGCCTTCCCGGCCGAGAGCTGGCTGCTCCCAGGCCCGCCGCAGGACCCCGGGCCCCAGGTTCCAGCTGCGGATGGACGAGAAGCCCTGGGCTCCCCGGGGGAGAGACGCGGGCCCACCCCTCCCCGGGGCCAGAGCTAGGCTGCCGCAGCTCGCAGCTCGGTTAGGGTCGCAGAGCCGTGCGTGCAGCTCTTGCAGCTCCGGGGGTGAGCACACAATCCTGCTACCGCTCAGAGTCCCAGAAACCAGCAGGGCGTGTTTTAGACACAGGGTGTCAGTAAGTGATAGAACTTGGGGTCCTAGGAAAGGTACTCGAAACATGGACTCAGAACGGGGAGATGATGAAGTTTCAATTTCATGTTAGACATTTTCCTGTATTTTGAGAATCTTAAGACAGCCAAGCGCTATTTTATGAGAACAAAGATCAGGGTGCAATTCATATGTATTTGCGTATTCTAAGTGTAGTGAAGTAAGCATGCTTATTATATCCTCCCCTTTGATCCTGAAAAGGCTGTAAGTCTTCCCATTCCAGGAGTGGAGGCCACAGGCTGGGGTAACATTCTGTGTGGAGAAGATGGCTGTATTTATTGTTCAGTTTGATGAACTCATGGTGAAGTCACCATGTTCAGTTATTTTATATAAAATCTGAGTCAAGATATATTGTTAATGACCATATGTATTTATTCCTACAGCTGGCTCATATTATATGCCTAATTTAAAATTTTCTTCTATTTTATAAATTTCAAGTTATCCTGCTTATGAGAGGATATTAAAACTAATGTAGATACTCATTTTTTATAGATTTTATTTTACATGGTTTCCTATTTGTATTTTACACTGAGATCATGCAGTCTTTCATCAAATAAATATATATAATTTTATGTAAGAAAATAAACATTTTTGGGTATTATGTTTGGTTCATGATTTCCCTATTACAAGTGATGAAATAAAAATGCTTTTCATGTATTCTGTTTATCCAAATGGAGTTTGTCTTATGGCAGGTGTGGGTTAGGAGGCTGCTTTCTTTTTACGTCTACTTTATTTCCACCTTGACTTTTCTCTGCCTCGTAGCTCTTATTATAGGAAGGGAATAGCAGTTAATCATCCCAATGAGTGGGGCAATTCAATGATAGTATATTACAAATCAATTTGAACCCATGACATGGCTTCAAATTATATGAAACAAATGCCCACATATGTACAAAAATTACAATTTGCAAGTTATATTTGGGGGTTGGGGATATAGTTACAAAAGGATCAGAAAAATAAAATTTTATTTTATTTATTTTTTTTTTAGAAAAATAAAATTTTAAATAATTACAACAAAATAAAATATCTGAGAATAAATCCAATAAAAATGTATCAAATGTGTATAAGAAACCATGTAAAATTTCTGAAATATATGAAAATAGACAAAAATAAAATCACATCACTGTTCTTGGGTAGGAAAATTCCATATTATCAAACATCAATCCCTAAGCTAATTATATAAATTTAATTTGGTCCTGATACAGATACCATCAGTTACTCATTGGAGCTAGGCATGTTATTGCAAAAAAAAAAAAAAAAAAAAAAAAAAAAATCTTACAGATGAAAATACAAATAAGGATAGGCAAAAAAAAAATCTGAAAAAAAATGAGGATAAAGTTTTAGTTAGGCAAGATGAATAAAATCCAGAGCTATACAATATGTATAATATTGTACATATAATCACCAGTGTATTGTACACCTAATCCATTAAGATGGTAGGTCTCGTGTTAAGTGTTCTGAAAAATAAAAAAGAGGAAAAAAAGGATAGCTAGCTCTATGAAACATGTTGTTTCCTAAATTATGCAGATCAGTAGAGATAAAAATTCAAAAATAGGTCAAAGTATTTGAGAAAGTTAATAAGCAATAAAATATGGGGGATGACATTATTAATACTTAGGGTTTGGGAACTTGATATTACCATCACAAAGTAAGAAATTGATTTACTCTTCACATCCTATAACAAGGTAAAGATTCAATGAGAAATACAACCATATGGCAAAAAAAAAAAAAGTCTCTTTTCAATATAGACTCTGCCTATTAAATTGAAATAGAAAATATAGGGATGCCTGGGTGGCTCAGTGGTTGAGCCTGCTTCTCCCTATGCCTATGTCTCTGCCTCTCTTTCTATCTTACATGAATAAATAAAATCTTAAAAAAAAAAAGAAATAGAAAATACACACTGACTCATTCCTGCTGCCAGGACAGTGGGCTCCATGTAAATGTCATGGCAGCCAGTACACATGGGAGGGAGGCAACCAGATCCTAAGCTACGGGTTTGTGGTTCTGTGAACTCTCCTCTCCTCAGTACTGCAATAATCATTTCACCTGTCGTGGCAGGGAGAGATCAAGCTTGGGGAACTGAGAATATTGTTAAAAAAAAAATTTTCGCCTCACTTGCCACTTGCCAAAAAACAATTACAAATTCCCAGTTAGCATCTCTTGAGTGCTTGGGAGAGGCTCTCTCTTCCACAAGCCCTGGTGTTAAACAAGTGTTCAGGAGGAGGGCAGAAAATGCTGAGGTCTGATAGGTGAGGGGCTGTTAGTGAAACACCTGAATTTCACTGAATTCTCTGCTTCGCTGAGAAATTCTACTCATAATAGGGTTCTTTTTAAAAATATTCAGATCACTGAGGTGCTGTTATCATTTGAAGTTATAAGCACAGAAATGAAATAAAAGTGCCTGAAAAGGATTTACAGGGTTACAATCAAAGAGAATGAACAGTAATTTACGTTAGGAATCATTGTACTCATTTGCACAAGTCATGGCCAATCTATTTGGAAGTGTAGATAATATGGAAATTTGTTAGGAAAATATGCTTTACTAATATTGATCTTCCTAGTGGTAACAGGAAGTCTAAACAGAAAAGTGTCTACAAAAAGGAAGTTTATGAGACCCTCACAAATGAAAGCACCAGGATCAGATGGTTAACATGGGCAGATTCTAACATTCCTTTAACTTTCATATGAGCCAATACTCATTTAAATAGCATTGGGTTCTTACCACATCTTTCCACAGTTGTGTTTTTGCTGAGTTTTCAGTGTTGAGCTCTGATTGCTTTTATTATAAATCAAGAAACAGGAGGTCAAATTAATCCTTTGTTTTCCCTACACACAAATTCACAATTTGATCCATGCCTACTATCTAATACTCTGCATACCCAAGTCAGAGATTAGAGCCATAATGGTGGACAACTTTTAGTTCACAGACACACAAATACACAAACATTACACACAGAGGCAAACACACATGCCTATGTACAAAATACACTCAAATGCACAGCCATATACCCTCACACGCTTACACACACTCCACAGCAAACTCACACTCATGGACACGTTCATCAAAAATAAGCATACACTCACATTTACACACATCGCCCCCACTCTCCCGTTCCCAGTCCCATGGATGTAATCACATTCATACAGTCAGCATGCACACATGTATCTCAGTAACGTGCTCATATGTGGAAGAATACAAGAACCTCTTGACCTTCACTGGCTGAAAGTGGAAGGAGAGGAGCTCTTTCCACCTTTTTCACTTCTCCCACCCCTGCAACAATCCATGAAGATGATATTTACCATGTGCAACATTTTAAAGTGCTGTGAGCATTGCTGCTGTAGGTCTGGGTAAGCGGGACAGAGTGGAATAGATAGAGCAGGTGGGCAATAGAGCAGGGTACAAATGAGGACAGGGGGAGGGGGTTATAGCGGTGTGCAGAGAGCATGGGAGTATGGAGGAATAGAGGAAAACTTTTCAAAGGTGTGTCATGCTATAATACTTGATAAATACAGATAGTACAGAAAAGTAAGGCGGAGGCTAAAATGAACCCTAAAGTACTGGATCAGAGTCAGGGACATATGAACATATATTTAGCTGTAGATACGCAAGTAGACAGGTAGATAAAGAGAAAACTATGGATATATGTGTAAACAGAGATTTCCTAGGTCAGTCTACTCAGAGGGCCTAATAGCAATGATATGCTAGGAGCAAGGAGTACACCCAGCACCCATATCTCATTTCTTTTCTTTTCTTTTTTTTAAGATTTCATTTATTCATGAGAGACACACAGAGAGAGGCAGAGACATAGAGGAAAAAGCAGGCTCACCATAGCGAGACCGATGCAGGACTCGATCCCAGGACCCCAGAATCATGACCTGAGCCAAAGGCAGACCCTCAACCACTGAGCCACCCCATGTCCCCTCCTATCTCCTTTCTAACACTGCTTGCTAATCAAAGGCTCCTTGGAGATAAGGCTGTTCCATGGCAGGAGCAAGGAGAATACAAGATGAGCCTGAAGGATCTTGCAGTGACAAAACGTTAAGAGTAAGGAAGTGCTCAAAAAACAAAAAACTGGGGGGTGGGACACCTGGGAGGCTCAGGTGGAGGATCTCAGGGTCTTGGGATCAGCCCCACCTCTGGCTCCCTGCTCAGTGGGGAGTCTGCTTCTCCCTCAGCCTCTGCCCCACCCCCACTGTGCTCTCTCTCTCAAACAAACAAACAAACAAACAAATAAATAAAATCTTTTAACAACAACAACAACTGGGGACATATCAAAGGGACATAGTAGCCAAACCTGAAAGGTCTCCTACACCCTGTCACCAACTGTTTGATACCAGTGGGTGGGGGGGTCCTGCAATTCCACATAATTTTTTAAAATTTACTTATTAATGAGAGACACAGAGAGAGAGGTAGAGACACAGGCAGAGGGAGAAGCAGGCATCATGCAGGGAGCCCGATGCAGGACTTGATCCCAGGACCCCGGTATCACTCCCTGAGTTGAAGGCAGACGTTCAACCACTGAGCCACCCAGGTGCCCCCAATTCAATGTAATTCTGACATTATCTGGTTAGTACAGACCCCACAAGTTAAGGGCAAAGTCGTTTCCGAGACTGCCCTCAGTGACAAGCCACCACTCACAAGGCAGGCTTTCCCAAACCTCCAGTGCATCTGCCAGCGAGCTACAGATTCAAGGCTTCCCACAACATGCCCCACCCCCTCCGCCCCCAGTTGGATATTTGCTGGGAAGACTCACAGAACCCCGAAAAATGCTATACCTATGAGGATCCTTGATTAAGTTAATTTGTATATTGGGACCCACAAAACAGAGGTCACCGCAGTGGCCCAACCCACATCACAAATCTAAACCTAAGTCAGCCTGCTCTTCTGTGAAACGCCCAGCAAGGAAACCTCACACACACCAACCAACCACAATCCTCTCTCTCTCTCTCTCTCTCTCTCTCTCATATATAGAACATAGACACACACATTTTTATTATACCATGGCTCCCAATGACCAAAACTAGAACAATTTTTTTAAGCGACCATCAACTTTATTTTTTTTGTATATATATTTTTATTGGAGTTCAATTTGCCAACATCTAGCATAACACCCAGTGCTCATCCTGTCAAGTGCTCCCCTCAGTGCCTGTCACCCAGTCACCCCATAAAACTAGAACAATTTAAGCAACAAAATAAATTACATAGCAGTGAATTATAGCACAAAGTATAAGTCTAAATCAGTTGAAGAAACAAATAAATGAGGGCGAAATGACCCAGCTTCTACACAGAATGGCAAATAATATATGGGGTTACTTAGCTCTCCAGGAAGTGACGCTTAATTCAACACCCCACACCTACCTCCAAGCACCCCCCTTCTTCCACTACACTTGACTGTGGGTTGTGCTTACAGTATCCCAAAGAATAGAGTACAGCAAGGCATGCAGAGTCATTTTTCAGTGGAGAAGCCTAAACACTAACTAACAGATAAAGATTAACATCATCCAAGATAACCCATGTTAACTGCGTGAACCTCTCAGGTGGGATGCTGTGATGAGATGTGATATTCTTCTCCAAACCCATAAACCAAGTCTATCCATGAGAAACACTTCAGACAAATTCAACTTCAGAGGCATTCTAAAATGTATGGGACCAGTACTCTTCACACCTGATGATAAACAAGGAAAGTCTGAGAAAATGTCACAGAGCAGAAAAGACAGGGGGACACAGGATGACTACATATAAGGTAATGTCCTGGACTGGATCCTGACACAGAAAAATGACCATGTTAAAACAGTTGAAATGTAAATAATGTCTGGAGTTTAGGTAATAGTAACATACTAATGTTGGTTCCTTAGTTTTGACAAATGAACTATGGTAAAGTTAAGATGGTAACATTTGGGGTACTATGGGAGAGACATTTTGGAACTCTCCATGTTACCTTTACAAATTTTCTGCAAATCTAAAGTTATTCCAAAACAAAATGTTTACTTTAAAAATTGCAAATGTTTATGATTTAATAAGAGGCTTACATTACAATATTTCTTTTTAAAAATATTTTATTTTGGGGCAGCCTGGATGGCTCAGTGATTTAGTACCATCTTTGGCCCAGGGTGTGATCTTAGAGGCCTGGGATCGGGTCCCGCATTGGGTTCCCTGCATGGGGCCTGCTTCTCCCTCTGCCTGTGTCTCTGCCTCTCTCTCTCTCTCTGTGTGTGTGTCTCTCATGAATAAATAAATAAAATATTTAAAAAATATTTTATTTTTAAGTAATCTCTGTACCCAATGCGGGGCTTGAACTCATGATCCTGAGGTTAAGAGTCGCATGCTCTACCCCCTGAGCCAGTCAGACACCCCTAAAATATTTCTATGTTTGAGTTAATATCCTTTTATTTTTCCTTTCAAGTGTGTCCATTTTGCTCTGGTGGCAATTTCAAAAGTGCTAATACTCCTTGTTAAACCAAAATATATTCATATCTTCAGCTTTAAATTGCTACTCATCTACTGTGCCAAGCTTGACGAAATGCTCCTCCGTAACCGCTGGTATCTTCAAGTTGGAAAAGCAGAAGTCCATTTTGAAGTCCTTTTTGCCAATATCATCAACCGCCATCAAGATTTATCATAGAACAATCTACTTTCTAAACATCCCCAAAGTCTGTTCAATCTCTTCCTACACACTCAGTTTACTGGCTGCCTCCCACCTGCACACTTTGTAAAATTCAGCTGACACATCTTCCTATGTTCCTCTTCATTCTCTGCAGTTTACTCTTCAAATGGTGACTTGAAAATATTTTGATATGCTCATCTTTCTCCGTAAGCATTATCATATTTCAAATGTCCCCAATTTCTCTTAGGATGTAAAGCACAATATTCGCAACACAGCCTTCAAAGCCAGTAATAAGTAAAACCTGATTTTTCCCTCCAGCTTCACCCCAGGCCATTTGCATAAAAAATCAGGACCCCTGCTCCCACTCCCAGTTTCTGGACAGAGTTACCCACATGCTACTCCTTCTTATCCAACTGTCTTTACAATTCCAAGCTCAGGTACATCTTAGGAAAATTTAATATCTCAATTTGAAAGTTACACATTCAAAGATATTTCCAGTATTTTCACATTATTTCAGGACTGTTCTATGGAATCTTAGCTTCTCTACTTTAACCATTAATACAAATGCATATATAAGTACACACATGTTAATTACAAAGGGTCCATGTTCTGTGCTATTGTTATTTACTATTTTATACTAGGCCCCTTTCATTCTGTTTCACTCACCCCTCTCTCTGTTCTTAACATGCCTTGAGGTCTGAATGCATCCATGACTGAACAGGTGGAGGATAATTCATATTTCTCTGATGAGATGAGGGAATTATGTATTTCTTCCAAAGCAGACACAGTAGAGCCTGGATGTGCTGGGGTCTTGGCTCATGAGAAAAAAAGGACTAACAGTTGGAAAACCTGCAGTGATTAGTACAGCAGTGGTCATCAGCCACCAACTGTACTCATCAGAGAGAGCCAAGTAAACATAAATGATGGAGGAGAGAGAATAAAATGATACAAAGGTGCTCACCAAAACAAGGATGCTCTGGGTGGCTCTGGACTCAGGGGAGGGTCTCAGGGGGAGCTTGTTCCTATCAATGTGTTGGACCCTCTGCCTGTGCCTGTGAAGGAGGAAGACCATGGAGCTGCTGGCCAAGGTCATGAGTCCCAAGCACAAAATGTTATGGAAAGATGTAACTATGACATACACTAAGTCTGTGATCTTGGCACGATACTGTGAAGCAGAACAATATCCCAAAGCTCTTTTCTTTGTAATGTTTTTGTTTCTCCATTTACCAGTCATATAAATAGGAAAGAACATATTTACCACCATGTGGAGCACCCAGCAGAGGATACTGGAGGGACCAATGTACTTTGGAACTTTCACTTTAAGCTCTGCCCATCTGGAGTTCCCAGGGTGGATCATGATAGCCTGTAAGACATTCAAGAGGCAGGTGGAGTAAATGGACATACCTCTGGCTACTCTGTGAACATACAAAAAAATGGAGCATGCATAATAATTGTTGAAATATTTCAACCCTAAAGCTGCCATGGTTTCTGGGACTCCTCCGGAGAGAATGACCAAGGAATTGGCTACAGTCAGGTGCCTAAGAATCAAATCTGTGGATCTTGGCTTGCATCTGCTGATGTAAAGGGACGTGTAATGATATAAGAGTGAGGAATTGCTCAGGAACTAAAAGACAACCTACAGAATGGGAGAAGAAGATATTTGCAAATGACGTATCAGATAAAGGGCTAGTTTCCAAGATCTATAAAGAACTTATTAAACTCAACAGCAAAGAAACAAACAATCCAATTATGAAACGGGCCAAAGACATGAAGAGAAATCTCACAGAGGAAGACATAGACATGGCCAACAAGCACATGAGAAAATGCTCCGCATCATTTGCCATCAGGGAAATACAAATCAAAACCACAATGAAATATCACCTCACACCAGTGAGAATGGTGAAAATTAACAAGACAGGAAACAACAAATGTTGGAGAGGTTGCGGAGAAAAGGGAACCCTCTTGCACTGTTGGTGGGAATGTGAACTGGCACAGCCACTCTGGAAAACTGTGTGGAGGTTCCTCAAAGAGTTAAAAATAGACCTGCCCTACGACCCAGTAATTGCACTGCTGGGGATTTACCCCAAAGATACAGATGCAATGAAACGCCGGGACACCTGCACCCTGATGTCTCTAGCAGCAATGTCCACAATAGGCAAACTGTGGAAGGAGCCTGGGTGTCCATCGAAAGATGAATGGATAAAGAAGATATGGTTTATGTATACAATGGAATATTACTCAGCCATTAGAAAAGACAAATACCCACCATTTGCTTCGACGTGGATGGAACTGGAGGGTATTATACTGAGTGAAGTAAGTCAATCGGAGAAGGACAAACATTATATGTTCTCATTCATTTGGGGAATATAAATAATAGTGAAAGGGATTAGAAGGGAAGGGAGAAGAAATGGGTAGGAAATATCAGAAGGGGAGACAGAACATAAAGACTCCTAACTCTGGGAAACGAACTAGGGGTGGTGGAAGGGGAGAATGGCAGGGGGTGGGGGTGAATGGGTGACGGGCACTGAGGGGGGCACTTGATGGGATGAGCACTGGGTTAAGTTTAAGCTTTTAAAAAATAAGTTAAGGGATCCCTGGGTGGTGCAGCGGATTGGCGCCTGCCTTTGGCCCAGGGCACGATCCTGGACACCCGGGATCGAATCCCACGTCGGGCTCCCGGTGCATGGAGCCTGCTTCTCCCTCTGCCTGTGTCTCTGCCTCTCTCTCTCTCTGTGTGACTATCATAAATAAATAAAAGTTTAAAAAAAAATCCATTTCCTTTTAAAAAAAATAAGTTAGTTTTGGAAATTGAGACACATTACTAATACTGTAGGAATTGGTGAGGCCTTGACTTAAAACTTTCTTTGTACTGTGATTTCCTTTTGGGTGTATTTTGCTAAGTGAAACTTGTTAAGTTTTTTTGTTAACTAATTTTTTTTCTTAAAATAAAGATTTTTTCACAATGAAAAAAAATGTATGTTGGCAAACTGAACACCAATAAAAATAAATTTATTATTAAAAAACAAAAAAAATAACATGATAAACAAGTGAAATTTATGTCTAGAATTCAAGAATGATTCACTATTAGAAAATTCATTAATATTGTTCATCATATTTATTAAGAGAAATCAAGAAATCTTACTTGTAGTTACAAAAACATTATTTGGGAGAATTAAACATGTATGGATGTTAAAACACTAGAAATTAGGGGCAACCTGGGTGGCTCAGTGGTGGAGCATCTGCCTTTGGCTCAGGTCATGACCCTGGGGTCCTAGGATTGAGTCTTGCATAGGGCTCCCCTCAGGGAGCCTACTTCTCCCTCTGTGTCTCTCATGAATAAATAAAATCTTTAACCCCCACCCCCACCCCCCCCCACCCCGCCCCACACACGCACACACTTGAAATTAGGAATTGATGGATCTTTCCCAACTTGACAAAATGAAATCTTCGTCTTGCTGGTAGGGAAGCAGTAGACATATTCCACTAAGGCCAGAAACCACACTAAAAAAGCACATGATCACCTGTTCTACTCATTTATCATTGTGCTGGAGGTTTAGCTGGGGCAATTTAAAATGGCATAATAATTAGAAACAAAGATGTAAAACTATGTTTGCAGATGATACAAGTGTAAGTCTGGAAACACGAAGAAACTGGTAGAAAAAATTCAGTAAGCTAATAGGATATAATATTGTTATACAAAAACAACAATCTTTTTTGTACATAGGCTATTTTATTTTTAAGTAATCTCTATACCCAATGTGGGATTCGAGCTCATGACTTGTATATTTCACATTAATAATTACTAAGTGTATATAGGATGCTACTGGAATGTGAAAAAAGTTTTACTATTTCCTTGTATTGGTCACATAAAGAACACACATCCTTATCACATGTCTCTGGAAGTACTTCCAAACTAATATTTCATCAGTACCAGGAAGAGTTAAATTTATCTGTAAAAGAGTGCACCTTTCGCAAATCTCCTTATCTGCACTTGACACAAAGCATTCAGAAACAGAAAACGAAAAGATCAGTTAAAATACCTAATCTTCAAGTTAAAAATACTCTTCCAAAGTAACTGAGAATGAAGATTTTTTAGGAAATTGAAATTGCAACCATATTTAGTAATTAATACAAAACTGCACATTCCCCACAGAGCAGCTCTGCATTCCGCATTCTAGCTTCCATCAACCCCCATGGACCACTGGCTTTTGCTCAATTAAGGAGCATCTGGGTTGCTCAGCGGTTAAGCGCTTGCCTCCGGCCCAGGGCGTGATCCTGGAGTCCCACATAGGGCTCCCAGCATGGAGCCTGCTTCTCCCTCTGCCTTTGTCTCTGCCTCTCTGTGTGTATGTGTGTTTCTCATGAATAAATAAATAAAATCTTTAAAAAAAATAAATTAGGAGCTGTCTCTGTCATCTCGGTCGCTTCGTGTTCAGTTTCTTAAATACTGCAGGTTCCAATAAAACCAGCTCGCACTTCCCTAATGTACCCAGCCTGGCTCCAAGGGACCCCAATCGGTACTCAAAGGAATTCTGCAGCAGCACCTGAATCCCCCCGGGAAGGAGCGAAAAAGGGAGGGAAAGAAGTACAGAAAAGTAAACGCCCGGACGCCACGCGCGCAGGCGCAGACCGGCCCGGCTCCCGCCCGGCGGCGGAAGCGCACACGCACGCGCACGCGCACGCCCGCCTTCCTGCAGACCCGGAAGCGGATCGCGCGGAGCAACGGGTGCTCGGGTGAGTGAGTCTCCATTTTTCTGGTTCGTGCCGCGGGCGCGCTCATAAGGCCCCTCCTCCCTACCCAGTTTCGGGGTCGCCTGGTAAGGTAAAATCCTTGAACCCACTCGTTCCTGTCGCTGGGAGGGCGTCCCTTTCGCCTGTCACAGCGTCGCCGTAGGACGTTTCCGAGTCCTGTCGGTCGGCGCGGGACCCGGGAGTCTGCGTTCGTTTCCAGTTGAAATCGCTCTGAGGCAGGTACCGGGCCCAGCCTTGCTGCCGTCGGTCCTTGTAGACACCGATCGCTCTTCTGGTCGCTTTCCTGCTCAGAACGTTGCTCCGATCTCCGATTCTGCCCCCCCGCCCCGTCCCCACCCCCAACTGCGTCGGTATGGTGGTCGCTCGGGAGGTGGATGCAGGCCCTTCGCCCCGCTCCAGGGAGGGCAGAGGGGCAACGCAGATGGCGGGGAAGAGGCAGGAATCGGCGGAGTTAGGGGGCTATCGGAAAGTCTGGGGAGGAAGAACCGCAGGGATCGAAAGAGGTTGCAGCAGAGTGGGGTCAGGCTGTTGGAGGCCGAGTAAGTAGGGAGGGAAACAGAAGGATGCGGAAACAGAGAGGGAAACACAGATGGACAAAAGGAGAGAAGAGAAACAAGGACAAAGAGACACACAGAACAAAACACATAGTGGTCTCGGAGAAAGCCCAGGACCCAAACCCAGGTGAGTATTGAATTGACTGGATGTAGACTATAGAGTTGTGAAGTGCTGATTTGTGCCTCTGTAATTAAAATTTATTGAATTGTCTCAATTATGCAGAAGAGAATGAGAATGTGAAACCAAGTGTTTGAGGCATCTGCATGTTCTAATGATTGCATCAGAGGATGAGTCCATTTGCAAGCCCTATTCCTCTAGAGGGCAGAGGCCTAGCTCAGTCAGATCCAGGTCATCTTCTTCCGTTTCAAGAAATGGGGGAAGACTTTATGTCACCACATGTTTTTTCAAAATGACCTTTTTTTTTTTAAAGATTAATTAATTAATTAATTTATTTATTTATTTATGATAGAGAGAGAGAGAGAGGCAGAGACACAGGCAGAGGGAGAAGCAGGTTCCATGCCGGGAACCTGACGCGGGACTCGATCCTGGAGCCAGGATCACGCCCTGGGCCAAAGGCTAACGCTAAACCGCTGAGCCCCCCAGGGATCCCTCAAAATGACCATTATTAAGAGTACTGTTTCTTTCTCCTTTATCCTGTGGCTCATTCTTTTCTAAATTTGATGTATCCTCACACTTGTTTCAATTTTGATCTCAGAATCCACTGGATATCTTTAATTTCCAAATTATTTGCTGCCTTAATTTTTTGTTAATATTACGAGTTTTAAATGCTTTCTATTTATTATTGTTTGATGTCTGGTAAATAACTTTATAGTAGTTCATTATGCATCTGGTAGGGATGTTGATAATCTTTTAACACTCAAAATCTACTTTAGCCAGTTAGTTTAATATTCAGCAGTTCCCTTCTTCCCTTAAGTGGTCTGATTAATGACTGAACTCTGAACAGAAATCTCCCAACTAAGTAGATGTTTCCCTCAAGTTCCCCTTGCATTTTGTATGCAGATGTTAGAAAGGTGGGCTGGATTGATGTGGAACTTTATTCCAACAGAGCCCATCTGTTTATGATGCAGAGATTGTTCAGATTTCATCTCCACAGGTGACCCTTTTTCATGTTTTTCAGGGCTAGTAACCATTGTCCATTTCATTTATTTTTATTGTATTTTTTTTCTGGAAAAGAGGAATTAAATGCTTGGTTTTGATTAAACCCATGAAAGAGAACATGAAAGGTAATGTGGAATTAGGACAAGTTCTTTCCCCTTAAACCTTTCCAGGCTACCATTTCAGAATTTACTTCTACCCATTTCTGCTCACTCAATTCAGACCTCTTAAGGGTAACTTGGTAAAAATACTCCCTCTGAGACATAGTGCACACAACTGTGACATGAAGATGATAGACCAGAAATTCTGAATTTGAGCTAATAAGATCGCTGAAATGATTTTCAAAATTGGGGATGTGTTTGTCTTTGGAGGTTTCTGGGAGAGTGTGCCCTGTTACAGAGTTTAAAATGTGATAATGAACACCACTAAAAAAGAGGCAGGAGCATAGTCTTAAGAGACCAAGGCATGCTCCTCTCAGCTCCTATTCTCTCTCTGTATTGTAACTAAATCTTAAATTTGATTGTGTCATCTCGATATTAAATCTGCTTATAGGTTCCCATCACCATTAGGACAAAAATCTAAACTCTTGCTATCGCTTCCAGGTAGCTCCAGAGTGGGGGTAGCCTTAAGAGTTTGTCCAAATTGATGGAATGGACAGGCTTCTGTATTTCCAATCAACCATTCATTGGATGCTGCCTGCCCAGGGAGAAGCCAGGAACTTGAATGATGCAGTTCCTCTGGCTAAGTGGACAAAGGATGATGCAGTTGCAGTAGAATATATGGGTTTCAGCAGGAGAGGAGGGCTTTCTGAAGAAATGGCTGAAAAATGCACTTATTGCCTTCCATATAGGAATTACTGTTCCTGCATCCCTCCTGTTGCAGTAAGGAGCAAAGGACTGTCTTTCTCCCATATTAAGGTTCTCCCAGTATGTATATTGTGGCAGAGGAAGGGGTTATGTTGATTCTGAGCATTAACATACTTTTTGTTACACAGAATAATCTTACCTGAGATAGAAGCCTGGAAGAAGAGAGAAAAAGGGAGGAATGGCTCTTTCCCAGGTAAAAGTCAGATTTTAGTTGATTGTTCTCCTTCCTAAAATGTTACATTTTGTTTTTGTTTTTTAATTTTTTTTAATTTATGATAGTCACAGAGAAAGAGAGAGAGAGAGAGAGAGAGGCAGAGACATAGGCAGAGGGAGAAGCAGGCTCCATGCACCGGGAGCCCGACGTGGGATTCGATCCCGGGTCTCCAGGATCGCACCCTGGGCCAAAGGCAGGCGCCAAACCACTGCGCCACCCAGGGATCCCTAAAATGTTACATTTTGGACTTGTTAATCTTTCCTGTCTCCAGAGTGTCTTGCCTAAAATGTTTACTCACAGCCAGGGCCTTCTCCCAATCTCATCTCTATGCAGATTCCATCTCACTATGACCTAGGACATAGAACTTGAGAAGAGGCTCCTTTTAGGTGGTCATCTTGTGAAGGATCTTCTGTGCAGGCATTGACTGGAGATAGGGTATAGGCTCTGTGGTGTCAGTGAGGTTGGGCATTAAGAATTCTTCAGAAACTCCTGGATGCCTTTTCGGTTCATGTAAATCAAGATTAAAGAGATTACATGTGTAAGTGATGAATTAATGTGCACAAATACCTGAGAAACTCTGGAAAGAATGATGGGGGATATTTGCTTTGTCTAATTTTATAAATGTCTTTTGACATTAAACAAGGAAATCAGTATATTTCTGACTCCAGGATATTAATACTTTGAAATATAATGGGAAGTTCAAAGTAGGAATAAGGAATAGGGAGGGTGTTTTATTAACAATTCATTTTAAAATATAGGGGATCCCTGGGTGGCGCAGTGGTTTAGCGCCTGCCTTTGGCCCAGGGCGCAATTCTGGAGACCTGGGATCGAATCCCACGTCGGGCTCCCGGTGCATGGAGCCTGCTTCTCCCTCTGCCTGTGTCTCTGCCTCTCTCTCTCTCTCACTGTGTGGCTATCATAAATAAATAAAATAAAATAAAAATTAAAATATAGAATCAACCTATTTGTCTAATGGTAAACGTTCTTTAAATGATTCATAGCACACGCATCTCATAAAGACCATAATGTTCATTTACAAACTCTTGCACAGTAGATCTTTTAGATAAAAATGTTTATAATTTAGCCAAGATATAGGACCAGAACTTTGTCATCAGAGAGGCTGGAGCTGGGCAGCCCGTGTGGTTCAGCGGTTTAGCGCCGCCTTCAGCCCAGGGCCTGATCCTGGAGACCTAGGATCGAGTTCCACATCGGGCTCCCTGCATGGGGCCTGCTTCTCCCTCTGCCTGTGTCTCTGCCTCTCTCTCTCTCTCTCTCTCTCTCTCTCTCTCTCTGTCTCTCATGAATAAATAAATAAATAAAATCTTAAAAAAAAAAAGAAACTTTAAAAAAAAAAAAGAGAGGCTAGAGCTAAGTTTTGATATTACTAATTGTTAAATTTTTGGGGTTTTTGGTGTTGTGTTTTGTTTTCTGTATTAAACCTTTATGGTGTATATTTTTTGTGGTTCGGTTCCACATAGTGATACAGTTCAGAAACTAAGAAGTAAACTATCTCTTTCCCTGTCACATCTTCTACCATCACTGATTGTCTTTATCAGGAACCAATGTTCTCTGCAGTGCAAGTCTTACAAAAATGCATTTATATATTGTAATGTGATTTTAGAGAATATTCTTCAGTAAATGTTTAATTGTATTTTAATCTGCAAATTTAAATATTTACATACCATGCTTAGAGTTGTTTTCATATTAGTAAATATAGAAATAACTGCTTTTTTAGATCCTCATTGGAGCATTCTCTAAATGATACATGGGTCCTTTACAATTTCTTAGTGTTACAAAGAATGCCATAGTGACCACTTCTGAGCGGACTGACTTCACTACAGATATCTAAGGATATCTCCAGATTGTACATTTTAAGCATGATTAACAGGTTAATGATGGTGTTCCTGAGGAGGCACAGACATTCTGCTTAATAAGTAAAGGTTTTAAATCACCAGTCTTCAACATATTCAGCTAAAGGAAGCCATTGAAAAGAACTAAGAAGCAGGAGAATAATGTTTAAATAAATAGAAAACATCAATAAAGAGACAAATTATGGTAAAGGAATGGAATAGAAATTCTGGAGCTAAAAAGTATAATAACCAAAATTGAAAATTCATTAGAGGGCTCAGTAGCAGATTGACAAGAAGAATAAAGAATTGGTGAACTTGGGATCCCTGGGTGGCGCAGCGGTTTAGCCCCTGCCTTTGGCCCAGGGCACGATCCTGGAGACCCGGGATCGAATCCCACGTCGGGCTCCCGGTGCATGGAGCCTGCTTCTCCCTCTGCCTGTGTCTCTGCCTCTCTCTCTCTCTGTATGTGACTATCATAAATAAATAAAAATTTAAAAAAAAAAAAAAAAAAAAAGAATTGGTGAACTTAAACAGAGGTTAATTGAAATTATCCAGCATGAGCAGAAGAAAGGGGAAAAAGAAGAAAAGAGAAAAAAGAAAAATGAACAGATTAAGAAACCTTTGGGACACTATAGACAATATCAAGAATACTGATACAGGGGCACCTGGATTGGGGTAGTTTAGTCTGTTGAGAGTCTGACTCTTAACTGCCACTCAGGTCATGATCTTGTGGTCCTGGGATTGAGCCCTGCATTGGGTACCAGACTCAGTGGGAATTCGGCTTCATGATATTCATTCTCTTTCTCTCTCTCTCCCTCTCCCTCCCTCTTCCCCTCCCCCTCTTCCTTCCCCTCTCCCCACATGTGCATACCCCCCTAAAATAAATAAATAAAACTTTAAAAAATACAGATATACACATTATAGGAGTCCTATCAGGAAAGAACAAGAAAGGGCAGAAAGAATATTTGTGTTTTTTTTTTTTTTTTTTTAAAGATTTTATTTATTTATTCATGATAGAGAGAGAGAGGCGGGGGGGCGGGCAGAGACACAGGCAGAGAGAGAAGCAGGCTCCATGCACCGGAAGCCCGACGTGGGATTCGATCCCGGGTCTCCAGGATCGCGCCCTGGGCCAAAGGCAGGCGCCAAACCGCTGCGCCACCCAGGGATCCCCAGAAAGAATATTTGAAGAAATAAGAGCTGAAAACCTCCCCAGGTTCACCAAAAACAATAACTTACACATCCAAGAAACTCAGTGAACTTCAACTATGATAAATGCATAGAGATCCCTGGCAAGCACATAATCAACTTTGAGACAAAAAGAGAATGTGGAAAGTAGCAAGACAGAAACAACTTCTCATCTACAAGGATTCTCTTTAAGTTTAACAGCACTTTTATCAGAAACTGGAGGCAGGGAGCAATCTCATGAGATCTTTTTAAAAAAATCTACCAGGAACTCTAATCAGGCAAACTATTCTTCAAAATTGATAGTGAAATTAAGAGACTCCTAGATAAACAAAAGGTGAGGGGGACGCCTGGGTGGCTCAGCAGTTGAACGTCTGCCTTTGGCTCAGGATGTGATCTTGGTCCTGGGATCGAGTCCCACATTGGGCTCCCTGCGAGGAGACTGCCTCTCTCTGTGTCTCTTATGAATAAATAAATCTTTAAGAAAAAAAAAAAAAAAGCTGAGGAAGTTCACACTAACGGCCTTAGCCTTACATGACCTACCAAATGGAGTTCTTCATACTGAAATGAATGGAAACTAGTGGTACCTCAGAGCCATGGTAACAAATAAAGAACACTAGTAAAGGTGACTACATAGGTAAATACATAAGCCAGTATTATTATATTTTTGTTTTGTAATTAATTTTTTCTGCATGACCTAAAAGACAAATGTATAAAACAATCATAAAAATCTGCTTTTGAGTGTATTAAACATTTATTCACATCTGTTATAAAGAAGTAGTTTTTGACAATAAGAACATAAAGGGAGACTGTATAGGAGCAGTTGTATGCTATTAAAGCTAAGTTAATATCAACTGAAATTCACATGTTAGTTTAATAATGTAAACTGTAATCCTCAGGGTAACCTCTCAGAAAATAACAAATACACAGAAAAATAAATACAAAGAGAATCAAGATGATGTGTACACACAGACACACAAAGAAGGGAGGAATCATGATATAAAATATAGACATACAGAAAGCAAATAGCTGGCAGCCCCGGTGGCTCAGTGGTTTAGCTCTGCCTTCAGCCCAGGGCGTGATCCTGGAGACCTGGGATTGAGTCCCACGTCGGGCTCCCTGAATGGAGCCTGCTTCTCCCTCTGCCTGTGTCTCTGCCTCTCTCTCTTTCTGTGTCTCTCATGAATAAATAAATAAAATCTTAAAAAAAAAAAACAAATAGCTAAATGTCAGAAGTAATTCTTATCAGTAGTAACTTGAAATGTAAGTTGATTAAACTCTTTATTAAAAGACAAAAGAATTTTTAAAAATGATTTCTCTATATTTACAAAACTCTTGCTTTTCAACAAAGCTTTCACAAAGTGAAAGGATGGAAAAATATAACTTCATGTAAATAGTAATGAGACCTAGCTGGGAAGTTACACAAATATCCAGTCAAATAGACTAAGTTGTAAAATTGTTACCAAAGCTGTTGAAGGACATATTTTGAAAAAGTGGTCAATGCGTCAAGATGATAAAAGGACTATGAACAATATGTATATAATAGCAAAGTCCCCAGTTTTTTGAAGCAGAAGTTGAGGAAATAGTTCCAGTATAATAGTTGAAGACCTCAGTACTCCCCTTTTAATGGATAGAATAACTGGACATAATATCAATAAGGAAATAAAGGACTGAGCAACAGTATAAGCCAACTAGACTTAGGGCAGACATGTACAGAACACTTCAACAAAAACAGGGCACTAAAAAAAATAAGGAATATAAGGGAACTTCCTCAGCCTGAAAAAAGGGTATTCTTAAAATTCCGCAGCTTAAAAAAAAAAAAAAATTCCACAGCTAATATCATACTTATTGGTGAAAGACTCAAAACTTATATCCTAATAGCAAGAACAAAACAAGGGTGTACCATTTTGTCACCACAGTTTAACACTGTACTGGAATTCTTACCAGAGAAAAGAGAGAGGAACAATAAATGTGTCAAAATTGGAAAAGGAATCAAACTAGGTCTATTCACAGAACACATGATCTTATATTTAGAAATAAAAATTCCTCAAAAGAACTATTAGATAATAAATTCATTGAAGCTACAGAATACAATATCAACATTTAAAACTCAGTTGTATTTTTTTACACTGGCAGTCAACAAATTGAAAGTAAGTGGGAATAACTAAGGAAATGGAAGATTTATACACATTGAAAACTACAAAGTTGCTGAGAGAAATGAAAACCTAAATAGATGTCAAGATAGCCTGTGTTTGTGGATTGGAAGAGGTGGCAGTATCTCATAAAATGATAAAAAGAGTAATGTAATCCCTAGCAAAATCCCAATAATCTTTTTTTGCACTCATTGAATTGGTAAGGATCCCAAATAACCAAAATAAACATGAGAAAGAACAAAGTTGGAGGACTTAGAATTCCAACATCAAACCTTGCTTGAGTAATCAATCAAAACTATAATTCCAGCAGAAGCTAGAAGTGTAGATCAAAGTGACAGAACTGAGCATCCAAAAATAAACCCATACATCTAATCCATTCCTTTTTTACAAAGGTGCCAAAACCAGTCAGCGGAAAAAGAATAATTTATTAAATGGTGCTGGCACAGCTAGATAGCCATGTGAGAGAGAATAAAATTCAAACTACCTTGTACCATATTAAATGATTCAGAATTAAAGACTAAATGCAAGAGCTAAAACTATAAAACTCTTAAATGAAAACAGGGGTAAATCTGCATGACCTTGGGGTTGGCAGTGAATTTTATATAGGATATCAAAAACAGAAGAGACAAAATAGATAGGGATCCCTGGGTGGTGCAGCGGTTTGGCGCCTGCCTTTGGCCCAGGGCGCGATCCTGGAGACCCGGGATCGATTACCACGTCGGGCTCCCGGTGCATGGAGCCTGCTTCTCCCTCTGCCTGTGTCTCTGCCTCTCTCTTTCTCTCTGTGACTATCATAAATAAATAAAAATTAAAAAAAATAGATAAACTGATCACCATCAAAATTAATAATGTTTGTGCACTGAAGGACATTATCACATAAGTGAAATATAATCTATCAAATGGGAGGAATAATTTGCAAATTACATATCTAGTAAGGGCGTAGAATATATGAAGAACATCTAGGGGCACCTGGGTGGCTCAGTCAGTTAAGCGTCTGTCTACCTTTGGCTCAGATCATGATCTTAAGGTCCTGGGATCAAGCCTACTTTTCCCTCTCCCTGTACTTCCCCCTGCTTGTGCACACTTCTCTGCCAAATAAATTAATAAAATCTTAAAAAAAAAGAACCCAATTGAAAAGGTCAAAGGATTTTAATAGACATTTCTTCATAGAAGATAAATGAAACAGGCACATGAAGAGATGTTCAGTGAAATTAGTCATTAGTAAAATGCAAAATCAACCGCAGTGAGATACCATTTCACACCCACTAGGATGAGTATAGTAAAACAAAAAAATGTTGGTAAACATGGGGAGAAATTAGAATCATAACACATTCTGTTAAAATATTGTAGCTGCTATGGAAAACTGGCAGATTCTTGATAAACTAAACACTGTGACCCAGTAATTCCGCTCCTAAGTATATAACCAAAAGAACTGAAGACAGGTATCCAAACTTACTTGTACTTGAAAGTTCATAGCAATATTAATAACATTAGGCAAAGGTGATAACAACTGAATGCCCATCAATAGATGAGTCTAGTCCTACAGGGAAATACTATTCAGCATAAAAAAGGCATGTGCTGATGCTACATACATTCATCATGGGTTATGATGATGATCACATTATTCTAAGTGAAAGGAGCCAGATGCAAAAAGTCACATTTATACCATTCCTTTTACGTGAAAAATCCAAAATAGGTAAGTCCATAGAGACAAAGCATTAGTGGTTGCCAAGGGACTGGGGAAGAAAGGGTGAATAGGGAGCACCTGCTTAATGGGTAAAGAATTTCCACTGGAGAGGATAAAAATATTTTTGATCTAGACTGAGGTGATGTTTGTAACAACACTATGAGTGTACTAAATGCCACCGAATGGGACTTTAAAATGTCTAATTTTATGTGAGTTTCACTTAATTTGAAGAAAATTAGAGAACTTGCTCAGAATTATTTTACACAAATCAGTCAGAACACTCACTCCAGCCAAGTCAGCCTTTACACATTTCTGCTGCTTTTATTTTGTGTCAAAATCAGAACTCTCCCTGTCCTCTTGGTGAAATGTGTTTTCATTTCAGAGACGGTTGACATTCAGGGATGTGGCCATAGAATTCTCTGAGGAGGAGTGGGAGTGCCTGGACCCTGCTCAGCAGGCCTTGTACAGGGATGTGATGTTGGAGAACTACAGGAACCTAGTCTCCCTGGGTGAGGATAATTTCCCTCCAGAAGTTGGTAATTACTTTTATATGTCTTTGCATTTTCTCTTGAGAGCCCCTGACTTGATTGTATGAGTTTTAAATCCCTGTTCTTAAGGGAGTGATTGAAGCTGTTTTAATTGAGAATGGAAAAGCTTTATAATGTGGCAAGTAGACTCTAACTTCCCTTATCTTCAGAAAGTTTGCATTCATGCTTCCTTAGGTGGTTGCAGAGCATCAGAAGTCAGAAAACCTTAGAGTGAAATTTTTAAAAGTCTGATTCTGTGGTCTTACCCTTGTGCCTTTGATTCAGTAGTTCTTGGAAAAGAACTAGATATTTGTATTCATAAAATAACATGTAAGCATTCAGAAGGAGGCAGTCAATTGACTCAGTTTTGAAATTCTTTTTCTACACCTCATGTAATGAACGTTCTCTCTTCTTCACGGAACAGAGAGGTAGGAATGTATTCTGGAAGAGCAAAGCTCTTGTATCATGTTCTTTTTTTTCTTTATAATTTGAAGTCTCTTGAGAGCTGAATATCATCTCCATTTTGGAACAAGGGGAAATGCCCTGGACTGTGCAAAGTGAAGTGAAAATAGGGGGAAATGCAGACAGGTAGGAATGTATTGAGATGGGAACATAAGAGCTCAGATAGGCAGAGTAAACTGTTCCATATTAAATATTTTTTGGAAAAGATCTATGGAAAAATAAGTTTATTTCTTGTGAGCTCTCAAAGGAAATCTCCTCCCCCCTTAATCTGTTATTCAGATGTGTAAATCAAATGTATAAGTTTAGATTCCCATTGTGATGACCCACAACACTCTTACCTGACCATACTGGTGTCATGGTTTGAGAGGGACTGATATGACTGTCTCTAAGGAGTCTTTCCCGTTGATCTCTCTCGGTTCTCACACCATACACATTAGCGCTGAGGCCTCTGTAGTGCTGACTACATTCAGTTTCTGTTTCCATTTTATATCCTTGGGAGAACTTCGCAGGAGACAAACACAATGGCTGCCCTTCCATGGTATCCATGAGGCTTCATGTACTTGTGCCAAGCCCTCTCTGCCTGTTCAGGTCCCTCAGCCATTTCTTCAGTTCTCATTTTGCCATTCGTGTATAAAAAATAGGGTGGGACTTTCTGAGATTGTGGCCCAACAGTAATATAAAGACGAGATACTGGGATCCTCTCTGATCCCCACTGCCAGATGGGCATTCACCTTACAGTCTGGGTAGAGCACATGGCCCCTTTCAAAAAACCCCACAATTTTGACCCTCCTGTTTTCTTCCCATATCTTGTATTTTTCTCCCTCGTCTGCTCTTTACTTAGTCCTGGAACATAAAAGACCCTGGTCTGCTGGTTTCTTAGTCTCCTCTAAGATTCTCTTCCTGAAACTTGGTTTTGAAATAGAATCCCAAGGGTCTAAAGTTTCATCTTCTTTTCCTGTTGTAATAACCCGCCCTTAGGTGGCAGCTTCACAGTGGACTCTCCCAAGGAGGAAGTTTACTGGGTAACAAAATTCTTGAAGAAAAACATTGATTAGTATGTTACAGTCTCATCTTGCTGCATAAAGAAGTGCTTCTTGAAGCCACTGTGTAGAGTGGCCAGCGTGTCCCAGGATACTAAGATAGAAGGTATCAGGAGATCCTGAGTGATAAGTGCCTGTTTGACCTAATTATTTGTAGTTACAGTGCTTCCCTAGGGCAGTGACAGGGTTGATCAGACATGGTATGATCATCATCTCTGAGCCAGCAAGAAAATAGTCCCCTCACCCTCTCTCCTAACCCCTGCAAACATGGATCTCTTTACTGTCTCCGTAGTTTTGCCCTTCCCAGGATGTCATACATTTGGAATCAAACAGTATATACAGCCTTTTCAGATTGTCATGCATTTAAGTTTCCTCCATGTCTTTTCCTGGCTTGACAGCTCATTTCTTTTTAGTACTAAATCATATTTCCATTGTCTGAATGGAATAGACCATTTATCCACTGAAAGACACCTTGCTGGCTTTCAGGTTTTGGCCATTACAGATAGAACTGCTATAAATATTCATATGCAGGGTTTGTGTTTTTTAGGGGTTTGTAGCACTTCATTCCTTTTTATTGCTACATAATATTCCATGTATGAATACCACATTTTGTTTATCCATTCATACATTGATGGACATTTGGGTTATTTCTGCCTTTTGGCTATACGAATAATGCTGCTATAAACATTTTTGTACAAGTTTTTGTGTGGACATAAAATTTTCATTTTCTTTAGCATCTAGCTAGCAGTGGAACTGCTGGGTCATATGCTAATTCTCTTTAATCTTTTGAGGAATCAGCAGTCTATTTTTCAAAGTACCATTGCTAGGAATGTATGAGCATTCCAATTTCTCCACATCCTTATCAATACTTTTTTTTTTTTATCCTTATCAATACTTGTAATCTGTTTCCTTGATTATAGCCATCTTTGGAATGTGGAGTTGTATCTTATTCTGGTTTTGATTTACATTTCCCTAATGACTAATGATGTTAGACATCTTTTTGTGTGCTTATTGGCCATTTTTCTATTTTTTTGAAAAGTCTATTCAGATTTTTTGTCCATTTTAAAATTGGATTTTTGTTGTTAAGTTTAAAGAGTTCTTTATATATTCTAGATACAAATCCCTTCTCAGATGATTGGCAAATGTTTTCTTTCATTCTGGGGGTTCTCTTTTGACTTTCTTGGCTGAATTTTAAAGGCTGCAGGAGATAATTTTTACTGATTTTGTTTGTAAACTAGGTTCCTGTGGTGTCTATAATAAAAATGGATTTTCATGACTGGGAAGACTTGAGGTTAAATGCTAAAAATTTCTTGATCTTAACTTTCCAAATGGAGTGTTTTTGTTTCAACTCAGATCAATTCCAATCTGCAGCCTCTGAGAACTATACTTACACAAATAGTCATGTGGGACACAACACCCACACTGTTGCCCTTGGGCCCTCGCCCCCCCCTCCCCCCCATCACTGCTGCTCTTTACTGGCCATGTTCTTCCCATTTCAACATTTATCTCTTCCTGCTTGCTAAGGTAAATTTCAATATGTAAGATCTTATTACCTGTTTCAACCAAGGCAGAAATGTGTCACCACTGACAACCTTGGTCTAGAGGACACAGAGTCACTTCATTTGACAAAGAAGCTGCCTTCCATTAACCCTCTGGGAAGATGATAATGTCTTAGTTGATCCTTTTCCTAGTAATAATCTAATAAAGTAGAGCTTTATTTGCTGATACTTTCTCCCATTCAGTAGGTTGCCTTTTTCATTTTCTTGGTTTCCTTTGCTGTGCAGAAATTTTTTAGTTTGTTGTAAATCCCACTTATTTTTGCTTTTCTTGATTTTACTTTTGATGTCAAGAGTGACCTGTGTCAAGTTTATTACTTGTGTCAAGTTTATTACCTCCTATCTTTTCTTTTAGGAGTTTTATGGTTTTAGGTGTTTGGTTCAAGTGTTTAATGTACTTTGAGTTAACTTTTGTATATGGTGTCAGGTAGTGGTTCAGTTCCATTCTTTTCTATGTGGCTGTCCAGTTTTCCCAATACTCTTGAAGAGCTTGTTCTTTCCCCATTGTATATTCATGTCCCCTTTGTCGTAAATTAATTGACTGTGTGTGGGTTTATTTCTGGGTTCTGTTCTGTTGATCTGTGTGTCTACTTTTATGCTAATACCATACTGTTTTAATTACCACAGCTTTGTAATGAAGGAGTTTGAAATTAGAGAATGTGATGCCTCTAACTTTGTTCTTTCTCAAGATGCTTTGGCCGTGCATGGCATGGTCTTTTGTGGTTCCATATAGATTTTAGGATTTTTCTTCTATTTCATGTCCAGGTTTTTATGTGGACATAAATTTTCAACTTGTGTAAATACCAAGGAGTTTGGTTGCTAGATCATACTTAAGAGTATATTTAACTCTGTAAGAAACTGCAAACTGTCTTCCAAAGTGTTGTACCATTCTGCATTCTCACCAGCAGTGAGTGAGAGTTCTTATTGCTCTACATCCTCAGTGGTATTTGGTGTTTCAGTGTTCTGAATTTGGACATTCTCATAAGTGTGTAATGGTATCTCATTGTTTTAACACAAATTTTCCTCAGTTAAATATGGCATTTTTTTAAACTGAGAATCTGTGATATCTTGAGGACATACCTTTTTTTAAGTTACTGCCTTAGTCACAGAAATACCATTCAATTGACTTGCCATAGGTTTTTGTACAAGATACATTTCAGTTAACCCATGAAACCTCCTTTGTGCCTGTCCTCATTTTCAGCTGAATTCCATACAAGAGTCACCTGGTCCTTGTTGATATACATCCCATTGCTGACTTGTTTTTCCATTATTGGCTGCCTATGTTGCTAACTACATCTGTGCCATCTATGCATGTAGACCTCTGCCATGGATCACTGTGAAACTGCCAAAAAATGTTTCTATGTTTAAATATTGCTATTAACACTGTCCTTCCATAGAAATATTCTATGTTCTAGATCATTTAGTAATGCTCCTTAGGGGCACTATTTCCTGATGATGTTTTTGAAGTCGGGTTATATAACTACACACACACACACACGCACATATCTAGTAAGAGCACTTCTCATCTGATGTCTCTTATATGTCTGGGATTGTAATGGTAAAAGAAGATATGATTTAAAATTCCAGAAAAAGACACCGTTATTTTTCTGTAACAAGCAAGGACATTTGGATTAAAAATGTCTTACTATAAATTGAGGTTTCTATTTTAAAAATATATATAATTTATTTAATGCACTTTTTATTTATTTTTTATTTATTTTATTTTTTAAAATTTTTATTTATTTATGATAGTCACACACAGAGAGAGAGAGAGAGGCAGAGACACAGGCAGAGGGAGAAGCAGGCTCCATGCACCGGGAGCCCGATGTGGGATTTGATCCCGGGTCTCCAGGATTGCGCCCTGGGCCAAAGGCAGGCGCTAAACCGCTGCGCCACCTAGGGATCCCTAATACACTTTTTTAAAAAAACAAAATATAATAATATCCCCAAGGAATTTAAACCTTGGCAAAAGCTTCTTGCTAACTTTTTCCTACCATATAACTTTTGTGCCCCCAGCCAGGAGATTGTTGCCTATTACCCATGGTCATCTTCCATTGCTACTTTTCAGACGGTTTTATCATATCTACATGTGTTTATATGTGAATTTATCCATTCTCTTCTGGATGGCCATTTCCAGGTTTTTGCTTTTTGGAGGTCCTTTTTAGAACATTCTTATATGTTTAGAACATTCTCATATGTCTGGAACATATGCATGTCTTTGTGTGTGTGTGTATAATACATATCTGTCTAGACTGTATACCTAGAAATGGAATTGTGGGATTTTCAGTTTGATTTTTTTAGAGTGTGTGAGTGGGGGTAGAGAGGTGGGGAGAGGGGTAAAAGGAGAGAGAGAATCCCAAGCAGACTCCATGCTAAGTGCAGAGCCCAACTCATGGCTCAATTCCATGACCCTGAGATCATGACCTGAACCAAAATCAAGAGTTGGACACTTAACCAACTGAGCTACCCAGGCACCCCACAGTTTGGTAATTTTTAGAGCAAATACTAAAATAACTGCAAGCCTACAATTTTCCTTTACCATATTATCTCTCTGTTGAATGTCTTCCACTTTCACATCACACCCATAATATAAGTTTTTACAGAATGAGTCCATATTATGCCTGTTGCCAAATCAGCTCCTCTCTTTTTTCAAGGTCAGGCTTTTAACTGTTAAAACAATCATATTACCATAGATATTGCAAGCACAAGTACTACTCCCACATTTCCTGTTATTCCTTGTGCTTCACTCTTTTCTGAATCCAAGTCCTGACCTTTGCTCAGATTTTTCATTGATCTAAACAAACTATACTGGTATTTCCTGATATATTAATTTTGAGCACCAAAGCACCTCAGTTTCCATAGGACCTGCCCTTCCCCACACTGCATTACCAATATAAGGAAAGACCCCTGTTTATACACAGTTTAGCTTGCTCAGGACAGCAGCTTGATCTGGTGTTTAATAATGTGTGGGCATATGACAAAGATATTTTAAGGTATCTGTATATTACAATTAAACAATTGATAAATCTAGTAGGTTAAGTAACCACAGTTACACAAAATAAAAGTCTCTGGATTTCTAAAGAATCCTTCCTTGAGAACTAAAGAAAGAATTTACATTCCATAAGGAACACACACTAGGAGAAATGAAACGTTGAGAACCACTGAATTATGAGATATCAGGTTCAGGTAAACACATTTTTATAAAAACTAAGAATTAGGGAAGGCTGAGATCTCAATTATGATTTCATGTACAGTTATATAATAGTATGTAGATCAGCTCCCTAATCATGAAGTATCATCTAATTATCCAGTTATATGGCAAAAGAATATGTATATAATGTATGTTTAAAAAACATTTGAAGATCAGAGAAAATATTAATATGGAAAAATATATTTAAAAAAACTTAGAAACACTATATTACAATAGTGTTTGGAGACTGCTTGAGAAAATTCCTATGTTCATTATAAGTATTATTTTTGGTGTAATTACATAGTTCAGTATAAAATATTTATTTACCTTCTATTTGTTAGGAAGCCTTTCTGCTGGATTTGCAACCAAGGAATTATCACCAATAGAGGACATTAATAAAGGAGAATTATACCACTTAGTGATATTGGAGAGAAACAAAAGTGATGACATCAAGAATTTTGATCTCAAGGAAGTCTGGGAAAATGTGCATGAGTTTGAAAGTCAGTGGGGATATGATGCAAGAAATTACAAAGAAGCGCCTTTGACCCATAACAAAAATCTCACTCATAGAAAAGATGAAGAACTTAATAAATCCTCAGTTACTTTTCCACAAAAACAGACTATTTCTATAAGAAATAATACATACCAATGTTTTATGCATGCCGAGCCATTTATAAGGAATTTGTTAAAACTGGAAAACAACGTAGGTGATGCTGGAAACCAGGACATAAACTGTTTGGAAAATAGAATTGGATTAAGTTTGCAGGGACACCTGGCTGAACTGCAGAGATTTCATACTGAGGGAAAAATCTATAAATGTAATCAAGTGGAGAAGTCTGTCAACAATGGTTCCTCTGTTTCACCACTTCACAGGATTCCTCCTACTATCAGAAACATTTGGAATAAATATAGGAAGATATTAAAATATCCCTTGTTATCTGCACAATACAGGAGAGCATACACTAGAGGAAAATCTTACAAATGTAATAACTGTGGGAAGGCTTTTAGCAAAAGCTCAAACCTCATGAGTCATGAGAGAATTCATTCAGGACAGAGACCTTACAAATGTAATGAGTGTGGCAAAGCCTTTACAGAGCGTTCACATCTTACCCAACATAAGAAAATCCATACTGGAGAGAAACCTTACAAATGTAACGAGTGTGGTAAAGCCTTTAATCAGTGTTCAAACCTCACGAGACATCACAGAGTCCATACAGGAGAGAAACCATATAAATGTAACATATGTGGCAAGGTCTGTAGTCAAAATTCAAACCTTGCAAATCATCAGAGAATGCATACTGGAGAGAAACCTTACAAATGTAATGAATGTGGTAAGGCTTTTATCCAACGTTCACATCTTTGGAGTCATGAGAGAATTCATACTGGTGAGAAACCTTACAAATGTAACGAATGCAGCAAAGCCTTTGCTGAACGTTCAAGCCTTACTCAACATAAGAAAATCCATACTGGAGAGAAACCGTACAAATGTAATGAGTGTGGCAAAGCTTTTAAGCAGTGCTCACACCTCATTAGACATCAGAATACACATCCTGGAGAGAAACCACACAAATGTGATATATGTGGCAAGGCTTTTATCCAAAGCTCTAGCCTAATAGAACATCAGAGAATTCATACTGGAGAAAAACCTTATAAATGTAATAAATGTGATAAGGCTTTTATTAGACGATCACACCTATGGGGTCATGAGAGAACTCATACTGGAGAGAAACCTTACAAATGTACTGAGTGTGGCAAAGCTTTTGCTGAGCGTTCAAATCTTACCCAACATAGAAAAATCCATACTGGAGAGAAACCTTATAAATGTAATGAGTGTGGCAAAGCTTTTACCCAGTTTGCAAACCTTACTAGGCATCAGAAAATACACACTGGAGAGAAACCACACAAATGTGATGTGTGTGACAAGGCTTTTATACAAAGTTCAAGCCTCATGGAACATCAGAGAATTCATACAGGAGAAAAACCTTATAAATGTAATATATGTGATAAGGCTTTTATTAAGCATTCTCACCTTTGGGGTCACGAGAGAACTCATACTGGAGAGAAACCTTATAAATGTAATGAATGTGGCAAAGCCTTTACTGAGCGTTCACATCTTACTCAGCATAAGAAAATCCATACTGGAGAGAAACCTTATAAATGTAATGAGTGTGGCAAAGCTTTTACCCAATTTGCAAAACTTACAAGGCATCAGAAAATACATAATGAAAAACATTATAAACCTAATATGTGTGGCAGTGATTTTATTCAAAGCTCAAGCTTTGGGGATCATCAAAGAACTCCTAGTAGAAAGAAACCTTACAAATAAAATGAGTAAGCAAGTTATTCAACATCAGAGATTCCATCATGGAGAGGAACCATATGAAACTAATGTATGTGGCAAAGCTTATAGCCAAGGCTTATACCTCACTTGATATCAGAATGTAAATCTCCAAAAGAAAGCAGACAAATGTAATGTATGGCAAGGCTTATCCAAAGTTTATACCTTGTGAACAAAACAGTTTTTAGTAGGTAGAAGCCTTACAATGTAATGAGTGATCAGCTTTATAAAAAATGTACAGCTTTTAGTGGGGTTAGGGGTGGGTGGGTGGGTAAAATAGGCGAATGGGATAAGAGGTACAAATTTCCAGTGATTAAAAAGTACTACTCTGTGGTCATGAAAGAAATTATATGAGATGGAAACTGTACAAATGTGTCAAGGTCTTTACTCTGGAAACACCAAAGAATTCCTACTAGATAGAAACATTACAAGTGTAATGAAGGTGAGAATTTGTTTAGCCAATTCTCTCAATGGACTACAATAAAATTCATACTGGGGGGAAGTAGGTCTGTTTTTGAGGATTAGCCAATCTTGGATAATTCCACAGAAAATTAAAATTATTTAAAACTCATGAGATGATGTATATCAATGGAATAAGGCTATCTGTGGAAAGACCTAATTCTCTTTAGCTTATAAATTTTTAAAAAACGTTTTTTCAAAATTTTAGTTTTTAGTAATCTCAACACCCAATATGGAATTCAAACTCATGACTCTGAGATTGTCACATGGCTTTCCTGACTGAGCCAGCCAGAAGCCCCTGTAAATTTTTCTTTATTACTTGAGGTTTCTTGAGTTGCATTGTTATTGAAGACTTACAACCTGAAGTCTGGAATGCATTGATGTTACACTTTCATTACATGCATTTCATTTGTCACCATAACAGTCTCAGAAGGGATTAGTAAGGTCAAAGGGCCTACTTAGATGGGGCTTCTTCATATCCATGAAACCTGGAAAAACTAGAATGCTAATTTTAAGATATAGTATGGTATAAATTTGAGAGCATAGGCAGTGTCAGAGAATAGTGTAAATCTATTATCTAAGCTGCTATGTTTTCTGTGGTCATGGCCTCTTCTCTAGATTGGTATGATTGAGGGCCTTTGTAATTGATTACAGTAAAGGATGATCATGAAACAGAGCATGAGATTTTCATGTGAGTAGGACAGGTTACTAGGGATGGCATATGTGGTAGAAAAAATGGAGAGGGAATGATAGTCTCTCCCTTTTTTGAAAGGTAATAGCTGAAAAAAAAAAGGTAATAGCTGTTATATGTTCATTGGTTAGTAAAAATTAGTCTTATTTTTGGAAACTGAAGAGAAAGTTCTAGAGGACTTTTTTTTTTTTTCCTAGAGGACTTTTTAAAGAAAAGAACCAGAGTAGTATGTTTGTGAAGGATTCAAATTTGGCCACTGAAATTTCATTCTGATGTTTTATTTAGGATATCCTATTTCTCATATCTAAGTAAGTAAAATATAAACCTTTTTTTGTAACTCTGAGTGAATTGTGCCTTTCATTAGGTCAAGTGCATCCCACCTCATTAGGGCATTTCATAATAAACACTGCATCCTTGGGCTCTCTAGGTTGAATATCATCCATAACAATTTTTTCCATGTTAGATTCAAATAACTTATGGGTTTGGAAATATATACTCATAATTTGAGAGTTATTTGCATTCAGTCCATTGCATGTCCCATTGCAGTCCATTGCATGTCCCAAATGATTTCTGTGGCTATAATGAAGATACCATAGTGATGCAATTTCAAGCTCTCACCCTCTAAAACCTGCCTCCCTGTTCATGAACATACACCATATGATTATATTTCTACATACCTTTTGTGCTGAAATGAGACCCATAGGATTGTACCTTTACATGAAATGAAAATAGAAAAATAGTAAGTGTATGAAAAGTATCAGGAAATGAAAAAAAATTCAGAAATAAGGATAGTGAACAATCTCTTTTGTACTAGAGTGCTCAGGGAAATGATTTGAAAAATCAGTGTTCATGAGTTTACTCCTTTTTAAATATTTTATTTATTTATTCATGAGAGAGACCTAGGCAGAGGGAGAAGCAGGTTCCAGGGACCCCGATGTGGGACTTGATCCTGGTACTCCAGGGTCACGCCCTGAGCCCAAGGCAGACACTCAATCACTGAGCCACCCAGGTGTCGTCCCCATGAGTTTACTCTCAAGATTGAATGTACACAATGGGAATCTTGACAACTAGCAATCTTCTATATTTGCCCTCTAAAACATTTTTTGCTAGTTCACATTTGTGGTTACTCCACTGAAACAGGATGTTTGGATGTCAATTACTCCATACAATAGTGTTATGAGAGATACTGTATGGGGCTGGGATAATGGTAATTTACTCAGGGTATGAACTTACAGCTAATACTAAGGGAAGGGCACTTGGGCTTTATTGTTAGCTTGCCCTGCCCACATGGGTAGAATAGCAAGAGGTTATATTAACAGGTATCATTAGTCAGGGATCAAAAATGGAGTCAGACTCTAATATAAAACTGGATGTTTACTCCTGACTTGGTCGGGAAGGACCACAATCTTCCTCATGCTAACCTACTACCGTCCTTTTCCTAGTGCACATATAGAACCCTTTGCACAATATGATTGTTGAAATGGTTGTGAAGTACTGTTTAGATAAATTACCTATGATATTTTACACTTAGGATGTCACAATTGTATTTCTACTAAGTTCTAGTCTAATCAAAATACATGTGGAAGTGATAGAAACTATGAGCTTTTTTTAGATCTCTCACTTTAAGGTAGAATAGAATGAATGGAATCTCAAAATCAGTCCTTCTATTTTTCTACCCAGATACAAGAATCAGAATATCTGCATGGAAACTTGGCAAATTATTTTAGTTTTGATCAAGAGAAATAAAAAAATAAATTCAAAGGAAATAAATCCTTAAGTTAGAAAACCCTAAGGACTAATAATTTTTGACTCTCATTTGGAACACCTAGCAGCAAGCTGTTCATGGGTTACATGGAACATACTCTCAAGGAACAAAGTCTACTGATAAAATCTGTCTCTTCCCACAGTTCCCCTTGACTACCTTGTCAATAAGAGTTATTTTACTTTGGTCTGCAAAATGTTTTCTCTGACATCTTTTTCTTTTCCCTTCTGTTGTTTAGGCATGAATATGAAATTTGAAAAAATCCCTCATATCTTTATTGAAATCACACTATTAAAATTACTAGCTAATTGGAAAAACTTCCCAGGATTATTATTTACACATAAACAAGACATAACTAATCATGAAAAGGGCTATACCCCTCACCATTCACCATTCTTGGTCATACAGTGTCCATCCTGCTGTAAGGAGAGAAGGTTGCTGACAGGTAGAGCAGGCAGAGAATTGCCAAGAGGACTGGCCACATCCCATACTACAACTCTGCACTTCATGTTATGTAGGAATGATAAGCCACCTGTTTGTTTCAGCCACTGTTTTCCAGGAGGTCTGTCACAAAAACTGTCCTATCTGAGAAATAGGATTAACATTTTGTATTTAGATTAGAATGGAGCATTTGAGGGAATTCTTGAATTTAGAATTTTGTAGCTTAGAAAAGCTTTATTAGGACATCCCTTAAGGGGTGCTGGGGTGGCTCAGTCTTTTAAGCATTTGTCTTCAGCTCAGGTCATGATCCCAGGGTTCTGGGATTGAGCCCCCACATTAGGCTCCCTGCTCAGCAGGGAATCTGCTTCTCCCTCTCCTGCAGAGCTTATGCACTGCAGTAACTTTCTACTTTGCACTGATGAAATACATTCACTCATTCTATTAATCAGGAACTATTCTAATCACTGGTATTAGCAGGAAACAAAATTACCTGCTTTCAGGTAGCTTGTATTCTATAAGGGCAAGTCCATAAGGATAATATATGATAATAAGTATCATAAGTGTGTTCATGTACAGTGAGAGACTTATAGGATTTCCTAATTTAAACAATGTTTCCAGGCAATGCCCACATGATGAGGTGGTATTTGAGCAGAACCAATGAAGGTATATCCTGCAAATACAAATAAGGAAGAGCAAGTGAGGGGAGGAAACAAGGAGATTTAAAATAAAGTAAAATTTGGGACTCTAAGGATGCCTGAGTGGCTCAGTGGTTGAGTGTCTGCCTTTGGCTCAGGATGTGATCCTGGAGTCCTGGGCTGCCTGCATGGAGCCTGCTTCTCCCTCTGCCTGTGTCTCTGCCTCTCTCTCACTGTGTCTCATGAATAAATAAATCTTAAAAAAAAATAGGACTCTATAGTTAGAATTTTTAAAGTTTTAATAATCCCCAGCGTACTTAAGATGATATATAATAGATCCAAAATTATGATGATCTGTTTGGAGAATACAAAGACATATTTATGGCAGCCTTGCCACTATCAAGGGAACATAGCAGTGAGGTGGGTTAATGAATTAATGGAAAGGTAGCAAATACCATTTGTCAAAATTGCCTGGAGATTTGATTCCAGGACTTGTAAAGATACATACTTTTCCTATTTACTCCTGCAGCATGGGTATACTACTACTTCCATTTTTGGAAATGTATATCAAGTAAAACTGGTGGGTCTTTTATGCCTCAGTAGTTATATCTTCAATGTCAATATCATAAATATTTTTTTTAATTTTTTTTTATTTATTTATGATAGTCACAGAGAGAGAGAGAGAGGCAGAGACATAGGCAGAGGGAGAAGCAGGCTCCATGCACCGGGAGCCCGATGTGGGATTCGATCCCGGGTCTCCAGGATCGCGCCCTGGGCCAAAGGCAGGAGCCAAACCGCTGCGCCACCCAGGGATCCCATAAATATTTTTATATCATAAAATATTGTACTTTCAAATCGAATAGTAACAAAATTGCATATTTCCTAGGTTTTCCTCATGATTACAAGACCTACTGACTCCCAGTTATTTCCACTTTTACACTTCCAATTGAGATCAATCTTGTGTCATCAGTGCCTAATATTTGGCTACAAAATTGACTTTTCAATATGTTTCACATCCCAAATTTTATACTAATTCAGATGTGGTAAGAATGTGACTCTATGTGCAACATCACCAAACTTTTTATATAAGGAGCAGATAGTAAATATTTTATTCTTTGTAGGCCATACTGTTTGTTTAAGATTTTAGTAATATAAATATTCACTTAATTGAGAGAGAAAGAGCACAAGCAGGGGCAGAGGCAGAGGGAGAAGCAGACTTCAGCTGAGCAGGGAGCCTGATAACAGAAGTCAATCCTGGGACCCCGGGATCATGACCTGAGCCAAAGGCAGTTGCTCAACTAACTGAGCCATCCAGGTACTTCTAGACCATACTGTTTCTGTTACAACTATTCCAGTTGGATCAAAGGTGTGGCTACATTCCACTTCCACTTCCACTTCACTTAAAAACAGATGGTAGGGGCAGCCCGGGTGGCTTAGTGGTTTAGTGCCACCTTCAGTCCAGGGCCTGATCCTGGAGACCCAGGATTGAGTCCCATGTCAGGCTCCTTGCATGGAGCCTGCTTCTCCTCTGCCTGTGTCTCTGCCCCTCTCTCCCTCTGTCTCTGTGTGTCTCTCATGAATAAATAAATAAATTTTTTTTTAAAGTTAAAAAAAAAAAAAAACAGATGGTAGGCTATATTTGACTCCTGTAGGTTGCAGCCTTCTGATCTACACAAAGGAATTAAGAGCACCAGAAATAGTAAATATATGGGTAAATTTAAGATGTTTTCCTATTATTTATTTATGATAGTCACACAGAGAGAGAGAGAGAGAGAGGCAGAGACACAGGCAGAGGGAGAAACAGGCTCCATGCACCAGGAGCCTGACGTGGGATTCGATCCCGGGTCTCCAGGATCGTGCTCTGGGCCAAAGGCAGGCGCTAAACTGCTGCGCCACCCAGGGATCCCCTGTTTTCCTATTTTTAAATCTCTTTAAAATATAGTAGATTATTTAAGAAATGAACGGTCTCATACATATGTTTATAACATATGTAAAAGTAAACCTATAAATAATGATAGCACAGGGCAGGACTAGAGAAATGGAAGTAAATGTGGAAAGTAAGGCCTGGTGCTCTGTATGAAGAAGTATCAAGTCACATGAAGGTAGACTGATAAGTCATAAAGCAAATGCTTAAACAATTTAGTTATAGCTAACACCAGTAAACAACAACAAATTAGAATGAAACCCCCTATAAAATTCAGTTATTTTAAAGAAGACAGAAAAAGGGAAAAGAACGAAGACATGTAACCAATAGCAAGATAATTTAAAGGATATGGCCTAAAGATCCCAGTGCAAAGCAAAAATTGTCAATTGTATTTTTAAAAGACAGATAATATGTTTCCTACAAGAAATTCACTTCAAAAATTAAAGGACACACCAAGTAAAATCATGAAAAAAAGGTAAACATATTACTATTAAACTATTAAAAATAGAATAGGTATATTAAGATCAAAGTTAATTAAAGAGCATATTTCATTATCCCTATCCCATGACCAGGGATAATGAAATCTATTTCATAATTGTAAAGGGATAAATTCACCACAATGACATGAGAATCCTAAACCATGCACCCAGCAATGGAACTGCAAAACCTCTGAAAATACCAATGGGATGGCAATGACAGATTAATCCACATAGTCAAGAAATTTCCATGTCCCTTCTCTCCATAATAGAACAAGTAGACAGAAATAAGTATCTAGACAATTGTAACATGAAAGTCAAGGAAACTGACCTGACATTCACAGAACTGTGAGATAATAAAAAATGCATATTTTGGTCTCTGCCTCTAATTCCTGCACAGAGCTCCTAAAACCTTTATATTTTCCTAAGTGATAAGAGCACTAGGAATAGCTTTTGTTATAATGAGGCAACTCTGGGTGAGCTCCTGGTTGGGGCTGATCACCAGAATAAGCCATAATTAGAACTTGGGATTTTCAGCCCCATCCCCTCATAGAGAGAGGGGCCTCATCCCCTCCAGAGAGAGGAGAGGGGCTTGAAGTGGAGTTAATGACTGGTCATGCGTATGTGAGGAAGTCTCCTTAAAATCCCAATAGTTGAAGGTTTGGAGAGCTTCCAGGCTGCCGAACAGTCACACCAGGTGACACATCCCAACTCTGTGGAGACAGAAGCTTCTGCACTGAGGATCTTCCCAGACCTCATCCTATGTATCTCGTCATCTGATTATTCATCCATATCCTTTCTCATATCCCTTAATAAACTGGTAAATGTGTTTCCCTGACTTCTGTGAGCTGTTTTGGCAAATTAATCAAAGCCAATGGGGGGATTGTTGGAACCTCTGATCTATAGCCAGTAGTTAGAAGCAGAGATGTCAACCTGGACTTGCAACTAGTGTCTAAAAGTGTGTTTTGTGTGTGTGTGTGTGTGTGTGTGTGTGTGTGTGTGGTAATCCAGGTAGATAGTATCAGAGTTGAGGTGAATTGTAGGCACCAGAGACTGACCTGTTGATTTGGGAGAAAACCTCCACATGTTTGTGACCAGAAGTGTCACAAGTGAAGTGTTCTGTGTGAATTGTAGGACAGACCCAGAGGAAGGCAGCACACAGTAGGGAAGAACCGTATTTCTCCCTACACTGGAGGAGGAAAACTTTTTCCTTTATAAGAACATTCCACCTAACAAGGGAATTATATACAATCTTTAAAGTACACACAGCACTTTACCAAGAGAAACCATATTTTGAGCCATCAAACTGGTCTTGCTGAATTTTAAAAGAATTCACATCACACAAAATATGTCTGTGCCACAGTGGAATTATGATAGAAATCGATAACAACAACAAAAAAAAAAAAAAAGAAAAAGAAAAAAAAGAAAAATTGATAACAGAAAAATCTCTGGAAAATCCACAAATTTTTGGAAAATAATTACCTCCTTGTGACTATCCCTGGGACAAAGAAGAAATTAGAAATTAGAATGTATCCTAAACTGAATGAAAGTGAAAGCAGAACATTTATAATTTGCCACCACAGTAGGAGAAATTGAAAAACAGCCCTGGAAAAGAGACAGCAACAGAACACCTGTAAGTCCGAGGGTTCTTTGATTTTTTTGTTTGTTTGTTTATTTGTTTGTTTGCGTGGGGTGTTTGACCAATCAATGTGAACCTCCTGCTTATAATGCAACGTAAGTTGATAAGTGAAATCATCCAGTTCTGAGACTTGCTTATTAGTCAGGTGAAGGCAGCACAGTGAAAGAAGGCAAATTTCTTGAGGTTTAATTATAAATATTTGGTTATGATAAACCAGTTGAGAAGGTTATAACAGAATACACTCTACTGGGGGTAGTTAGATGATGAAAGGCAATGTGTTTATATATGAATTAAAAATAAATGGATATTATAAAAATGAAGTAGAGAACATAAAATGGAAGGAATGAGGGAGATAATACAGTAAGGGTATTACTGAAAATATGACTTCAAAGGTGGTACAATTACTGGAGATAATGACTTTGGGAGGTTCAGATGGGTAAAGAGAAAAGAGAAAGTACCAGTCAACTTTCTAGAAGCTTTTCTGTAGTATAAATAAAATAAATTCCCTGCATTCTCATGGTCTTAAAACAACAAACATTTATTTCTTCCTCATGTCACATCCACCATTATTCACCTCTTGCTTGGTTCTGTCATTACTCTGGGATTTAGAGTAAAACCAGTGTATGTGGGACATACCATTCTTGCACCAGAGAGAAGGAACGGTTGAAGGAGCAGACAAAGCTTTTAAAACCTACATTGACAATTAAAATATGCCATTATACTTATACCAAATCAGCCAAGCTGGCTATAAATTGGGCAAGAAGTGTAACCACCTCAAAGAGAAGGGTTGCCTAAGTCAAAGAGCAGGCATGCAAACTCTCACAAGAGGGTGATAATTAATTGGAAATGATATTACAATTTACAGTAGTACAGCTTCTATCAGAAATAATTTTTCCTTTGTTCACACAAAATACATTTACCTTTGTCCTGAAAGGAAAAAAAAAATCTACCAAAACATGACTTCAGTGACATATGAGGGTGTTGTAATAATCTCGTGAGATTCCTCTTGGTTGAGAGCCTTATGTAGAGTCCTCACTCATAACACATTATGGCAGAACAGAGAAATACCTCAATAAACCCTCCCATTCGGAAAAGAAAAGGAAAGGAGGGATCCAGCAGTCTCTGGTCCACAGAAATCATGAGAGGAATGAGGAATGATCCTTTCCTCAGATCCTGCTTTCCTCCTGAGAGTAGCTGTCCAGTCCTTTGTACTTGGTGTTACACTGTTCTTGACTTCACCTAGTTACATCTGCTAGAGTATTAGAAACTCTGCCTACCTTGTACAACACTTCCTCAGCTACTTCCTATCAAATTGTATAGTCCTAAAGATTTGTGTACATTGACAATATCACAGTTTCGTTACAGTACAAACTTGGTGCACCGTCAACAGCAGGGTATTTTTTAATAGCACTTTATGTGATACCAAACAGCTACATTTTCCATTAGCTACAATGACCAGGTTTTGCAAGACATGCTAAACTCTTTAGATTTCTTTCAGGGTCTTTGAGCTTCTCAGAGCCCTCTAGCAGAGCCATACCTGTGCTCTCTATCCACTAAACCATCTTGTCCAAAAGGAGCAATTCCACAGGAGAGACTTTAATCAACTGCAGGTTACTTCAAAGGACATTAGGCCATGTCGTTCGTTTAGACATTGCCATGATTTTGCATTTTAACTTGCCCTGGACCTTCAGAGAATTTTTTAAAGATTTATTTCTTTATCTGAGAGAGAGCATGAATAGGAGGGGCAGAGGAAGAGGGAGACAGACTCTCAAGTAGGCTCCGTGCTGAGCACAGAGACCAACCCAGGACTCAATCTCACAACCCTGAGATCATGATCTGAGCTAAAACCAAGAATGGATATTGAACTGACTATGCCACCCAGGGGCCCAGACCCTCAAAGCATTTCTTAATGGCAAGTTTTACCAACTGGAGATGAGACACAGTTACATCCTTAAATCCTGCTTACAAATTGGCTTGTTCATTTTTGATGTTAGGTTTTTATTGTAATACTATGTTAAGTGGCATGTTAGTGTCTTTGCTTTCCTGATCTCTATATTGGTGGAGATTGTATATAGGGGTGATAATATTTGCAAAGGAAAAATTTGCCAAGTTCCGGAGGTCTTTTTTATGTCATAATTGTGGTGCTTCTACTCGTCTGGTACAGTGGGTACAGGCCAGTGATGCTGCTAAATATCCTACACTGCACAGTACAGCTTTACACATAAAAAAATTATCTGACTCACAATGTCAACAGCATAGTACAACTTATACCATGTAAATATCAATCAAAAGAAAGCAGGACATCTATATTAGTATCAGATTTCAGAGAAAATAAATTTACTGAGTAAAAAGGGGGAAAGTAAATAATGATAAAAGGGTCAATCAAACAAGGTGATTTGGCAATCCTGAGTGTATGTGCACCAATGAACAGCTGCAAAATATGTGAAGCAACAATTGAAAGGAGAAACAGACACATTTGCAGTTACAGCCCAAGACTTCAGGACATCTCTCTTAATAACTGATAGAATGATCACAGAAAATCAGCAGGACACTGATGAATTTTATGCCACCATCAAGTCACAGGATCTAATCAGCATTTTTGCTATACTACCCAAACACAGGAGATTACACATTTTTAAAATAACATATGCCAAGACAGATCATATTCTGGGTCATAAAACACCCCTTAACAAATTTAAAAGAACAGAATCATAGAGTGTGTTCATTGCCCGCAAAAGAATCCAACTATAAATCAAAACCAGAAAGTTAACAGGAAAATCTCTGAACATTTGGAAATGAAATAACATAACTTCAAATAATCCACAGGCCAAAGAGGAAGACTCATGGAAAAACACACATGCTGAAAGAAAATGAAAATACAATATGTCATAATCTGTGAGGTGTCTCTAAAGCAGTACTGAGAGGGAAATTGATAGCACTTAATGTTTACACTAAAAAAGAGGAAAAATATCCAGGAATAATCTAAATTGCAGTTCAGAGTGGAGAAAAAATAAACAAAAACCAAGCAGAAAGAAGGAAATAGTAAAGGCAAAAGCAAAAATAAGTAAAATTGAAAACAGGAAAATGATAAAAAATAAAAGAGCTGCTTCACTGAAAAGATCAATGAAATTCACAATTCACTAGCAAAACTATCAAAGAAAAGAAGAGAAAACACAAATTACTCATAACAAATTAAACAGGGAGTATTACTCCAGAACCTGCAGACATTAAAAGGATAGTAAGGGACAAATAAAAAACTCTGCACATATATACTTGAAAACTTAGGTGAAATGGATCAATTCCTCTACATGAACACCCTACCACAAATCACCCATGTGAAATAGATAATAGGTATACTTTGAATTGCCAAGTAAATTAGTAATTTTAAAATGCCCTCCCCAAAAAGAAGCCTTGTTGAGAGTTCAGTTAATATTGGTGCTTTATCCTCCATTCTGTGTGGCCACGTGGCCTGCATGGACCTTGAGCTGATACTGGCTCCTCACTTGAGCACATGCCCTAGATTCTAAGAGACCACAGAGTCCTAGGCAAATGTTGGTTGATACAACTCTCCCAACCATTCCTATGATAAGCGTTCTCCTCCACCTCCCAGGGCTTTCCCTTTGGCCTCTTTAGATAAGACACCTTGAACCCTAAAAGCTTACCACAACCCTGCTCTGTTTGGTTTGGTTTGAATTGACCAATGTGGCCTTAGCCCAGAACCCCAAAACATTCCATTGAAGGATACTAATAAAGGCATGTGCCTTTAGGTCCTGCCCTAAGATTTCTGCCTGTACCCTGCCTTAGCCTCCTCACATGACCCCTGTAGGGGTGCAGAATACTTCTCCCAGATCTGTAATATCTGTAATAAACTTCTCTACTTCATTTTCCCCTATAGTCTTTTGTTGAATCATGGCTCACTATCTGACATCTAAGGCTCTATGTAACAAATGTTAATACAACAAAGTCACAACAGCAACACTAGACAATTATTTCAAACTTACAAAGAATCAACAGAAATTCTACACAATTTCTTTCAGAAGATTGAATGGGAGGCAGTACTTTTCCCAACTAAATTTATGTTGCCATTATTAGCATAATGCCCAAACTACACTAAAACATTAAGGGAGAAAAAAGATAACCACCAACTAAATCCCAAATGAAGAGGTAAAAATTCTTAGCAAAATATTACCAGTAGAAATCAACAATACAGGGATCCCTGGGTGGTGTAGCGGTTTGGCGCCTGCCTTTGGCCCAGGGCGCGATCCTGGGGACCCGGGATCGAATCCCACGTCCGGCTCCCGGTGCATGGAGCCTGCTTCTCCCTCTGCCTGTGTCTCTGCCTCTCTCTCTTTCTCTCTCTGTGACTATCATAAATAAAAAAAAAAGAAATCAACAATACACAGAAAGAATTTTTAAAAAAGAAAGAAAGAATTGTGCACCATGACCGAATGGGTTCGAGGGACAGAAGGCTGTTTCAAACTCCAGTCAGTATAATAGACCATGTTAAGAGGCCGAAGAAGAAAAATCATGGGATCCTGTCAACTGATATAGAAAAAGCATTTGCGCTCTGTGTGTGTGTGTGTGTGTATGTGTCTCATTAATAAATAGATGAGATCTTTTTAAAAAGGGCGGGGGGGCAACCCAGGTGGCTCAGTGGTTTAGCGCCTCCTTCAGCCCAGGGTGTGATCCTGGAGACCCTGGATCAAGTCCCGTGTCGGGCTTCCTGCATGGAGCCTGCTTCTCCCTCTGCCTGTGTCTGTTTCTCTCTTCTCTCTCTCTAATGAATAAATAGATGAAATATTTTTTAAAAAAGGCATTTGACAAAATTCAACACCCATTTACTATATAACCTTTTGGAAAACTAGGAACAGATTTCAAATAATCTTGGAACAGAAGGGCATTTCGTCAACTCAGTCAAGAACTCCTATAAAAAACTTAGAGCAAACATAATTAATGGTGAAAGACTGGATGCTTTATCCCCAGATATTGGGAACAAGGTGCAGATGTCCACTTTCACCACTGGTATTTGACATGTTATTAGAAGTTCTACCCAGTGAAGCAAAGGAAGAGGAATAAACAAAAGTGATAGAGAAAAGGAAGTTAATATTGTACCCGTTTGCAGAAGACATCGTGGTTGCGCTAAGCTGAATAATGCCCCACCCCAAAGGAGAGCCACATCCTCATGCCTGTAGCATGGGAGTGTTACCATAAATGTTATAAGGGAATTTGCAGATGTGCTCTGGTGAAGATCGTGAGGTGGGAGATTATCCTGGATGATCTGGTAAATGTGGTAAGGTCCTGAGGATCCTTATAGGAAGGATGCAGGTAGGGACACCTGGGTGGCTCAGCGGTTAAGCGTCTGCCTTCGGCTCTGGAGTTCCAGGATTGAGTCCCAAATTGGCTCCCTGCATGGAGCCTGCTTCTCCCTTTGCCTGTGACTCTGCCTCTCTCTGTTCATGAAAAAATAAATAAAATTTTTTTAAAAAAGGATGCAGGTAGAATTAGTCATGTAGAAGCTGGTGAAGTGATGGAAGCCAAGAGGAAGAGTTAAACAAGTTTTAAGACGCTATCTTGCTGGCTTTTAAAAATGGAGGAAGGGGACTATCAGGCAGAGGATATAAGCAGCCTCTGGATGTGGGAAGGTAAGAAAACAAATTGGATCCATTTACACATGTGGCCTCCAGAATTGTAAGAGAATACATATTAGTTGAAGTCATTCAGTTTGTGGTAATTTTTCACTGCATCACCAGGAACATTTTTGAAGATGTATATATAGAGAATCCAAAGGAATGTACAATTCCTAGGAAAAGTAAAATTTACAAGATGTTAGAATACAAAAGCATGTAAAAATCTATTGCATTTCTACATACTAACAATTTACACCTGAAAACTGAAATTTAAAATATGTGTCGGGGCACCTGGATGGCTCAGTGGTTGAGACTGTGATCCCAGGACCCTGGGATCAAGTCCCACATCAGGCTGCTTCTCTCTCTGCCTATGTCTCTCCCTCTCTGTGTCTCCCATGAATAAATACATAAAAATATTTTAAAAATATATCATGTATGATTGCTCAAAAAGGAAAAAGTAGAAGAAATATGAGCCCATGTTTCAGTGCAGGGTCCTCTGGATCTGAAAGGTATCAGTTACTGGGAAATGGCAGAGTGACTCCAGGAATTTATAATGCAGATTATCGCCTTGTCAGAAACTACAGTTGGAATCTCAGTGACTTTCTATCTTATTCGTCATTATATTTTCATTTACTTCACTGTGTGGTTGTTAACCTCCACACACTTGATTTTCAAGCCCCTGACCACAACCAACTATCACATGAGATTTCAGTTAACCATCTGGCCATTCAAGTCACGTCACTGAAGACCTGAAGGAACTCCATATTTTGTACCTACTTTGTACAAAATTATGTGCCTTATGTGCATTTTCATGTCACAAAAGTCTCAAAACAACCCATGGGTTTATGTACCGCTTGTTATAAAACGGGGAAAATGTAAACTAAACATACCACCTGGGTCACAATGTGTGAAAGGAAAAATATCACAGTAAAGAAAAACTATATTAAGTTTTTTTTTTTTTACTACATTTGAAAACAGATCAGGTAACATAGATCTTAAGATCATAGTTTGAAATTAATCTTTTATATCCTTTTAAAAAAAGATTTTATTTATTTATTCATGACACACACACACACACACACACACACACGAGGCAGAGACACAGGCAGAGGGAGAAGCAGGCTCCATGTAGGGAGCCTGACGTGGGACTTGACCCCGGGTCTCCAGGATCAGGCCCTGGACTGAAGGCAATGCTAAACTGCTGAACCACCCGGGCTGCTCCTCCACTGCTATTTTGTATTCAGGTTTGGGTATTTGTTCACCAACATTAAACCTCAGGATAGAAGATGTGACACAGCAGGACTCCTTCCATGGCATGAGTCCTTTGCTGACTTGAGAGGTGGCAGTGGGAGCCAATGTGGAAAACACATTGGAACTTTTCCTTGGAACTGGGCTGTGATGAGAAGTGCCTGCCAGGAGCATCATCATCTTTTCCTTTACCCTTCCTCTAGTTTCTGAAGATATAGCAGAAAGTAATCTTTGAAGATACTGGTGACAATTCCAGAAGACAAAACACATGCCACCAATGTGCTGTGCTTTTAAATATTCTGGGTTTAATTCAGTTGCTGAATGAGCTGATTGATGCATTCACCTTGATAGCCAGGTAAACCCACCTCCTTGAGGAAAGCCCACTCGATTCTTGGTGGCATGATGGGCCACTGAGAGATGGAAAGACGTAAGAATTCAGAGTTCCCCAGAAAGGCAATTTCATGAATGGTCTTCCAAGCAAATAACACCATACTTCCCCAGGTGCTCCTCAATCACTGTGTTGTCTGTCAAAGGGATGGACTTATTCTTGACCTTGGCTTGTCCACATTTCAAGATGAGGTCCCGGACAGACTTCAGATTTGGAAATCCCAGGTCACATAAGATTCCACTATCCTCAGCATCTTCATGGTCTGGGGGGTTACTCTGAAAAAGACACGACTGAAAATCTGCAGACACAGCCCTGCAATGGTCCTCTGCACCAGTGAACTCACCCCATTAATCCTTTGGATATGTACAACGAAGGCCAAGGAATGTTTATCTGGCACTTCCAAGCCACAAGGTTTCACTTCCAGTTGTCTAAGGTGCACCCTGTCACACTGCTGCCACCAAGTATCATTTAGGAACCATTACAGTTGCTTAAACTTGAGTTCTTTTCCTTTCTTCTACTCCTTCTTGTCCAAGTCTGCTTTGTTTGAGTGGCTTTAAGGGCCTGAGAAGCCTTCCTCTTTTTCAGATTTTCTGGAACCAAAGGAATTTTTTTTCTTCGCTATTGCTCTGCCCTGTTTTCAGAGATGCAGCTACTTGAAATTGATCTTTTAAAATCCTTTGGAGATTTGCTTCTAGTAGTAGTTTTTTTATCTAATAAACATTTCCAAACAACTTGCATTAAACTAGTGTAAAAATATCTTAGGGCAATTTATCTAAATAGCATTTAAAAAAATTTTTTTAAATTTATTTATGATAGTCACAGAGAGAGAGAGAGAGGCAGAGACATAGGCAGAGGGAGAAGCAGGCTCCATGCACCGGGAGCCCCACGTGGGATTCGATCCCGGGTCTCCAGGATCGCGCCCTGGGCCAAAGGCAGGCGCCAAACCACTGCGCCACCCAGGGATCCCTAAATAGCATTTAATAAGCATTTTCAACAACCATACCATACAACGGAAACTATGTGAACAGGAGGAAAAGGAATAAATTATTGGCATGAAGAAAATTTTGTTTTTCCCAACCAAGAAATCAGGAATTTTGTGGGTATACATTCAGTGTTTTTACTAAAGAGTATCCAGTTTTGATGGTTGACTACGGACAACTTTTAAGGCTCATTACAACCTCTATTCTGCCTATCTGGGCAAGCTGATAATAAAAGCTTGGGTGCTTCCTCCTTGAAACCAGCTGGAAGTTCAAACCACAATGGGCACCCTTCCCGACAGCTCCACCCATTAACCACTTTAGCACTCCAAATCAGTCACCATTTCCTGTTCCCTCAAGTCATTTTTGGACCAGTTTGGAAGTTTCCTGTGCTAACCCTAGAACTTTTCATTAGGTAACCAATGTTCTCATAACACTTTTAGTGCATGGCATCACCAGTCTTGATATCCAAACCCAACTTTGTTTAGGGTTCCACCTGTTCAAGTGGATGGCCACAGTGCAAAAGAACAAAAGATGTCTTGGAGGGTGTATATATGAAATTCCTAATTTATCTATTAAATAAACAAATGTTCTCCCTGTATCTATAAAATAAACAAATGTTCTCACTGTATACTGTTCATCCTAAATTACTTCATGACTGCTCCAAGCTCAATTTTTAGCTTATTTTTGAAATTATTTTATTTCTGAATTTTTCATGCTATGTTCCTTTCTTTTTTTTTTTTAAGATTTTATGGGATCCCTGAGTGGCCCAGTGGGTTTTGTGCCTGCCTTCAGCCCGGGGCATGATCCTGGAGTCCCAGGATCAAGTCCCACGTCGGGCTCCCTGCATGGAGCCTGCGTCTTCCTGTGCCTGTGTCTCTGCCTCTCTCTCATAAATAAATAAAATCTTTAAAAAAATAAATAAAAATAAAAAAGATTTTATTTATTCATGAGAGACACAGAGAGGCAGACATAGGCAGAAGGAGAAGCAGGCTCCACACAGGGAGCCTGATGTGGGACTTGATCCTGGTACTCTGGGGTCACGCCCTGAGCCAAAGGCAGATGCTCAATCACTGAGCCACCCAGCCATCCCTATTTTTGCTTTATTTAAATCAAGGTGCATACCATGAGTTTTTATTTGGGCACAAAACACATTAAGAAATATAATTCCATGGTGCATATTCATGGATGGGGGGCAGGTTTTAGGGGAGCAGAGTCTTGAACTTGCATTGCTATGGCATTTTTCATTATTGCAACATAAATATCCTGGGGCAGAATATGGAGAGAATAATTCAGGTGCAAAGGGTAAGTATATAATCCCCAAATTGTTCTTTGATTCTATCATGGAAGGAAATTATAGATTCTTTCAACCTTGAGAGCCTAATGGTGCACTGTTAGTGTGTGTTATGAAGTACTCTACAGAGGTGGGATAAACTGTGTTGGAAAAAGAACATGACTCCTTCAGGATTATGGGAAAATTATTTAAACTTTGTTAATTAAAGCATTAGAGCTATGATACATTCTGAAGAAAACAGTAGCAAAAGGTAATGGCAGGAGTTAACTATGAATCATGCACATACTGTTCTGGTTCTTTCCATTCCACTGCTTTCTCAGATAATCACTATCTTCAATTTCCAAGAAAAGGGAAATCAGTCGTTAATAACATATCAGTTTGTCATTCACAGTATAGAACTGCTATTACCATCTTCCCTTGCATTGTTTCTACCACATAATCCCTAGGAAACAAACTATCATTGTCCTCCCATGAAAAGGCCAATCCTTATAATTCAGCCAGAGAAGGGGGCCCTGAATGTAACTAGCATGACAACTTCTGTGGTGGTTTTGCATTATTCTCTGCCCCTCCTCCAATGCAAATTCACACAATACTGAATCTGACAACTCAGTGTCCTTGTTGTTTCAGGGAACATGGATATGAATGAGTCTCACCCAATGAAGTAGGCCCCTTCATCTTATCCAGAGACCATCAGGAAAGGCCTGTAAGGAAGGCTTAAGATCAAACTTCAGGTTGAAACTCATAAGTAGTAACAGAGCCTTTTCAAGAAAACTCAAGTAAATAAATATCTTATACACAGAAAATAATGAGCTACTTCCACACATGTTCCTGTTCCCATAGAAGTTTTAACATTGACATAATTATTCTGCAGTAACATCTCAGGTTAATCTCAAAGAACTAAAGACTTATTCCAGTTATATCCAGTTTTTCCTGGATTCTCTGATGTGTGATCTGTGAATTGTCAAAAAATTTACCAAATTTGTAAGAATTTCTAAGAATTCTCCCCTGTACAAATTCATTGGTGAATCCCAAGGACACACAGTTTCTTAAAGGTGTTTCCACATTCAACGGATTTAGTGTAGTTTCCCCTTCATAAATTCTCTCATTACATTTGATGAAAAATCTTAGGACATTCTTCATATTTGTAAGGTGGCTCTCTGATATAAATCCTCCAGTGTTCCACAGTTTTTATGTTGGGACAGAAGCCCAAGTATGACCATTACTTTTGTGTGGTTTCTCTGAAAGATGTATATTCTGATGTCATTGTGAGGCCCGGATAACAGCTCTGCACATTTACATGGTTTCTCTTCAACACGGACTCTGTTTTTGCAAAATAATTGGAACCCCAGGTAAGGGCTTTGCCATATTCCTTGCATTTATAAGGTATTGCTGTAGTATGTTCCCCAATTTTTGATCTTTGGGTAAAAACTTTGCCACACATATATGTATTTATTTCCAACATATTTACTCTTATCTAGTGAAAAATATGAATTTAAAACTTTGTAGTTAAAACTACAACATTTGTTGTACTTGTAAATATGAGCTATTTGGTGAACCCTGCATTTAAGGCAATATCTAAAAGTCTTGCCATATTCAGTACATTTGTAAGGTTCTCTCCAGTATGGATTATCTGATGACTGGTGAGGTGTGAGCCTTGAGTAAAGGCTTTGCCACACTCATGGCATTTGTAAGGTTTCTCTCCAGAATGAGTTCTTTGGTGAATCCTGAGGTCAGACCATTGTCTAAAAGCCTTGCCACATTCAATACATTTGTATGGCTTTTCTCCAGTATGAATTTTCTCATGAAGCCTATGGTGTGAACCCCTGTTAAAAGCCTTGCCACACTCATTAATTTGTAAGGTCTCTCTCCTGTATGGATTACCTGATGTTACTTAGGCTTGAATGGACACTGAAGGATTTGCCACAGTCATTACATTTGTAAGGTCTCTCACCTGTATGGATTCTTTGGTGATTTACAAGGTGTGAATTTTGACTGAAGACCTTGCCACACTCATTACACTTGTAAGGTTTCTCTACAGTATGGATTCTCTGATGACTTGCTAGGTGTGAATTTTGACTGAAGACCTTCCCACATACATCAATCACATTTATATGGCTTCTCTCCATATGGATTATCTGATGCATACTTAGGTGTGAGCCCTGAGTAAAGGCTTTGCCACACTCATGGCATTTGAAAGGTTTCTTTCCAGCATGAATTCTTTGGTGAATCCTGATGTCAGACCACTGCCTAAAGGTCTTGCCACATTCAACACATGTGCATGGTTTCTCTCCAGTATGATTTTTCCTATGATGCCTAAGGTGTGAACGATTGGTAAAGGCATTGCCACATTCATTACATTGGTAAGGTTTCTTTCCAGTATGAATTACCTGATGGTAAGTTAGGCTTGACCTCACACTAAAGGCTCTACCACATGCACTGCATTTATATGGTTTTTCCCCAGTATGGATTCTTCAATGACTTGCTAGGTGTGAATTTTGACTGAAGAACTTCCCACATATGTCACATTTATATGATTTCTCTCCTGTATGGGTTATCTGATGTTTAGTGAGGTGTGAACCCTGAGTAAAGGCTTTGCACACTCATGGCATTTGAAAGGTTTCTCTCCAGTATGAATTCTTTGGTGAATCCTGATGTCAGACCATTGTCTGAAGGCCTTGCCACATTCAATACATTTGTATGGTTTCTCTCCAGTATGAATTCTCTCATGATACCTAAGGTGCAAATGCTTGATAAAAGCCTTGCCACATTCATTATATTTATAAGATTGCTCTCCAGTATGGATTACCTGATGGCTTATTAGGCTTGAACACACAATACAAGCTTTGCAGCACACATTACATTTATATGGTTTCTCTCCAGTATGACTTTTCTGATGGCCAATCAGGCTTGCACTTTGGATGAAAGCTTTACCACACTCATTACATTTATGTGGTTTTTCTCCATTATGAATTCTGTGATGTTTTACAAGTATCAAACTTTGGCAAAAAGCCTTGCCACATTCATTACATTGATAAGGTTTCTCTCCAGTATGGATTACCTGATTGTCCGCTAGGCTTGAGCACACACTAAAGGCTTTGCCTCATTACATTTGTAAGGTTTCTCTCCAGTGTGTATTCTCCAGTGATTTGCAAGGTGTGAATTTTGACTAAAGACTTTGCCACATTCATTACATTGTAAGGTTTCTCTCCAGTATGGATTCTCTCATGACTTACAAGGTTTGAATTTTGACTGAAGACCTTTCTATATACATTACATGTATATGGTTTCTCTCCTGTACGCGTTATCTGATGTTTAGTGAGGTGTGAGCCCTGATTAAAGGTTTTGCCACAGTCATGACATTTGTAAAGTTTTCCCTATGTGCTTTTTGTTTTTGTTTTTTTGTTTTTTAAAGATTTATTTATTATTAGTGAGAGAGAGAGAGCGCGCGGCAGAGACACAGGCAGAGGGAGAAGCCGGCTCCATGCCGGGAGCCCGACATGGGACTCGATCCGGGTCTCCAGCTTCATGCCCTGGGCTGAAGGCAGCGCTAAACTGCTGAGCCACTCGGGCTGCCCCCTATATGCTTTTTGGTCTTGCGTCAGTGTCAATGGGAATAAAATCACTCCCATATTTATTAGCAATGTTGGTTTGGACCCTAGGAGGAATTTTCTGAAGTGGTGAAACTCCAGAACGATTGTTGACAGACTTCTCAAGTACATTACATTCATAAGTTTTACCTTCAGTTTGACACATGTGTAGTTCATCCCAAAAGCTTAATCCAAGCCTGTTTATAACATGCTTGTTTCCTGCATCACTTTTACCATGCTGATCTCTTCTGTCAGTGAGATTGTGTTTATGGGATACAGACATTTCTTTGTAATTTATTTCATTATGTCTCCACTGCCACTCAAAGTCATGCATATTTTCCTGGATTTCCCGAAGAAAAAATCTTTGATTTCATAGCCTTCAGACCTTTGCAACATCACTGTCTGGAATACTTCTGTATCACTGTTCTCCTTTGGTTGTAATTTCTTGATCACATGTGTAGGAGAGATATCTATAAGATATAAACAGCCATAGGTATCCTATTAATTACAGTTCACAAATAAACATTATGTGTTGAAAACATAGTATTACAACAAAAGTAGTATTTTACTGAAAAGTTATAAAACTTCCCATGATCTTCAAACTTTTAGGAATAAAGAAATAGGATTCTTTTTAAGCAAAGAAAGAGTGTTCATCTGTAATACAAATTAATTTTAGGAAAGCCAAGTTTCAAACACCCAATGACAAAAACACTCGTGCTGTACAAAATTATAGTAGCTCTTAAAGAAAGGATATTTTTCTTTTTTAATTCCAATATAGTTAACATATAGTGTTCTATTAGTTTCAGGTGTACAATATAGTGATTCAACAATTCCATACATCATTTGATCCTTGTCAGAACAGGTACACTCCCTAATCCTCATCACCTATTTAACCCTTCCCTGACCCACCACCCCTCTGGTAACCATGTTTGTTCTCTATAGTTAAGAGGTGGCTTCTTGGTGGTCTCTCTCCCTTTTTCTTCTCCCTTTCCTTGTTTGCCTTGTTTCTTAAATTCCACATATAAATGAAATCATATGGTATTTGTCTTTCTCTGATAGCCTTATTTTGCTTAGCATTATATTCTCTAGTTCCATCTATGTCATTGCAAGTGGCAAGATTTCATTCTCTTTTATAAGGCTGAATAATATTCTACTGTATATATCTATCTTCTTTATCCATTATCCATTCATATGTTGATAGACACTTGGGCTGCTGCCATAATTTGACTATTGTAAATAATGCTGCTATCGGGTGTATGTATCCCTTTGAATTAGTGTTTTTATTTATTTTTATTTTTATTTTTTTAATTTTTAAAATTTATTTATGATAGTCACAGAGAGAGAGAGAGAGAGGCAGAGACACAGGCAGAGGGAGAAGCAGGCTCCATGCACCAGGAGCCCAACGTGGGATTCGATCCTGGGTCTCCAGGATCGCGCCCTGGGCCAAAGGCAGGCGCCAAACCGCTGCGCCACCCAGGGATCCCCTGAATTAGTGTTTTTATAATTTGGGGGTAAATACCCAGTAGTGCAATTGTTGGATCTTAGTAGTTCTAACTTTCTGAAGGACCTCCATACTCTTTTCCACATAGGCTACACCAGTTTGCATTCCCAACAACAGTACAAGAGGGTTCTTTTTCTCCACATCCTTGTCAACACTTGTTGTAAGATAGGGTATTTTTCCACTATCCCAAAGCACATACCAATGGGCAGTAAATGCATATCTCATACTTGGCGAGAAAAAAAAAAACATTATACAGAATTTTCTGTATACTTGTATATAAATGCTGAAGAACTGGTAATATATTACAATGCTAAGTACTCCAAAACAAGCTTATCAGATGAATAATCTAAATAAATGGTAATCTAGAATTGCAAAACAAATATAGCATTGAGAAAATGAAGAATTTAATTTTTCTAAAGATTTTATTTATTTGAGAGAGAGCAAGAGCACAGAGGGAGAGTGAGAAGCAGACTCCCAACTGAGCAGAGAGCCCAATGCAGGGCTTGATCCCAGGACCCTGAGATATTGACCTAAGCTGAAGGCAGATGCTTAAACAACTGAGCCACCCAGGCACCCCAGAAAATGAAGAATTTAATGAAACAACGTTCACAAAATGAAATTTTATAAATACCCATTATAAAATTATCTGTACTCATGAAATAAAGCCATTTTACAACATTAACAATTGGTACATGTCAGTTATATGGCATAAAACATCTGTCAATCATAATAAAAATTAATAAAATATTCTAGTAACCCTTGATAAAACCAACAATAAATAATAATTAACCATATTATAGAAAGTTATACTTTGTGGAGCTCTAAACATTCCCCCTTAACAATAAAAGGAAGATTTCTATTCTAGAAAGAGCACACAATATGAAAGCTGACTTCTAAAATATCAGGTCAGGAAAATACATTATAAGGGAACTGGAGAAGGAAGTCAGAAGTCACAATTATGATTTTATGCCTACAGTTATGCAATAGAGCAATTCCTACTTATGCAGTGCCCTCCGGTTATGCAGTTCATTGGCCCCTATATACATGTAGCTCAGAGTGTATACTTTGAGGGTGTAGAAATTTTATTAACTAAGGTCAGAGACAAAATTGTTGAGAACTGCAAAATGAAAAAATATATATAATGAAAAGGGATATCTCATAATAAACATGACAAAGTTGAAGTAACTTTTGCATGTACTATAAAATATGCAATATTCCATACCATCTAAGAGCATTAATTTGGGTTTTTAAAAAGATTTTCTTTATTTTGAGAGCATGAGAGAGCTGGGGGAAGGCCAAAGGGAAGAGAGAAAGAGAATTACAAGCAGACTCCCCAGACACTGGAGCCCAACAGAGAGCTAGATCTCACAACTGTGATTATCATGACCTGAGCTGAAATCAAGAGTCGGATGCTTAACTGACTGAGCCACCCAGGTGACTTGCCTGAAGTCCGAGTGATATATGAGAGAGGAGAAACATTTCCTTGGGGAGCTCACAAGAAAGAAGGCTTTGTTTTGCCACAGAACTCTCCCACTGCAGAGTTTCTCAAACACTATTAATGGTACAGCTTCCTCTTTGCCCTTCTGAGCTCTTTCCTGTGTTCCCACCTTTCACACATTCCCACTCATTTGGTTTTATGCTATTTGCACTTTGTCCTCCACAGTCCAGGACTCTCCCTTGTTCCAGAAAGGATGTAATATTCAGGTTAGAAACAAATTACTGCTCATAAGAAGAAAAGAATGTGAACGTGATATGCTATGGCTTTTCCAGAACCCTGGCTCTTTGTTCGGCTGAGGGGAGAGGATATCACAGATGAATCAAGAACAAATAATTCATTCACAAATTCCTCCACTGCTTGCCTCCTAAGTGCATAGGAAACAGTATAACATGCAGATACAGAGCTCTCTTCCAAAAATTACTTAATCAGAAGCACAGGGTAAGAAAATAGAAGACTGGATATTTTAAAAAGTTTGCCATATGGTTTCATGTATTCCTTTTTCTTTCTTTTTTTTTTTCCTTTGGTTTCATGTATTCTTAAACTCTAGAACAACCCCTGAAGGAAGAGGAAAGTAAAAGTCCAGATGCTACATTATGAAGCTTTTCATTTCTGTGTCAGGAGCGTTTCAATCTCAATTAAGCAGGGCAGGGGCTCCCAGGAAGCAAAAAGGGAAAATGCAAAGATAACCAATGGCAAATCCCCACTGCTGGAAGGACATTATCCTCACCCAGAGAGACCAGGTTCCTGTAGTTCTCCAACATAACGTCCCTGTACAAGGCCCACTGAGCTGAGTCCAGGCACTCCTACTTTTCCTGAGAGAATTCTATGGCCATATCCCTGAAGGTCAACCATCCCTGAAATGAGAACACATTTCATCGAAAGGCCATGGGGAAAGTTATTCACACAAAATGAGAAGAGAGAAGTATAAGCATCAATTTGGCTAAAATGAGTGTTCAACAGATGCATGTTAAGGTATTCTGAACAATTTATGTGTCTCTAATTTTAATTTCTTATGCATTCCCATAAAAGATTATGATACTCTCCAAATAAGTGTGGATCATTCATTTCTGTGGACGATATATGAATGAAGCATACACATAAGAAGTGAATACTATGTTGTCTCTACAAAGTATTAGATATTTATGTTCCACATATTGAGTGATATTATCTAGATGTGCTAGAGCACAAGTGCTATCTTCAGATGACAAAATTCACAGTGGCTTTAAGGAGAAGTCAGAATCTAAAAACCATGATGTAGAAAACAGTGGCAATAACTTTAAGTTTTTGAACCCTTCCTATGAATGAGGCATTACTCTAAATGCTTTACATGTACTAACTTGCTATCAGCACAATAGCTCCTTAGGGGAAGATCTGTTCCCATCCTACAGAGAATGCTAATACTGGGTCAGAGGCACTGTAGGAAACTCTCCTCTGGCCAAGGAGCTAAGAAATGATATGGCAAACACATGAGCTCAGGTGGTTGGGTGTTAAAAGTGAAACTAAAGAATCAAACAGTTAAGTAACAGAGCACTGCAAGTACACTGACAGAGGTTTCTCTGAGAAAACTTGAAACAAGCTCAAGGTTTACAATATAGAACTGCATAAAATGTCCTCATAGATGCAGCATGCACATAAACGTAACTATTTTTTAAAAGATTTTATTTATTTATTTGGCAGAGAGCATGTGCACACATAAGCAGCGGTAGCGGCATAAGGAGAGGAGAAACAGACTCCTTGCTGAGCAGGGAGCCCAAGTGGGGCTCCATCCTAGGACCCTGGGATCATTACCAGAGACCAAGGCACTTAACTGGCTGAGCACCCAGGCACCTCTAAACATTACTAATCTTACCACTATTCTACTATTTAAATGATTAACCTGACAGTATAAAAAGAGCTGAAGGCCATGGAATGCACTTAAGATATAATTTCAATTGCTAAAAAATATGAAGCTTATTTATGAAGTGATGTCTTTTATAAAAACCATGGACATACACATCCATGTGCTTGTGCACACATATAAACAACACAAATTAACTGAAATGCAAAGAGTTCTTTCTCAACATAATTTTGAATGATTTTTTCATTATTTTCATTCACATGTATTTCAGTGTTTTTGGGAAAATGAAAATGTATAAATTGTACTTAATTCAATTTATCAATTTGTATAGTAAGCTAGTAAAGAGGTGGTATGAACATGAAAAAATATAGAATACTTTAACTCCAGTTTCTAGAAAATACCTGAATCAAACATATAAATACAGTTTTATGCATTTAAATGTAGGTGTGTAAGCATTAACAAAAGTCAGTTTGTTTATTCCACTAATAAACCAACAGTTCAAGATTAGATTTAAAAAGATTAGAGGAATTATCAGTGTTATACATTAATTGAACAGATTAAGATTAAAAAACATACAGCAAATTAGATACTTGAAAAAAAATGACAAAAAGGAAACTGGGGAATAAACTATTATTAAGCAAGAACATTTCATCAAATGTTATGACCCAGTTAAAAGCACTGTATGATTTTCCTCTTAAATTATGGTGGAGGAAGGAGGCTGGCTGGGGCTCTTGCCATTCACCATCATATGGTATGCCTGAGCAGGGACCAGCAAAAGAGGTTAAAGGAGGAAAAAACAGGGTGAGAGAGAGTCAAAGAGCTAGACTGTTGAAATTCACAGATGTAAGGACAGAAATAGGCTAAAAATGAAAGAGGGACAAAGATATTCCATGCCGGTAGGAATGTAAAGAGGGCAATGGTGGCTATATTATATCAGACAAAACACGCTAAGACAAAGGACATTATAATGGTAAGAAGGTCAGTTCACCAGGAAGATGGAACAATTATAAACACACAGGCATGGAACATTAAAGCCCCCTTATGTATAAAGTAAATAGTAACAGTAGACTTCAATGCTCAGTTTCAGAAGATCCAGAAGGAAGCAGAGGACCTGAACAGCACTGTCACCAAATGCAACACCCAATCTGCTGATAGTGAGTTAGTACATGTGAAGCATTTAGAGTAATGCCTTGTTCATAGGAAGGGTTCAAAAACTTCAAGTTATTGCAACCACCAGACAGACAGAACACTCTACCCAACAACAGCAGAATATGGTCTTCCAAAGCACACGTGAAAGACAGACTGCATGTCATCCCACAAAACAATCTTTAACAAATTTAGGAAGACTGAAACCATAAAAAGTATCTTCTCTAACTACAGTGAATTGAAACTAGAAACAAACAGCAAAAAAGGAAATAGAAAAATCCACAAATGTGGAAATTAAAATTCATTCTTAAGCAATGAGTCAAAGAAGAAACTACAGGAATTTTTAAAGTGTCAGATGAAAATGAAAATACAACATACCTACATGTAGGGAGGTGGTGAAAGAAGCAATGAGAGGAGTATCTACAAAGGTAAATATGTACATTAAGCAAGCAGGAAGATCTCAAACCAGAAATTTAATCTTACACCCCAAGGAAGCAGAAAAGGAAGAACAAACAACCCAATTTAGCAGAAGGAAGAAAGGAATATTACAGCAGATATAAATGAAAGAGGATAAAAAATATAAAAAAATCAACAAAGAGTTGTTTTGTGAAAAAAAAAAATCAACAAATTGACAAACCCTTAGCTAGACCATTAAAAAAAGAAAGAAAGAAAAAAAGAGGAGCCTGGGTGGCTCAGTCACTTAAGCGTCCAACTCTTGGTTTGGGGTCACGTCCTGATCTCAGGGTTGTGAAATGGAGCCCCATGGCTCCACACTCAGCGTGGAGTCTACTTAAGAATCTACCCCCTGGGGATACCTGGGTGGCTCAATGGTTGAGCTCAGGTCATGCTCCCAGGGTCTTGGGATCGAGTACCACACTGGGCTCCCCACAGGGAGCCTGCTTCTCCCTCTGCCTGTGTTTCTGCCTCTCTCTCTCTGTGTCCCTCATGAATAAATAAAATCTTTTTTTTTTTAATTTTTTATTTATTTATGATAGTCACACAGAGAGAGAGAGAGGTAGAGACACAGGCAGAGGGAGAAGCAGGCCCCATGCACCGGGAACCCGACGTGGGATTCGATCCCGGGTGTCCAGGATCACGCCCTGGGCCAAAGGCAGGCGCCAAACCTCTGCGCCACCCAGGCATCCCTAAAATCTTTAAAATATTAAAAGAATCTACCCACCCTTTCTTCTAGCCCTTTTCCTCATGTTCTGTTTCTCAAATAAATAAATCTTTTTTTAAAAAAAAGAAATAAAAGAGGGGACATTCCAACTAATGACACAGCAAGTTTTAGAAAGGACTATAAGAGGGTACTGTGAACAATACCATGCCAACAATGTGTAACCTAGAAGACAAGGGTAAATTCATGGAAACACACAACCTACTAAGACCTAATGAAGAAATAACAAATGTGAACAGAAGGACCTACAGAGGACATACAGGCAGGAATAAAAAATCTCCAACAAAGAACCCAGGACCAGATGGCTTTACTAAAGAATGCTACTAAACATTTACAGAAGAATTAACATATCCTGCTAAAAACCATCCAAGGAATTGAAGATGAAACACTTGCAAACTCATTCTATGAAATCTGCATGACTCTGATACCAATCCCAGATAAAGATACAAGAACAAAAGAATGCATGCAGTACACTAACAGAATGTACTAATAGAATGAAGGGGGAAAACCCCACCCTAATCATCTCAATTAATGCAGAAAAAGCCTTTGGCAAAATTCAGCAACCTTTCGGGATAAAAACACTCAACAAACCTGGAAGAGCAAACTACCCCAACATAATCAAAGCACACTGCCCACATACTCAATACTGAGAGATGGACCACTTTTCCTCTAAGATAAAGAAGGCAAGGATCCATGCTCTTAGCATTATTATTCAACAGAGTACCAGAAATCCTAGGCAGAGAAATTACCAAGGAAAAGAAATAAAAGCCATCCAAATTCAAAAAGGTTGATTTCATATTATAAAACTGATGAATAAAAACTTTCCATTCCATTCCCAATCATTAAAATTTTGAAGTGTTTTTTTTTTTTTTTTTTTTTTAAGTAGTGTCTACACCCAATGTGGGGCTCGAACTTACAACCCTGAGATCGAGTCACATGCTCTTCTGACTGAGCCAGCCAGGCACCCCTAATCACTAAAATTTTGAAGGCAGTGACTCATTTGCTCAGCTTCCAAGGTGGCATAAAAGCAGGCAGAACAGATTTCTCATACATATTGCTCTCTTTTTCTAGAAGTTACTGGGTATCTGTAGATACAATATCTGTGGATATTAAATCACACACATGATTTCTATGTGTAGTTTCTTTTACCCTAGCTCACAGAGAACTAACAGAGTGCACCCAGATGTGGCCCCCAACAATCCCTGCTGCCCAACCTTAATGACACCACGGGGCCCCCACCCATCTCCAATCCACGCCTGGTGTGAAGCCCAGCAGGATGTGCCCAATGGAGTTTCCTCATAGACTCCACGTCACTGCATCATCAAGAGATGGAATCTAAGTGGAAAGGAGAGGGGCTGAGGGAAGGCCTAAGTGAGTGTAAGCAAGCATGTGTCAAGGATACTTTAGAGATTGACAAGCCCAATAGGAAGGAGTAACTGAACATCAACCAAGAATATGATTTTACCTGAGAAAAAGCCATTTCCAGCTCCTCTTGTCTCTTCCTCCTCTTCTGAGTTTCTTCCTCAAGCAACATGAATCTTCCTTAGAAGTCAACCTTGAAAGTTGAAAATATGCCATTTAATATGCCACAACTGCACACACAGGGAAGTCCTCACCATGTGGGAGAGACAACCATCTACTGCCCCTGCCACAGGTGGGGCTCACAGACAGAAAACTCCTACACCATAAAGTGAGTTTGGCCACCCCTTTCTCCAGATCACATTCCCTTCCCAGTGAAGCCCTTATACACACTGCAGCAATGGGGACCTCAGCAGCACTGACCCTCCCCTGCAAATCACAGACCTGCCCTGATCAAACCCCATGAAGAGCAGAAACCTCAGCCCAGATCTCAGCCCTCAGACATGAAGGACCCAGAGCGTTGGTGCTTAATGCTGAATACAGACCAGAAACACCTGGGGCACTTTAAATATTATCGAGGCTGCACCTGCCCACCCCCCCATCTGAAAGGAATCTATGGGGGGGGCACAAAAGATGTATCTGCAAAATGCCTGAGCGATCTAATACGAAGCTGGGATTGAGTACCACCCAGAAGAGGCAAGATCAACACACCTCCCATTGTTTTTTCTTTTTCAGCTTTATTGAAGTATTATTGACAAAAATTATATATAGTTAGGTGTACAATGTGATCATTTGAAATACATATACACTGAAACAATGATTACAATTGTCACAATTGTGACATATACACTGAAATACACATATACACTGAAATAATTATCACAATTATCACCTCACAATTACCATTTTGTGTGTATGTGTGTAGTGAGAACACTTAAGATTTACTCTTCAGGTAAATTTCAAGTATATAATATGGTATGATTAACTGTAGTCACTGTGCTTTACATTAGATTCCTGAACTTATTCATTTTACAAACGGGAGGTTGCACCTTTGACCAACATCTCCCCAGTTTTACCCACCTCCCAGCCCTTGGTAACCACTAATATACTCTATGGTTCTAGGAGTTTGACATTTTTAGGTTCTACACATCAGCAAGAGCACACAATATTCCCTTTTCTCTGTCTGGCTTATTTCACTTAGCATAATGTTCTCCAGGTTCATCCAGGTTGTCATAAATAGTAGGATTTTTATGGCCAAATAATATTTCGTCGTATACATATATATCAAATTTTCTTTATCCATTCATCCGTTGACATTTAGGTTGTTTCCATACCTTGGCTGTTATGAATAGTGAATGCAGTAATGCACATGGGAGTGCAGATATCGCTTCAATACTGATTTCATTTTCTTTGGATATAGATCCAGAAGTGTGATTACTGAATCAGAGGACAGTTCTATTTTTAATTTTTTGAGGAACTTCCATGCTGTTTTCCACAATGGCTACACCCATTTACATTCCTGCCAACAGTACACAAGGGTTACCTCTTCTCCACTTGCTCACCAACACTTGTTATCTCTTGTCATTTCCTGATGGACATCCTAACAGATATGCTACCTCCTCCCTGCTCTCCCCTTGAAGCTTGTCATCTTCAGGACTCAGACCTGAAGAGGAAGGGACAGAAGGAAACAGGCAGGACAGGCAGCAGAGGGGAAGGTGTGGCTGGCATGTTAACTGGGAGGGGGCCAAGAGGCTCCCCTGAGAAGGTGGTTATCAATCGAGGACCTGGCAGACAGAGGTTGTGTGCCACCTCCATGTGAGGGGCCAAACAGTCCCAGGCAGCCAGACAGGCCCTGGGAGGGCCCTGAAGCAGGAGCAAGCCTGGCCACAGGGAAGGGAAGAGGCCAGCATGGCTGCAACAGGGTGAGGAGGTCAGAGAGGCAGCTGGGGAAGCAGATGGGCATGGTCTTCTACGACTTGCCTCCCACATCTCTAAAGGATTTTAGACACTGTGTACTCTTCCTGTCATTTTAAATAAACATTTAACTTTTTCTTATCTTTTTTTTTTTTTTAATTTATTTATGATAGTCACAGAGAAAGAGAGAGAGAGGCAGAGACACAGGCAGAGAGAGAAGCAGGCTCCATGCACTGGGAGCCCGACGTGGGATTCGATCCCGGGTCTCCAGGATCGCGCCCTGGGCCAAAGGCAGGCGCCAAACCGCTGCGCCACCCAGGGATCCCTACTTTTTCTTATCTTATAAACACTTACAACTAAGGTAATTTCTTACATATTTTATGTTCAGGCTGAGATGTATACCTAAGTCCCAGGAAGTACAAGGTGGCCCTTAACCAAAATACACAGGATGCAGGGGGAAGACATTTAGAAAAAGTCAAGACCATTTTTGGACAAATTAAGGTGGAGACGCCTGTTAGACATCCTAGCAGAGATGCGAGACACATGGACATGGGATGCAGAGCTCAGGGCACAAGCTGGGTAAGGAGAGAAAGAAAATCAGTCTCTCAAGGAAGAGGGAAAAATCAACCGTGCCACCTGCTGCTGACAGGAACAAGAAGGTGAGAACAGGAAACCAATCACTGGACTGACAAGTGGCAGGTCTCTAGAAGGCCTCAGTTGCACAGTGGCTGTGAAAGCTTAACCGGATGGGGTCAAAGTGGGAACTGAGGCAAGGTCTGAAAACAGTGGCTAGTGTACTGTGCTCTAAAATAGATCATGAACAAGGATATTTAATAAGGGGGAAACACTTGAGAATGTTTTGTTCTATCGATCAAAGAATAGTGAATAACAAGGCTCTGAGGTATATGTGTCTCTGTGTCTGTTTAAGATACCACCGTTCAGGGATCCCTGGGTGGCGCAGCGGTTTGGCGCCTGCCTTTGGCCCAGGGCGTGATCCTGGAGACCCAGGATGGAATCCCACGTTGGGCTCCCGGTACATGGAGCCTGCTTCTCTCTCTGCCTCTCTCTCTCTCTCTCTCTCTCTCTCTCTCTCTCTGTGATTATCATAAATAAATAAAAAAAATATTAAAAAACATTTTAAAAAAGGTACCACCATTCATGCCTGCTGCTGGAATAACTTCCACAGAGTAAACGCATATGAGGAGGTGCAGGAAGGATGCCCAGAAGACCCCACAGAAATAACCATGTGGAGCAGATGCTGGGGGGGCACCTCCTGGATCCACCCCCTCAGGACCAAGATGCCATCCTGCTGCAGCCAGCCCTCCCTGTGGATGAAGCACAGGGTAATGTGTCTCTGCCTAAGCCCACTCCCATCATGCTTCCTCAGGTGTCATCATGAGTTTCCCAATTAAATCCAGCAGACAAATCTCAGTATCAGCCTCTGTGTCCCAGGGAACCCGAGCCATGACAATGGCTCCAGCACTTCAAATGGACCCATGCAGACCCCATCTACCCATAAGCCCCCTTCCAGGTATTCCCGCTAGGACTAAGACACCCCTTCTAAGAGTTCCACACATCCCTTGACCCTACAACTGAGCCTGGGACACGTGCACACACTATTCACTGGGCCATCTGGAGGCCCACACTTGCTCCCACATGGCTCCTGCAGACCCTCTAGGCCACTTTCATTTTCCCCCATCTTCCTACCTCTCCTGCACCCAGAGACTGATAGGCGCAGGCTCTGCAGCAGTAATGCACACAAGTGCATGCTGAGGGCCACTGGGCCTCCAGCATGGAGACCAAGAGGTTGGCCCTGCTGGAAACAGTTGTGAGGCCACCAGGTCTCCTCCTCTCCCCATTCACAGCAAATTACAAGAATCTCTAGTTCTTCATCCTATTTTGTGCCATCTTAGGCTCCTGACCTTGTCCCCACCTTTCCCAAAAGGAAATCAGGTTTCTCGACCCTGAGCAGATCAACTGCTGGAAGGCAAAGCCCTCACCCAAGATGCAGCTGCTCCCTGTGATGTGCTCGGCAAGGATGACCCGGGAACTGGCAGAGGGCAGTGACACTACAGTAAAATAAATTTTGAGTAAAATGAGCAGCCACAGGAGGTTTAGATCAATGTGTTAAATTTCCCAGAACAAATATGGGCACCATCTTCATCACCTGTCCTAGCTCCTTGGTCTTCCTGAGGACTACTCAGCCCAATCCACAGCCCTAGCATCTAAACACATCCCAAAGGGAAGGTGAGGCAATTAGCTTGTGTGCCCTCCAGTGGAGGGAAAACAGGATGGACTTTAAACAGTCAAAGGAGAAGAGCTTTTCTCATATGGGTGATTGACATGGAAACAATTCAACCTGCAGAACATGGCAGCTGGCCAGGGAAGGGCACTGCAGAGGATAGGTGAGAGAGGCTGGACACACATCGCTGAGCCTAAACCTACATGAGAAAGGGCCGGAGCCAAGATGATTTAGAGACAGAAGGGAAGAGCAGGGACAAGGTCCTGCGATAGAAAAGGCTGGTGTTTGGGAACAGAGAGAAGGTGAATGTGACTGGGGCAGAGTGAGCTGTGTGAACTGTGAAGTTCCCAGGATGAGGCTGGAGACCCTGATCATACAGGGCTGTGTAGCAATGGTGAGGAGTCTGCATTTTGTCCTGATGATAACAGGAAGCCCGCAGAGGGTTCAGTACCAGCGAGTGATATCATTTGCCTACAGATTTATTCCTGCTGCAGAGACAGGTGACGATGGTCTAGGACTTACAGCCTATGTCTTTGCCTCCATCCTAGTATTTTTGTGTTTCAGTTTTCAAGGACTGGGACCCATCTAAAATTCTAATGACAACTGAGCACTCCAAAGTGCCACACAAAGAACTGCCACACACAGACCCAATATGACCAATCATTTCAGGAGTCAGTATTGCTAAGACTCAGTTTCTGGTCTAGTGTCCCATCTCCATGTGACAGGTAGGCTTACTGAGGCCCAAAATGGGAAACCTTTCTGAGAAGGTCTGAGTTGAGTGAACAGAACCATGTGTAAGTGAATTGAGATGGAGTCTGATGGACCAGAAGCAGTTAGTCCTTATCATCCTCTTAAAGCACCAGGACCTTCTTTCAGATGCCCCAGCAAAAGAAAATTTTCTTTGACCTGATCACACTGATACCAAGTATTTAATTCCTCTTTTCCAGAAAATCACAGTAAAACATTTAAAAATACAGAATTGCAAAAAACATAACCATTGGTACAGAACACAATGAAAAAGGATCAGCTATAGAAATAAACTCTGAGCAAATTTTTTTTAACAATTTCTATTTTGTTAGAGATTCTTTGTTTTGTTTGTGAGCAAATTTCTTCATTGTAAACAGATGAACTATTTTGGGAAAAAGTTCAAGTCAATCCAGCCATCCTTCTATTTGTAGAGAGCAGACAAATGGACTTGAGGGGAATATTGACTTAGTAGCTCACAGCCCACTGTTTTAACGGATCACATAAAAGAAGAAAATGGAGTATTAAGCAGCTGGTTAAACTAGGTTACAAATGCTAAAAGACCACTCACAATCTTACCAAGTACTCATTGAAAAAAAACTAAGATTATTTAGTGATTACCAAAAAACTTTTCTAATATATAAGATAGGGAAAAGGGGCATCTGGATGGCTCAGTCAGTTGGGCAGCTGACTCTTGATTTCAGCTCAGGTCATGATCTCAGGGTTGAGGGATCCAGCACCAGGTCAGGCTCTGTGCTCAGTGGGGAATTTGCTCCAGAATTTTCTCTCCCTTTCCCTCTATCCCTCCTGCTGCTCACTTGTACTTTCTCTCCATAAATAAATAAATACATCTTTAAAAAGGAGAGAGAGGAGAAAGCACACAGAAACAAATTTAGAAGGGAAAGTTTTAATTTTTAAAAAGCTAAATCATAATGGTGGCAATGTAAAAAAATTAAGAATATATCATATTGACTGGGTGATTAAAATAGAAACTTAAAAAACATATATCATATTGAGAAAAGAATAACATGACTTGAGTATAGGCCACCAAAGCTTATTTCAGAAGCTAGTAATTATTTATAGAAAAGTGGCAACTGAAAAATAAGACGAAATCAGGGAGACAAACCATAAGAGACTCTTAATCATAGGAAATAAACAGGGTTGCTGGAGAGGAGAGGGGCGAGGGGGATAAGGTAACTGGCTGATGGACATTAAGGAGTGCACCTGATGTAATGAGCACTGGGTGTTATATAAGACTGATGAATCTCTGAACTCTACCTCTGAAACTAATACACTATATGTTAACTAATTGAACTTAAATAAAATAATAAAATTGACAGAAAAAGTGCCAACTGACCTCAGATTTATCTCAAGCCACAATAAGAATACTGAATCAAATGTAAGAGAAGTTGTGTGTGTGTGTGTGGGGGGGGGGGGGGATGTAAATCCATTACCCAAAAAAACACACAGTAAGTGTAATCTTCCTTTACAAAGGCAGTGTGTAGTGAAGGTCACTGCTTGCCTCGTCTGTTTCCTCCCCCACCCAGCCCAGGCAAAGGGAAGAGGGTGACCCCCAACTGACTGAGTTCAGTCACTGCCCCTGGCTGAACAGCGTTTGCAAATGGAAATTATCTTGATGCACATAAATATAAAACTCATATAAGCCTTATACACAGGAGTCTTGAAATTCTCATCCTCATCCATAGAATTCAAACTTTAAGCATTTAAGATTATAAAGTCACAAATCAGTATTCCACAACTTAATTATCTACATCCAGTCAACTCAGAATCATCTGGATTGAGGTCCACCCTCTTTTTTCATTACCATGTGTTTTCTTTCTCATTCTATCTATCTCTGCATTTTTTTTTTCTGTTTTCCCCCTGGGTTTCTGCTCATTCTGTTCCCTTCTCCTGTCTTGCTGTTTCTGTCTTCCCCTGGATTCATCCTCTCACACCTGTTCCGCCCCACTTGGCCACTTGTTTCCCTCTAGTTTCTATTTCTCCCCAATCTTTCTGATTGTCCCCAGTCTCCATGCATGCCTGCCCCTTTCTTCTCCCATCGGGGCTCCTCTGCCCTCCCTTACATTCCTCTCTTCTTTCCCTGCCATACTCCCTTGGTCCCCCTTCTCTCTGGCACCCCCAGGTAGTTATACTTCCATTCTGGTCTGTTTCTTCCCTCGCTCTCCTTGTCACCTGTTTTCTCTGTCTCAGCTACACGTTGCTCAGGCTGGCCAAGGCTTTAACTCTTCCGTCCTCTCCCCCGGACTCTCTACCTGAACTGACTCACCAATGTGGCCTCCGCTCCTACACGGAACAAGGGCCCTTCTCCTACGTTGCTGTCCTTCGCCTCCCTGGAGATCCCGCTTTCCTCTAACTTCTCTATTCCTTCCACCTGCTTTCTCGGCTTATTCTTACTGTCTTTTTGCAAGTCCCTCAGCCATCCTCTCTGCTTTCTTCCGGTCGCAGTCTGTCTCTCGACCACACATCCAGTAGGCGCGGGACGGATATAGATGCCCGTCCCTACACAAGCGCACTGTCCAGGGGGTTGGACTGGGGCCAGAAGAGCACCGAGTGTCAGAGACAGGCCCAGGTCACCCACCGCACCCGGGGTCAATGGAAGACGTGTCCAGGGAGGGGGCCTGAGGAGCTGCTCAAAGGGATGGCCGCTCCAGCGGGGCGGGGCGCTCCAGCATTCCAGGAGCCGGAAGAGGACGCGGCCCCTCCTGAGGGGGCTGCAGGGGCTGCCCGCCGGGGCCGAGAAAGGGAGGCTGTGGTGCGCCAAGAGCACAGGTCACCCACCTGGCGGAATGGGGCTCTGCTGGGCCCGGGGTCCGACGACGGCTCCGAGCAGGACGCCGAGGGGGAAGCGGGCGTCCGCGTGGACCCCACACAAGGTGCCAAGGGCAGGGACCAGCCTCGCTGCGATTGGAAACCGAAAGGGACGCACACCCGGCCTCCCACCGCGACGTCCGCATGTACTTGGGGTGCAGGCGAGGGCGCGAGGACTTAAAGGCCCGTAGCGACCCTCATACCTCGGCCATGGAGGAAGAGGAGACTGCGATGAGCAGGTTTAAACGAGAAAGACGGAAAATCACGCTCCCCAGCGAGACCTGTGCTTCGCGCTATCCGCTTCGGGGTCTACAGGAACCTGCACAGCTGTTAAGAGGCCGGCCGGACGCCTGGGTGGCTCAGAAGTTGAGCGTCTGCCTTTGGCTCAGGGCTGATCCCTGAGGCCCCGGATCGAGTCCCACGTCGGGCTCCCTGCACAGAGCCTGCTTCTCCCTCTGCCTGTGTCTCTGCCTCTTTCTCTCTCTCATGAATAAATAAATAAAATCTTAAAAAAAAAAAAAAAAAAAAGAGGCGGGGCAACGTGGGGGCGGGGCGCAGAGCGGCGAGGCCAACAGAGAATCTCAAGAGGGAGGGCGGAAGCGGACATGCAGGCGGGCGAGGGGGGCGTGGCGTGGAGAGGCGAGGTCGGCGTGCAGGTACCGCGAGAGCGCGGGGTGGGGGGTGGGGCCTCGCCCGCGCGACCGTCAGGGGGCGTGGCCCGTTTGGCGCACCTGATGCGGGAGAGCGGTTGCCGTCCCTCCAAGCGTTCCCAAGGTGTTTCCTCTGTGGGTAAAACTTATTCTTTGTTATGTTCAGGAGCAGCCTTGCTTCCTGCTTATGTCACTGTTTCTAACAATTCTAAGGTAAAACCTTGGGAAGCTGAAACAATTCGGGGGTCAGGGAACTGGGATCTGTGGAACTGGTCTGTGGGGACGCGGTGAGTCCGGGAACATTTCCTACAGTTAGAATCAATTTAATAAGAGTTTAGTTGTGTAACTATAGAGTTTTCTGTGTAGGGATTACAGGTTAGAATGTGAAATACAAAACTCTTCCTGGATGAGGCACCTGGGTGGCTCAGGTCATGATCCTGGGATCCGGATGAAGTCCCACGTCAGGCTCCCTGCATGGAGCCTGCTTCTCCCTCTGCCTGTGTCTCTGCCTCTCTCTCTGTGTCTCTCAGGAATAAATAAATAAAATCTTAAAAAACAAAACAAAATTAAAGAACTCTCCCTGAGGAGAAAGGGCAATGCTATACTGACACCCAACAAAATGGCATTTTTCTATTCCCCACTCACCCAGGAGGCCAAACTCCACACTGGGCTCCGTTCCAAAGACTTTCATAGGGAGGAGACCTGAGACCTGGGATATGAGGCTTGGAGGGCTGAGGTATAGGATAGTTTGGGTTACCAACCACTGCTTTAAAAACAACAGTAACTTAAAAAAATTTTTTTATAAGATTTTATTTATTTATTCCTGAGAAATAGACAGGTAGAGGGAGAAGCAGGCTCCATGTAGGGAGCCCAACGTGGGACTCGACCTCGCGTCTCCAGAATCATGCCCGGGCTGAAGGCGGCGCTAAACCGCTGGGCCACCCAGGCTGCCTACCACATTCATTACATTTGGAGGATTTCTCTCCAGCATGTACTATGTGATGATCACTAAGGCTTGAATCCACTGTAAAGGTTTTGCCACACTCATTACACTGACAGAATTTCTCACCAGAATGAACTCTCTCATGATTTGCCAGATATGAATTTTCACTGAAGACCTTACCACGTTCATTACATTTGTAAGGTTTCTCTCTAGTATGAATCATCCGATGTCTACTGAGGTGTGACACTTGATAATAAGCTTTGCCACACTCATTACATTTGTAAAGTTTTTCCCTTTTTGCTTCATGGTCTTGTGTCAGTATCGAAGGATACATAAAATCACTCCCATCTTTATTAGAAATGTTGGTTTGGACACTAGGAGGAATTCTTTGAAGTGGTAAAACTGAGGATCCACTGTTGAAAAACTTCTCAGCTTTATTACATGTATAAATTTTCCCTTCAGTTTGACATATGGGCAGTTCATCCTGCAAGCTTAATCCAAGCCTATTTCCTCATCCCTTCTACCAGATTGATCTCTTCTACTGCTGAGATGATCTTTATAATTCACAGGAAATCCTTTGTAGTTTCTTTCATCTTTCCACTGACACTCAAAGTCATACATGCTTTCCTGGAGTACCCTGATGCAAAAATCTTTAATATCATGGCCTGCATGCCTTTCCCACATTACTGTATGGAAGACTTATCCTGTATTATTGTTCTCTTGTGGTGGTAATTTTTTGATGAAAAGTATAGAAGGGATAGCTATAAGATATAAAGAACCATCAGTTTCCTATTGTAGCTGCTAAATATAAATATTTCATATTAAAAAACAATATTTCATCAAGAGTAATACTTATATTGAACAGAGTTAAGCAACTTCTCAACCATGACCTTCAATTTCTAGAAACACCAATAAAATAGAATTTATTTTTAAAGATTTTTAAAATTTATTCAAGAGAGAGGCAGAGACCCAGGCAGAGGGAGAAGCAGGCTCCTCACAGGGACCCCGATGGAGGACTCGATCCCAGGACCCAGGGATCACACCCTGAGCTGAAGGCAAATGCTCAACCACTGAGCCACCCATGCATTCCTGAAGTAGGATTTTTTTGTTTTGTTTTGTTTTGTTTTGTTTTGTTTTGTTAATAAAGGAGGAGTGATGGGCAGCCCCAGAGGCTCAGCAATTTAACGCCGGACCGTGATCCTGGAGACCCGGGATTGAGTCCCACGTCAGGCTCCCTGCATGGAGCCTGCTTCTCCCTCTGCCTGTGTCTCTGCCTCTCTCTCTCTCTGTGTCTCTAATAAATAAATAAAACCTTAAAAAAAAAAAAAAGGAGAAGGAGTGATTACATATAATTCAAATTAATTTGGGGGAAGCCTAGTTCCAAAAAAATAAATAAATAACGTATGACAAAAATGCTTTGTAGAAACTTAAGTTAGCTTTAAAAAAGGGATATGTTTCCACCAAAACTCCACAGCACCAACAAATGTCAGTAAATACATAGCTGTCTCTTTTTTTAAAAAAGATTTTATTTATTTATCCATGAGAGACAGAGAGAGAGAGGGAGGGACGGTGGCAGAGACACAGGCAGAGGGAGAAGCAGGCTCCATGCAGGGATCCCGATGTGGGACTCGATCCTAGGACTCCAGGGTCACGCCCTGAGCTGAAGGCAGGTGCGTAACCACTGAGCTACCCAGGCGTCCCACATAGCTGTCTCTTATTTGAGGAGGAAAAAATATATATACATATTACTATATATGTGAATTAATAAGTACTAAAGGAAGGGCACCTGGGTGTCTCAGTTAAGCCTCTGACTCTTGGCTTTTGGCTCAGGTCATGATCGCATGGGGTGTAGGACTGAGCCCTATATTAGACTGCACTCAGTAGGGAGTCTGCTTCAAGATTCTCTCCCTCTGTTCCTCACCCCACTTGCTGCCTCTTGTGCTCTCTGTCTCTCCAAAATAAATAAGCAAATCTTTAAAAAAGTTCTAAAGCACACGATATATTGTAAAGACAAATGATCTGTACCAACATTATCTAATGAATAATCTAAATTTTAACACAAAATTTCAAATCAAGAATAACAATGGGAAAATAAGGGAGTATTAATAAAACATAGAAATAAAATATTTTTCTCAATATTGTTATAAACTCATGCAGAATAGGCATTTTGCAACATTAAAAAGTGGTTCAGGGATCCCTGTGTGGCGCAGCGGTTTAGCGCCTGCCTTTGGCCCAGGGCACGATCCTGGAGACCCGGGATCAAATCCCACATCAGGCTCCCGGTGCATGGAGCCTGCTTCTCCCTCTGCCTGTGTCTCTGCCTCTCTCTCTCTCACTGTGTGCCTATCATAAATAAATAAAAATTAAAAAAAAAAGTGGTTCACTGAAGGGGGGCACTTGACGGGATGAGCACTGGGTGTTATGCTATATGTTGGCATATCGAACTCCAATAAAAAAATATATTTAAAAAAAAGTGGTTCATGTCATGACCACTAAACCAGTCCTACAAGAAATGTTAAGGGGACTTTCTGAGTGGAAAGGAAATACCGTAAGAAAGAGGTAAAAAAAGAAGACATCCAGATGGCTAACATACACATGAAAAGATGCTCAACATCACTCATCATTAGCGAAACACAAATCAAAACCACAATGAGATACCACCTGACACCTGTCAGAATTGCTAAAATTAAAAACACAAGAAACAAAAGGTGTTGGTGAGGCTGCAGAGAAAGGAGACCCGTCTTGCACTGTTCTAGGAATGCAAACTAGTACAGCCACTCTGGAGAATAGTTTGGAGGTTCCTCAAAAAGTTAAAAAAAAAAAAGTTAAAAACAGAACTACCCTATAATTCAGGAATTACACTACTAGGTATTTACACAAAGGATACAAAAATACACATTTGAAGAGATACATGTGCCCCTATATTTATAGCAGCTTATTTACAATAGTCAAGGTATGGAAGAAGCCCAAGTGTTCAAGGATAGATGAATGGATAAAGAAGGTATGGCATACATATACAATGGAATATTATTAGTCATAAAAAAAGAATGAAATCTTGCTATCTGTACAACATGAATGGATATACAAGGCATTATGTTAAGTGAACTAAATCAAACAGAAAAAGGCAAATATCATGATTTCACTTATATGTGGAATATAAAAAACAAAACAAATGCATGAACAAACAAAAAAAATAGAAATAGACTCATAAATACAGTGAACAAATTGATGGTTGTCTGAGGGGAGGAGGTGGGCAATGAGCAAATTCAGTGAAGGGGATTAAGAGGTACAAACATAGTTATAAAATGAGTCACAAAAATGAAAAGTGCAGCATAGGGAATATAATCAGTAATATTATAATAATACTGTGCTGTGACACAGGGTAACTACACTTACGGTATTTTGTATTGCATGTAATTGTGGAATCACTATGTTGTACACCTGAAACCAACATAATAACGTATGTCAACCATACGTCAAGAAAAAAATGCAGCCTACCATAAAATCTTGGGATAATAATACTGTATTCAGCAATTCATTCATTAAGAAAAAAGAGCTTTGCTTTCATCTCTGTTGGAGTTGCAGCACCACCACTGGAGTGTGAAAGGGTATATTTTACATGTCTGAAAAAGTTTGATATGGAGAGGGAGAAAAACATTTCCTCCGAGAGCTCACAAGAAAGAAGCCTTTGTTTTCTCACAGAACTCTCCCACTGCAGTTTCTCACTTTTTTTTTTTTTTTTAAGATTTATTTATTCATTCATGAAAGACACACAGAGAGAGGCAGAGGGAGAAGCAGGCTCCCTGTAGGTAGCCCGATGTAGGACTTCGTCCTGGATCCTGGGATCATTCCCGGAGCCAAAGGCAGACGCCCAAATCCCTGAGCCACCCAGATGTCCCTCTCAAACACTATTAATGGTGTGGCCTCCTCTCTGCCCTTCTGAGTGCCTGCCTGTGTTCCCACCTGTTAGGTTTTCTTTTAATGATCGTCGGAGAAAATTAAAGACAGCAGAGCCAGGCGGTAGGTTTAAAAGTGCTTTAATGGGGAGCGCTCCCGGGAGAGGTTCCGTGACTCCGAGAAGCTCCAGCCAGGGAAGTCGCGCCCCAGCAAACCGGAGGGGGGTTTATAAAACGTTTTCGACGGGAAGATGGGGGCAGGGTGGCATTCCGGTTAGGGCAAGGATCATGGGTTTCGGGTTTCGGAAGCTAAGTTAGGGTAGGGCAGCAAGGCGGCATTGTTGGGAGGTTGCTGGCCTCTGGTCGGCTGTTTTGAGGTCCCCAGTCTCTCCAGCCCAACACAACCTGTTACACATTCCCATTCATTTGCGTTTTGTTTGTTTTTTATTTTGCCCTCCACAGTCCAGGGCTCTTTCCCTTACTTCAAAAAGAATATTTAGGGATGCTTGGGTGGCTCAGCAGTTGGGCGTCTGCCTTTGGCTCAGGGCATGATCACAGAGTCCTGGGATCGAGTCCCACATGGGGCTTCCGGCACAGAGCCTACTTCTCCCTCTGCCTATGTCTCTGTCTCTGTGTCTCTCATGAATAAATAAAATCTTAAGAAAAAAAAGTCAGAAAGACTTAATTCCATCAGATAAGATTCCTGCTTATCACATAACAGAAACATGATGCACTGTGGCTTTTCCAAAATTCAACCCCTTTATTCAGCTGAGTAAGGACATTATAGGTGGATCTAGAAAAAGCACTTCACAAATTCCTCCACTGCTTGTCTCCTTCTCTGAATGCACAGAAAACAGAACAATATATGCAAACCTCACTCTCTTCTAAGAGCCACAAGACTAGAAAACGGAATCGGGTATGTAAAAGCTTGGAAGGTTTTACGCATACTTAAGTTCTGTAACACTCCTGATGTATCATGAAATGGGCAGATGACCTGAAGAAAGAGGAAGTGTAAAGTCCAGATGGTATACTATGAAGCTTGTCATTTCTTTTTTAAGTTGGCTCCATGCTCCACGTGGAACCCAACATAGGGTTTGAACTCATGACCCTGAGATCAAGACTCAAGCTTAGATCAAGAATCAGATGCTTGACCGATTGAGCCACCCAGGCATCTCAAGAAGTTATCATTTCTGCATCAAGGCTTCAATCTCAATCAAGCAGGGCAGGGGCTCCCAGGAGGCAAACAAGGGAAAATGCAAAAATAGCCAAGGGCAGATCCCCACTGCTGGAGAGACATTATCCTCACCCAGAGAGACCAGGTTCCTATAGTTCTCCAACATCACATCCCTGTACAATTCCTGCTGTGCAGAGTCCAGGCACTCTCACTCCTCGAGAATTCTGTGGCCACATCACTAAAGGTCAACCATCCCTGAAATGAGAACACATTTCACCAAGGAGCTGTGGAAAAAGTTCTTATCTTCACATAAAATGAGAAGAAGAGAGATGTGAAGGATAGATTTGGTTGAAGTGGTGTTCTTACAGATCCACAGAAGATATTTCCGAGCAAGTTAAGTGTCCCTAATTGACTTATTGTACTTTTTCCAAAAGAGGTTAGGACAGTCTCTAAATTGTTGTGGATTTCTCATTTTTGTAGATAATACAAGAAGTACATACCAACACACACAAGTTCAACACAGTATTATCCATTTAGAAGTGTGAGATATTATGTTCTACACACTCAGTGATATTCAACATCTAGATGAACTACAATACAAGTGGTATCCTCAGAGATGACAATACCCATGGTAGCTTTAAAGAAAGCATGGAATCTAAAAATTGTAATAACAATAGTGACAGCAATGACTAATGGTTTTTCAACATGTCCCGTGTACTAGGCATTACTCTAAATGCTTTACACATCCAAGCTGATAAAACCAAAGAATAGCTCATGACAGAAAGAACGGTTCTCAAATTACTGAAATTACAAATTTCACCTGTCTCACAGTTACTCTGAGAAACTATTCTTGGGTCAGGTAGCTAAGAAGTGGCAGTCAACTTCTGATCACAGAGGTCTGGGCTTTGAAATTGAACATAAGAATTAAATACTTAAGTAACAGATACCATCTAAAGTGCATTCATGGAGGGTTCTCAAACTGAGAAAACTTGAAACAAGTTCAAGGATAATAACAAGGAATTGCCTGGAAGGTCACTATACACACACACACAAACACATACACAAACATAATGTATTACTATTCTTACTATAATTTTAATCACTGATGTAATAGTGTAAAAATAACCTAAAGCCATAGAAATTATTTCAGATGTAATTCCAACTGTTAAAAAGATTTAAAACTTATTTACGAAAGTATGAAGTGTCTTTTATAAAAAACCATGGGCCTGCACATCCATGGATTCATGCACACATAAATATACACACTTAAATTGAAACAGAAATAAGAGGAGTTTTCTCTTGATTTTTTGGGTGAAATTTTTCATCATTTTTTGCTTATAGTGTATTCAGTCTCTTTGGGTCAAACTAATATATAAATTGTACTAAATCAAGTACAAAATTAGTCTATCTTAGGCTTTAAAACAAGTGGTAAAACATGTAAGGATACATTGGCCCCTTCATTCCAATATCTATTAAATACTTATGGTCAAAAATATAATTTTGCTCTCCTAAATTTAGACATTTAGACATTAAAAAATATGATTGAGTTTGTTTACTCCACTAATAAACTAATAATCTACAAGGATTCAAGAGTTGAAAATTTATTACTGGTACACACTACTTGAACAGAATTAGATAAAAAAAAATATGGATTGCTGCAGAAAACACTTGAAACATTAGTGGAAAATTAACAATCACCAAAAAAGGTGAAAAAAAAAAAGCCATGTTTTTAAGCAAGAATATTTCACCAAATATCATGACCAAGAGCACACATTGGATGCATCTCCCCCAAATTAAGGCACAGAAAAGAGGCCGGCCAGGCCTCCCAGATCTCACCACTGCACAGAATGCCTGAGTGGGGACCATTACAAGAAGAGGGAAAGAAAAAAAATGTCAAAGACCTGGGTATGTTAAATTCAGGGATGAAAGGTGTTCACTGAAGCAGAACTTAAAGCAATATACTAAAAATAATACTCCTTTCTTTAGTGGCACAGATTTTCTCCCATTGGTCTCGTTTTCAAAAATTTTACCAACTATTTATGCCCATGAACACGTGACTTCCATGTATAGGTCCTTTGATCCCGGTATACAGAGGCTGACAGTGCATGCAGAAGCAGTCCCTAAAACAACCTCTGCTGCCCAACTGTCCTGACACCATGGGGCCCACACTCATCTCCAACCCATGCCTGTTGTGAAGCCCAGGAGGATGCGCCCAGGGGTCCTCACAGGCTCCACATCACTGGGACACCATGAGATGGAATCTACATGGAGAGAGACTGAGGGAAGGCCTGGGGAGTGTGGACACACACAGCTCAGGTGGACACGTCAGAGTCAGAGAAGATGAGCGAGTCCAAGAAGGGCACAGCAGGAGGGAGAGATGGAAAAACAACCAACAATATGACTTTACCTGACAAACAGCCATGCCTGACTCCTCCCTTCCTCCTTCTTCCTCAGACAAGATCAGTCTTGAGAGTCCTGAGTCCTGAGGGTCAAGAATATGCAGCTGAATGCTTAGAATCAATCTCTGTCCTTCCGGTACCACAACCTCACACAGGAAGACCTCTCCCTGGGGAGACAACAGTCCCTGCTGCCACTGCCACAGGAGGAGACTCAGGGACCATGAACCCCTCCAGACACCGACACAAGTGAGTGTTCCCAGCCCATTCTTCACAACTGGCCCCTGCTCCGGGGAAGTACCCCCCCTTTCACTGTAGCAGTGGGGACCTGGGCTGGACCCACACTCCCCTCCAGGTCACAGACCCGTCCTGACCACACCCCACACAGAGCAGGGCCCCCTCCCCTCTCCCTAGATCAGGAACTGCTGTCAGCCTCAGAAACGGAGGACCCAGGGCTTTGCTGAAGGGGCAGAAGGAAACAGGGAGGGAGTCAAGGGGTATCAGAGAAGATAGTATCAAATCGAGGACTCGAGGGAGGACGCTGTTTGCCACCTGCATCTGAGGAGCCAGACAGTCCCAGGCAGAGGGATAGCCTGAGGCAGGAGCAAGCCTGGCCAGCATGGCTGCAGCAGGGTGAGGGGAAGAGGCCAGCATGGCTGCAGCAGGGTGAGGAGGGGACCAGCAGGAGAGGAGGTCAGAGAGGCAGCTGGGGTAGCAGATGGGGAAGGGCGTGGTCTTCCAACATTTGCCTCTCACATCTTGAAAGAAGTTTAGAAAACATGTATTCCAAAAAAACAAAAACAAAAAACAAAAATAAAAAAATAAAATAAAATAAAAAGAAAACATGTATTCCTCCTCTCACTTTAAGCAAACATCAAACTTTTTTCATCTTATACATTAAAACATTTACAAATAATATAGTATCTTATACTTAGAATCACGCCAAGATGTGCATCTAGGCCTCAGGAAGTACAGGGTCACCCTTAACCTAGATGTGGGGGGCGCAGGAGGAGGGTGACTGGGGGAGCTTGAGCCAGTTCTGCACAAATAAGATGGACATGCCCCAGGTGTTCCAGCAGAGATGTAGAGGCAGCTGGACATGGGATGGAGTTCAGGGCAGAAGTCTGGAGGAGAGGGGAAACTGGGACATATGCAGGTGATGTTGAGAGCCAGGAGATGAGGTGATGAGGAAAGGCAGGGGGTAGACAGAGAAGAGGTACAAGGATTAAGCTGTGGGGTGCCCCACACTCAGAGACCAGGCAGTTCAGCAGACACCAGCAGGGATGGTGAGAGGTGATCAGGAAAACCAAAAGGTAGGTAGAGTAGTCAAGGTTAGTGGGATGTCCTCAAACCAAGGAAAAATGTGTCAAGGAAGAGAGAGTGGTCTCATGTGCCACCTGCTTCTGACAGGAAAAGCAGGATGAAGCCAGGAGATTCAATCCTGGGCTGAGAAATGGGGTCCCTGGTGATTCTGAAAGAGAAAGTCTCAGGGGCATAGTGATTGTTGAAGGCTTGACCGGATGGGGTTCCTGTGACAAGTGGAGACAAGATATGAAGACAGTAAAAGCCAACTTTTAGTGGCTTGCATTCTGGAAGGTAGCAAGGAAGAGAATGGCTTTCAAGAGGAGAAATGAGAAAGCCAGTGGGCCTCAATCCGAACCAGACACAATTCACTTAAAAGCGAAAAAGTCTGGGCATGTTTTCAAAAATATAATGAAGTCAAAGTTTAGAAAAATTTCATACTTATAGCGGGAAGACGAATTGATTATAGGATCCTACCAAGCTTATTTCAGAAGTTTATTAATAATTATTCTCAAAGTAGGGGATCCCTGGGTGGCGCAGCGGTTTGGCGCCTGCCTTTGGCCCAGGGCGCGATCCTGGAGACCCGGGATCGAATCCCACGTCAGGCTCCCGGTGCATGGAGCCTGCTTCTCCCTCTGCCTGTGTCTCTGCCTCTCTCTCTCTGTGTGACTATCATAAATAAATAAAAAACTTAAAAAAAATAATAATTATTATTCTCAAAGTAGAAATTGAGTAAACTTAAGATTTATCCTAATTTCAAAAATAATGAATTAAATGTAAAGAAATGAGGGAAAAAAAGTAAATTCATCACTAAACCAACAGTTTCAACGCTCCTTTCAAAAGGAAACGTGTAGGGACAATCAAGTCCTGTCCCAGGGCCCCTCCCTTCCCCTTTCCCAACCCAGGCAAAGGGAAGAGGGTGACCCCAACTGACTAAATCAATTGCTGTCCCCTGGCTGAATAGGGATTGCAATTGGAAGGTATCTTCTCATACAAATAATCATAAAATGCTCAAGCCTTTGAGACAGGAGTTTTAGACGCGTCATCCTTATCTGTATAATTGAAACAAACTTCAATTTCTTAGATTATAAAGCCACCCATCAATGTTATAACTTAATGACATCCATATCCAAACAACTTAGTGCTCATCTGGATCCAGATACGCCCTCTTTCTTCACTAGGATGTGTTTCCCTTATTCTGCATGTCAGTCTGCCAGATTTTTTTAAAAAAGATGTTATTTATTTGTTCATGAGAGACACACAGAAAGAGGCAGAGATACAGAGGGAGAAGCAGGCTCCCTGTGGGGGAGCCTGATGCAGGACCCCTGGGGTCATGACCCAAGCCAAAGGCAGACGCTCAACCACTGAACCATCCAGGCATCCCTATCTCCCAGATTTCTTTCTCTCACTCTGTCTCTTAACAAAGGTACTTTGCCTCACCAAACTTTAGTCAGCCAGATCCTTAAACCTTCTTCTAGGCGCATCTATACACTTCTCTACAAAATCAGCCTTGGCGGGGCACCTGGGTGGCTCAGTAGGTTAAGGGATGGACTCTTGGTTTCAGCTCAGGTCATCCTGAGATCAAGCCCTACCTTGGGCTCCCTGCTTCTCAGGAGTCTGCCCTCCCTCTATGTCTGTTCCTCGCCCTACATGGGCGTGCTTGAGTGTGCTTGTGAGCTCTCTCTCATAAATAAATTAAATCTTTAAAAAAAATCAGCTTTGGTAAGAATCCTGCAAAGTTAGTTTATCCAGAACCTTCCACCCTCCTTATCCTCATCCCCCCACCATTCCCCAGGTTATGTCTGATCACCCTGGCCTGTCAGCAGGAATCCTGTTCGGTCTGTTTAGCCAGAACCACACTTACCCGTGAGGTTTCCTGTTGGCAATTTTCCATGCAGGAATCTCCTCCTTGCTCCTTATCTTCGAATTCCCACTTGCCCAGGATGTAGTCAGGGCTGAGTCCAATCTCTCTCCCCAACCGTAAATCTTACAGTTGGGGGGCAATGGTCCTGAATAATCCCTGCCTTACCACCTTTAACAAGCATCATTACATTTTTTTTCTTTGACACTCTTTTTTTTGGTGGGGGGGGTGAGGTCCTCTTTTCCCCTGGGTTTCCCCTCATTCTGTTCCTCTCTCCTGTCCTGCTCTTTCTGCCCTTCTCCTTCTCTCACACCTGTTCTGCCCCACTGGGACACTTGTTTCCCCTCTTGTTGCTTTCTCCTCAACCTTTTTCTTTCTTCCTTTTCTTTTTTTTTTCTTTTTCTTTTTTTTTATGATAGCCACAGAGAGAGAGAGAGAGAGAGAGAGGCAGAGACATAGGCAGAGGGAGAAGCAGGCTCCCTGGGGGGACCCCAAGCGGGACTGGACGGGACACCATCCCAGGACCCGGGGATCATGTCCTGACCTGAATGCAGATGCTCAACCACTGAGCCATCCAGGTGCTCCTCTTCCCAACCTTTCTGATCCTCCCTGACCTCCACTATTTCTGCCTCTTTCCTTCCCCATCTGCCTCCTCTCTGCTCTCCCTATTACATCATCACCACAGGTCACCTGGCAGAATGGGGCTCTGCAGGACGCCGAGGAGTCAGCGTAGAACCCACACAAAGTGCCGAGGGCAGAGACCAGCCTTGCTGCGATTGGAAACCGATGGGGACGCACACCCGGCCTCCCACCGCGACGTCCGCATGTACTTGGGGTGCAGGCGAGGGCGCGGGTATTTTAGGGCTCGTAGCGACCCCCACACTTCGGCCATGGAGGAAGAGGAGACTGCGGTGAGCACGTTTAGACGAGAAAGAGGAAACTCATGCTCCCCAGCGGGACCTGTACTCACTCCTGAGTCTAGAAGAACCACCACCCGCGCAGTGAAGAAGCCCCAGCGTGGGTATTTGTTGTTTCTAATGGCTGAGTAATATTCCATTGTATACATAGACCACAGCTTCTTTATCCATTCATCTTTCGATGGACACCGAGGCTCCTTCCACAGTTTGCCTATTGTGGACATCGCTGCTATAAACATTGGGGTGCAGGTGTCCTGCATCTGTATCTTTGGGGTAAATCCCCAGCAGTGCAATTGCTGGGTCGTAGGGCAGGTCTATTTTTAACTCTTTGAGGAACCTCCACACAGTTTTCCAGAGTGGCTGCACCAGTTCACATTCCCACCAAGAGTGCAAGAGGGTTCCCCTTTCTCCGCATCCTCTCCAACATTTGTTGTTTCCTGTCTGGTTAATTTTCACCATTCTCACTGGTGTGAGGTGGTATCTCATTGTGGTTTTGATTTGTTTTTCCCTGACGGCAAGGGATGCGGAGCATTTTCTCATGTGCTTGTTGGCCATGTCTATGTCTTTGTGAAATTTCTGTTCACAGAAATTGCCCATTTCATGATTGGATTGTTTGTTTCTTTGCTGTTGAGTTTAAGAAGTTCTTTATAGATCTTTGGTACTAGCCCTTTATCTGATACGTCATTTGCAAATATCTTCTCCCATTCTGTAGGTTGTCTTTTAGTTTTGTTGACTGTTTCTTTGGCTGTGAAGAAGCTTTTGATCTTGAGTAAGACCCAATAGTTCATTTTTGCTTTTGTTTCCCTTGCCTTCATAGATGTATCTTGCAAGAAGTTGCTGTGGCTGAGTTCAAAAAGGGTGTTGCCTGTGTCCTCCTCTAGGATTTTGATGGATTCTTGTCTCACATTTAGATCTTTCATCCATTTTGAGTTTATCTTTGTGTATGGTATAAGAGAATGGTCCAGTTTCATTCTTCTGCACATGGATGTCCAATCTTCCCAGCACCATTTATTGAAGAAACTGTCCTTTTTCCAGTGGATAGTCTTTCCTGCTTTGTCTAATATTATCTGACCATAGAATTGAGGGCCCATTTGTGGATTCTCTGTTTTTGTGCCAGTGCCATACTTTCTTGATGATCACAGCTTTGTAGTACAACCTGAAATCCGGTATTGTGATGCCCCCCCGCCCCCGGCTCTGGTTTTCTTTTTCAATATTCCCCTGGCTATTCGGGGTCTTTTTGATTCCACACAAATCTTAAGATTATTTGTTCCAACTCTCTGAAGAAAGTCCATGGTATTTTGATAGGGATTGCCTTAAATGTGTAAATTTCCCTGGGTAACATTGACATTTTCACAATATTAATTCTTCCAATCCATGAGCATGGAATGTTTTTCCATCTCTTTGTGTCTTCCTCAATTTCTTTCAGAAGTGTTCTGTAGTTTGTAGGGTATAGATTCTTTACTTCTTTGGTTAGGTTTATTCCTAGGTACCTTTTTTTTTTTTTTTGAACAGGTTTCAATTTATTTTTTTATTCATAAATTTATTTTTTATTGGTGTTCAATTTGCCAACAAATAGAATAACACCCAGTGCTCATCCCATCAAGTGCCCACCTCAGTGCCTGTCACCCAGTCGCCCCCACCCCCCACCCACCTCCCCTTCCACCACCCCTAGTTCGTTATTCCTAGGTATCTTATGCTTTTGTGTGCAATTGTAAATGGGATTGACTCCTTAATTTCTCTATCTTCAGTTTCATTTTTAGTGTATAGATATTCCACTGATTTCTGGGCATTAATTTTGTATCTTGCCACACTGCCAAATTACTGTATGAGTTTTAGCAATCTTGGGGTGGAGTCTTTTGGTTTTCTCTGTACAATATCATGTCATCTGTGAAGAGGGAGAGTTTGACTTCTTCTTTGCCAATTTGAATGCCTTTTATTTCTTTTTGTTGTCTGATTGCTGAGGCTAGGACTTCTAGTAATATATTAAATAGCAGTGGTGAGAGTGGACATCCCTGTCGTGTTCCTGCTCTTAGAGGAAAGGCTCCCAGTGTTTCCCCATTGAGAATATTTGCTGCGGACTTTTCATAGATGGCTTTTAAGATGCTGAGGAATGTTCCCTCTATCCCTACACTCTGGAGAGTTTTGATCAGGAATGGATCCTGTATTTTGTCAAATGCTTTCTCTGCATCTATTGAGAGGATCATATGGTTCTTGTTTTTTCTCTTTTTTTAAAAAATTTTTTAATTAATTAATTAATTAATTTATTTATTTATTTATGATAGTTACAGAGAGAGAGAGAGAGAGAGAGAGAGGCAGAGACATAGGCAGAGGGAGAAGCAGGCTCCATGCACCGGGAGCCTGACGTGGGATTCGATCCCGGGTCTCCAGGATCGCGCCCTGGGCCAAAGGCAGGCGCCAAACCACTGCGCCACCCAGGGATCCCCTTGTTTTTTCTCTTGATGATATGATCTATCATATTGATTGCTTTACAAGTGTTGAACCAGCCTTGCATCCTGGGGATAAATCCCACTTGGTCATGGTGAATAATCTTCTTAATGTACTGTTGGATCCTACTGGCTAGTATTTTGTTGAGAATTTTTGCATCTGTGTTTGTCAGGGATATTGGTCTATAATTCTTATTTCTGGTGGGGTCTTTGTCTGGTAATGGAATTAAGGTGCTGCTGCTCTTGTAGAATGTGTTTGGAAGTATTCCATCCCTTTCTATCCTTCAGAACAGCTTTAGTAGAATAGGTATGGTTTCTTCTTTAAACAATTGATAGAATTCTCCTGGGAAGCCATCTGGCCCTGGACTTTTGTGTCTTGGGAGGTTTTTAATGACTGCTTCAATTTCCTCCTGGTTTTTGATGACTGCTTCAATTTCCTCCCTGGCCTGTTCAAGTTTTCTATTTCTTCCTGTTCCAGTTTTGGTAGCTTGTGGTTTTCCAGAAACTCATCCATTTCTTCTAGTTTGCCTAATTTATTGGTGTATAGCTGCTCATAATGTTTTTAAAATCGTTTGTATTTCCTCGGTATTGGTTGTGATCTCTCCGTTTTCATTCATGATTTTATTAATTAGAGTCTTTTCACTTTTGTTTTAATAAGGCTGGCGAATGGTTTATCTATCTTATTAATTCTTTCTTTTTCTAAGATTTTATTTATTTATTCATGAGACACACACACACACACACACACACACACACACAGGCAGGGAGGCAGAGACACAGGCTCCAGGCCGGGACCCGATGTGGGATTCGATCCTGGGTCTCCAGGATCACACCCTGGTCTGAAGACGGCGCTAAACCGCTGAGCCACCTGGGCTGCCCTTATTAATTCTTTCAAAGAAGCAACAACTCCTAGTTTTGTTGATCTGTTCTATAGTTCTTCTGGTCTCTATTTCGTTGAGTTCTGCTCGAATCTTTATTAACTCTCTTCTTCTGCTGGGTGTAGGTTTTATTTGCTGTTCTTTCTCCAGTTCCTTTAGGTGGGAGGTTAGGTTGTGTACTTGAGTTTTTTCCAATTTTTTGAGGGATGCTTGTATTGCAATGTATTTCCCTCTCAGGACTGCTTTTGCTGTTTCCCAAAGATTTTGAACTGTTGTATATTCATTCTCATTAGTTTCCATGAATCGTTTTAATTGTTCTCTAATTTCCTGGTTGGCTCTTTCATCTTTCAACAGGGTGCTCTTTAACCTCCACATGTTTGAGTTTCTTCCAAGTTTCAACTTGTGATTGAGTTCAAGTTTCAAATCATTGTGGTCTGAAAATATGCAGGGGACAATCCCAATCTTTTGGTATCGGTTGAGACCTGATTTGTGACCCAGTATGTGGTCTATTCTGGAGAAAGTTCCATGTGCACTTGAGAAGAATGTGTGTTCAGTTGCGTTCGGATGCAAAGTTCTGCATTTATCTGTGAAATCCATCTGGTCTAGTATATCATTCAAAGCTCTTGTTTCTTTGGAGATGTGGTTATAAGATCTGTCATTTGCAGAAAGCGCCATGTTGAAGTCTCCCAGTATTAGTGTATTATTATCTAAATGTGTCTTTACTTTGCTTATTAATTGATTGATATACTTGGCAGCTCCCACATTAGGGCATAAATATTCATGATTGTTAGGTCTTCTTGTTGGATAGATCCTTTAAGTATGATATAGTGTCCCTCTTCATCTCTTTTTACAGTCTTTGGGATAAACTTTAATTTATCTGATATGTGGATGGTTACCCCTGCTTTCTTTTGAGGACCATTTGAATGATAAATGGTTCTCCAACCTTTCATTTTCAGGCTGGAGGTCTCCTTAGATCTAAAAGGAGTCTCTTGTAGACAGCAAATAGATGGGTCTTGCTTTTTTATCCAGTCTGAAACCCTGCATCTTTTGATGGGATCATTAAGCCCATTCATGTTCAGAGTAACTATTGAAAGATATGAATTTAGTGTCATTGTAATACCTATTCAGTCCCTGTTTTTGTGGATTTTTCCTTTGGGTTTCCTTTTTCTTTTACAGGGTACCCCTTAATATTTCTTGCAGAGCCGGTTTGGTGGTCACATATTCTTTCAGTTTCTGCTTATCTTGGAAGTTCTTTATCTCTCCTTCTATTCTGAATGAGAGCCTCGCTGGATAAAGTATTCTTGGCTTCATGTTCTACTCATTTAGGACCCTGAATATATCCTGCCAGCCCTTTCTTTTCTGCTAAGTCTCTGTGGAGAGGTCTGCTGTTAATCTGATATTTCTCCCCATATAAATTAAGAATCTCTTGTGGCTCGCTGCTTTAAGGATTTTCTCTTTATCTTTGGAATTTGCAAGTTTCACTATTAAATGTTGAGGTATTGAATGGTTTTTATTGATTTTTTTGGGGGGGAAATCTCTCTATCTCCTGGATCTGAATGCCTGTTTCCCTCCCCAAATTAGGGAAGTTCTTAGCTATGATTTGTTCAAATATGCTTTCTGGTCATCTCTCCCTTTTGGCGCCCTCTGGAACCCCAATTAAATGTAGATTTTTCCTCCTGAGGCTGTCACTTATTTCCCTTAACCTTTCCTCATGGTCTTTCAATTGTTTTTCTCTTTTTTCCTTAGCTTCCTTCCTTGCCATCAACTTGTCTTCTATGTCACTCACTTTTTCTTCCACCTCTTTAACCCTCATCATTAGGACCTCCAGTTTGGATTGCATCTCATTTAATTGATTTTTAATTTTGGCCTGATTAGATCTAAATGCTGCAGCCATGAAGTCTCTTGAATCTTTTATGCTTTTTTCCAGAGCCATCAGTAGCTTTATTTTTAAGATTTTATTTATTTATTCATGAGAGACACAGAGAGAGAGAGGCACAGACACAGGCAGAGGGAGAAGCAGGCTCCATGTAGGAAGCCCAACGTGGGACTCAATCCTGGGTCTCCAGGATCATGCCCTGGGCTGAAGGCAGCGGTAAACCACTGAGCCAATCGGGCTGCCTTACCAGTAGCTTTATAATTGTGCTTCTTCTTTTTTTTTTTTTTTATAATTGTGCTTCTGAATTGGCTTTCTGACATCGAATTGTAATCCAAAATCTATAACTCTGTGGCAGAGAGTACTCTTTCTGATTCTTTCTTTTGTGGTGAGTTCTTCTTTCAAGTCATTTTGCTCAGTTCAGAGTGGCTAAAAACGAGTTGTACTGGGAAAAGAAAAAAAAACAAAAATCAAAACAACAACAACAACAAAAACAAGGAGTGGTATCCTCTGGTTCTATATACTGTAAATCCCTCAACTTCCCCTGGAGCTTTCCAGCGGTGCTCGGCCAGGAACTTGCTCTTCCCCTGTCCTTCCTTTTTTTTTTTTTTTTTAATTTTTATTTATTTATGATAGTCACACAGAGAGAGAGAGAGAGGCAGAGACACAGGCAGAGGGAGAAGCAGGCTCCATGCACCGGGAGCCCGATGTGGGATTCGATCTAGGGTCTCCCGGATCGCGCCCTGGGCCAAAGGCAGGCGCCAAACCGCTGCGCCACCCAGGGATCCCTTCCCCTGTCCTTCCTGCTGGTCTTCTGGAGGAGGGGACTGCTGTGCATATTCTCAGGTGTGTGCATGGCTCAGTGGGAGTGTTTATCCTGTGAGGCCCCTGTTCCCTGGCGGCCCTCCCTCTTAGGCACAGGGTGACACCACGAGGAACAACAACATTGGCAGCGGCCAGATCTCCAGCCCTGGGGTCAGTTCCCGCAGTAACTACCGCAGTCTCCCAGTCCGCACTGGTCTGGATGCTCCAGAGGCTGGGGGCACTGACCTGCATGGCTTGGGGGCCCCCAGGGGCAGGAGAGTCCTCGCTGTCCTGTGTCCTCCACGCCTCTGCCTGTCCCGGGGGGAGCGCAGGATCCTGGATTGTGTCTGCTCAGTGCCCAGGATCCGCGGCCTGTGCTGCTGGAATTGTGCTCCTGGGGCCAGGGCTCCTCAAGGCAGCAGGGCGCAGCCCCCTCCCCCGGAGCCGCTGCCTGAGCTTCTCCTAAGGTCCCACCAGGCGCGTGCTCTAGCCCTTTACAGAGCTCGGCCCTGGGTCTGTGGCAGGCTCTCCTCCCGGTGCACTTCCTCTGTTAGTGACCCTGGGAGACTGGAGACTCCATTGCCCCTCCTGCGGTTCAGCCCAAGTTCCCTGCTGAGCACCTTTCTGTGGGAAAGAATACTGTGTGGATTTTTAAAGTTCCTGCTTCTCTGGGACTGGGCTTTCCTGTCCCAGGAGGCTTTCGCTGTCAGCCTTAGCCCGGCTCCTGGGGGGAGCCCCTTCCCCCACTTGATTCTTTTTTATTTTTCCACCTTCCTACCTTGTTAGAAGTGCAAACTCTTTTATCTGTAGAGTTCTAGCTGTTCTCTCTTTAAATCTCAGGTCGAATTCATAGGTTTTCAGGATGATTTGAAAGTTATCTAGGTCAGTTGGTGGGGACAGGTGACTTGGGGACCCTACCTCTCCGCCATCTTGCCCCACCCCCCAAAATAAATATTTAGATAGCAGTCCTAAGCTCACAATGAATCTACTATTTAAACTTATACAATGCATTTGTTTCCATGCCTTCTTGATGTCATTTTGAATATTTGTCTTGATGAATCTATTTCAATAATTATTATGTCATTCCTAGTAGAATTTCATTTAGTCCTCCTTCATTATATCATATATAATCAATAATATTTAAAAATAGCCTCTATTTTAATCACATTTTGTCTCCTCTACATGTTTCAAAATCCAGATATTAGCCCACCATGTGGTAGTACAAAGATTTTGGTGATTGCCACCATGTATGCTTGTTCCAGGGATAAGGATGGACACCTTTTCTATCACCATCATCAATATTGAGCCATTTTTGTCCCTATAAACCCAACATTCATTTTAGATCATCTTTCTATAGGATTTTATGGTAGTCAGAGTATTATCAGCTTATTTGCATCTTTAAATATTCATAGGTAACACTGGCCTATTAAATAAACTTATAGCGGTGTCTGGGTGATTCAGTCAGTTAAGTGTCTGCTTTCGACTCAGGTCATGATCCTGGGGTCCTGAGATGGAGCCCTCCATCTGGCTCCCTGCTTAGCGGGGTGGAGGGGGCGGGGAGCCTGCTTCTCCTCTCCCTCCCCCGACCCATGCTCTCTCTCTCAAGTAAAATCTTTTTATTTTTTTTAATTTTTTTTTAAGTAAAATCTTTTTAAAAAATACGATAAGCTTATAGACATAATTATAAAATTGCCAGAATCACAATTACTCATGAAGATCAAATTACTTAAAAATGGCAAATGATAGCAGCAAAATTAAGTCCAGATGTTAAGGTGAGGACTTGAGTAAAACTACTTTTTTTCATGTAGCATCACGATTGAGATACTTGTCTTTGTAGCTAGAAAACACAAATCCAGTTTCTGATGCTGCTATCTGGAAGGATGTGAGCTAGAGTGGTTGTACACGCTGTGCTTAGGGTCTCCTCACTTGGAAAAATAATAAAACAACAGTACTTATTTAGAGAGTGGACGATTCAATCAGTTATTGCACACAAAACATTACTTAGTGACTCTACTTTAATCACTATATAAAGCATAATAGGCCCCACCCAATGACAGATTTGGGGTTGAAACATTTCCCTGGTGACTCTGGATGCAAACTTTTTTTTCCTGTGTTCACAGAGTAGCAGGGATGTGTTCTTTAGCACCACCTGTCTCATATTTTCCTGGTGACCACCATCAGTCCCAGAAATGCCACACGGATAGAGTTTAAAGTTAAAGCTCCCAAATACACTGGTATCTCTCTGTACCTGTGCTGGATTTTGCACATGCTTACATATATTTTTTTCAGGCACGTTTGGTAAATGGAGCAACACAAACATTACGAAGCAAAATGGTTCAGGATACTGCTCTAGGACTCTTTTTTTTTAATAAACTTATTTTTTATTGGTGTTCAATTTGCCAACATATAGAATAACACCCAGTGCTCATCCCATCAAGTTCCCACCTCAGTGCCCGTCACCCAGTCAACCCCATCCCCCGCCCACCTCCCGTTCCACCACCCCTAGTTCGTTACTAGGACTCTTCTTGACCAAGATAACATCCACACTATTTGTAGCTTTTTAAAACCTTTAAAAAATATTTTCTTTATTTATTTGAGAGAGAGCGTGCATAAGCTGGGGAGAGAGGCAGACAAAGAGAAGCAGATTCCCCACTGAGCAGGGAGGTGACAACAATGACGATGATGACAATCCCAGGACCCCAAGATCATGACCTGAGCCACCCAGGTGCCCTGAGCCTTTGGTTTTGATGATTCACACGCCTAGGATGGATCAGGAAGAGGGAATAAGGTATCAGATATTGCATGACCCTGAAGGTCAACTATGTGTTTTTACCTCAAGCCTAAGAGAAGACCTTGTCATTTGATTGTTTATAAGTGGGGAGAGATTGCCATACATTTTTTTCCTGTATCTTATGGCAAGAATCAGCTAAATGATGAAAATAAGGCAATAAACTAAACACAGGAGATGTCAGGGCACCCAGCTGGCTCAGGAAATAGCGAATGTAATGTAACTTTTTTTTTTTTCAGCATGTGACTCTTGACCTTGATATTGTGAGTCTGAGCCCCAAGTTGGGTGTAGAGATTACTTAAAAGTAAAATATTTTTCTAAAAAAACACACAGAAGGATTCCTGGGTGGCTCAGCAGTTTGGCGCCTGCCTTCGGCCCAGGATCAAGTCCCATGTCCAGCTCCCTGCATGGAGCCTGCTTCTCCCTCTGCTCTGTCTCTGCTTCTCTCTCTCTGTGTCTCTCATGAATAAATACATAAAAGCTTTTAAAAAAAAACACACAGAAAATTTCTCGGGATGTGTTTCTTAAATTATTTTTAATGGTAGTGAAATATGCATAAAATTTAACATTTTAACTGTTTTTAACTGTACAGTTCAGTGGCATTGAGCGTATGCACACTCTGTTGCACAACTATCACCACCATCCATTTCCAGGACTCTTTCCATCCAGCAAATTGTAAGTATGTACGCAATAAACGATTCCCCTCCCCCAGCCCTTGACAAATGCCATTCTATTTTCTGGCTCTGTGAATCCAACTGCTCCAAGTATTTCATACAAATAGAATCACACAGTATTTGTCCTTTTGTTATTGGCTTGTTTTACTTAGCAATAACCTTACCTCAAGTTTGTAGCACACACAAGAATTTCCTTCCTTTTTAAGGCTAATATTCCATTGCATACTGCATTTTATTTATCCATTATGTGTCCATGAATGTCCTGGGTTGCTTTTACCTTTTGGCTATTGCGAATAATGTTGCTCTGAACATACTTGTACAAATGTCACATTGAATCTATTTAGTTCTTTGGGGTTATTGGGGAAGAAGAGTTTCCTCTACCTTCAGAGACCTTCTAGTTAGGCTAAGAATCAAATTGACATGACACAGATAAACAAGAAAAAAGATCTTTTTTTTTTTTGAAAGTAAGCTCTACATCCAACATGGGACTTGAACTCACAACCCTGAGATCAAGAGTCACATGATCTTCTGACTAAGCCAGCCAGGCGCCCCTAATTTTTTATAGTTGCTGTCTCAATAGGTATGAGATGGTATCTCATTGTAGGATATTTTTAGAGTTCAGGAGACAGCTGGGAAATATGACGAGATAAAATCCAAGTAGGAATTAGGATATTTAGAAGGTAGAATATTGTGTATTAAGTGATGTTAGTTAGCTTGAGGGAAGCAGAGGAGTGAGTTTGGACTCCCATGTCTCCTACTTAATATATCCATGGTGAGACCTTTACCATTTCCACAACAGCAGAGGTGAGAGTGAGGGTGAATAACCTGAGTGTTTTTGTTTATGTTTATGGAACAAAACAATATTGATTTGGGGCAGCTGTCCTAAATTGGGCTTGAATAAAATGTTTTTTAGGGGTGTCTGGGTGGCTCAGTTGGTTAAGCATCTGCCTTCTTCTGCTCAGGTCATGATCCCAGGGTCCTGGAATTGATTCCTGCTCAGTGGGGAGCCTGTTTCTCCTTCTTTCTCTGCTGCTCCCCCTGCTTGTGCTCTCTTGCTCTCTGTCAAATAAATCTTTAAAAAATTATTTTAAAAAATCCTTTCTTGGAGAGAAAATGAGTGGGAAATATCAGTGAGGGTGACAGAACATGAGAGACTCCTAACTCTGGGAACCGAACAAGGGGTAGTGGAAAGGGAGGTGGACAGGGGGACGGGGGGGGACTGGGTGACAGGTACTGAGGGGGGCACTTGACGGGATGAGCACTGGGTGATATGCTATATGTTGGCAAACTGAACTCCAATAAAAAAAAATCCTTTCTTTTAGAGATTCTAAAAGGTTCATTTTGCAACAATATCACAAACTTTCAAAAACCATAGGATATTTTATAATTAGATGTTTATCATATGTCAAATAATAGTATATGGAAAACTATACTTTCAGAAAATTTAAAATATTAAAAACCTAAAAGATAGTCACTGTTTTGATAACTAGTTTTTGTATATGAAAAGACAAGAAAATTCTTGTACAAACTTGTGGTATTTATTTAATGAAAAAGTATTTAGAGGGAATAAGTTAGCCATAAATTTACATTAAAAATTACATACATCACTAGGCATTTTAGGTTGTACAAGTCCAATTCAAGAGTTTTAAAAAAGATATAGTGTCAATCCAACAAAGGCAGAAATGAGAATTGTATCAAATATAATGGAGTGTAGAAAAACAGACATAAAGACATAAAACTAATGTCTTATCAAAATTGATATAATAGATCTTCTGAAATACTGATTTTGAGATGTGCAGACACATGAATACTAAATAAATAAGAGATTTTCAAAACTTGTAGAAATTACTAAGAACTATATCTTAATTTGAAAATTGAGAATAATTTCCACAAATATAGATTGCTAAACTAGAATTTAAAAGAATTAGAAAAATGGCTTGGCTTTGTCAGTTAAGCGTCTGCCTTCTGCTCAGGTCATGATCTCAGGGTCCTGGGATTGAGCCCCATGTCCAGCTCCCTGCTCAGCAGGGAGCCTACCTCCCCCCCTTCTCTCTCTCTGCTTTTGTGTGCTCTTCGTTAAATAAAATAAAATCTTTTAGAATGTTCAGAAAAACATAAATAACTTGGAAATTTTGAAATATTCAACACCTTACAAGAAACGTTCCCACTTCTTTGGAAGTATTGCCAGTTCTCTTCATTTACAGATTTTTTCAGTACAGAAGAAAACATGAAAGTTTTGTAGTATTGCTAGTATATCCCTCATATTTAGACATAAAAAAGAAAGCAGTTTGACTTCAGTTTTGATGCAAAATGAATCATTATACAATATGACTAAGCAGGTTTTACTCCAGTAATGCCTGTATTTTAATAGACTGTGGTGTAATACACTCTACTGTGATGTGATTAGAATATATCTCTATTATGCTAACATTTTCAGGAAAGCACTTTAAATATTTCAACACTCCATTATATTTAAAATAGAAATGTATGCTCAGTACATAGGGTGAGGAAGAAAGTTAATCTGATCTATAGATTAACTGCAATGAACATAGGGCCTTCTGTTAATGGCCAAATGTTATAAGTATTTCTGTTAAGGTCAGGAATAAAGAATTGAGAAATGATCCCTTATATCACTCCTACCTCAAGAATATACTGGAATGTGTAGCTATTTAGAGTTAGTAGGTCAGAAGTACAGGAAGCCCAGGACTTGGGATTGGCATCTGAAGTGGAGACAGTGTTGTGAGACCAAGTCCTTAATCTCTGGGATCTGTACTAATTCCAAGCAGTTGGTTTCAGAATTGAATTATATGACACCCACCTGATGTCAGGAGAGCTGGAGAATTGGTGTAGAGAAAACCCCACACATTTGGTCTCAGTAGTGTTGTGGGTGAAACAGCTCACCCTACTGTTGATGATTAAAAATTATCTTAAGTGTGTTGGTAGCTAAATATAAATGGAGAGGCACCTGGCTGGCTCTGTTGGTAGAGCATACAACTTCATCTCAGGGTCATGAGTTCAAGCCCCATATTGGGCATAGAAATTACTTTAGAAAAACAAATGAGCATGAAGAGAGGGGGTAGAGAGAAATGGCACCAAGGGAATTTTCTGATGGTTTGTTCATTTGCATTCATGACTTCTATTTTTGACATGTGGAGCAACCCGTGGACTTTCTAGGAATAGAAGACTTGGTGCTACAAGGATCTCTTAGAACATAGGTTATAACAACAAAAGCAACAAAAACTCTACAAATTCACTTACCAAATTTTAAGTTCTTTGTACTCCTTTATTTGCATCTAGGTGCCTGGCAATTGATGGGCAGGAGCAACCCCCCACCAACCCCATTCTAAGCAGTTCTGAGAAAGGACAACGTAAGGATGAGGCAAATGGGAGGGGTGAGAGAGCCCAATTCCTTAAGGCTATTTTAGAGGGAAACTGGACTGATAATTCTCTATTAGGTCCTACAAGACCCCAGTTAGACAGAGGAGAAATAATCTCACATATTTATAGCCAACCGATATGCATAACTGGTGCCAAAACACACACCAGGGAAAAGATAGTCTCTTTGATAAATGGTGCAGGATGAATTGGATTCTTTATTCACATGCAGAAGTTGAAAATGGACCTTTATCTCACCACACATAAAATCAACTAGAAAAGGTATCAAAAATGTAAAGTGCAAGACCTGAAAACTGTAAAACTCCTAGAAAAAAAATGGGAAAAATTTCTTGACATTGGCCTGTGGAATAATTCTTGAATTTGACACCAAAAGCACAGGGAGAAACAAGCTAAAATGGATGGGTGTGACCACATTGAACTATGAAGTTTCTGCACAGGGGTGCATGGGTAGCTCATTCAGTTAAGTGTCTGCTTTGGCTCAGGTTATGATTTCAGGGTCCTGGGATGGAGCCCTGTGTCGAGCACTGAGTTGGACATCCTACTCAGCAGGGAGTCTGCTTCTCCCTTTCACCACTTGTGGTTTCTCTCTGGTATGTTCTCTCCCTCTTTCAAATAAGTAAAAAAATAAAATAAAAAATTCTTAAAAGTCTCTGCACAGCAGAAGAATCCATCAAGAACGAAAAGGCAGGGCTGCTCAAGTGGCTTAATGGTTTACCACTGTCTTCAGCCCAGGGTGTGATCCTGGAGACCCGGGATCGAGTCCTATGTCGGGCTCCCTGCATGGAGCCTGCTTCCCCCTCTGCCTGTCTCTCTGCCTCTCTCTCTCTCTGTGTCTCATGAGTAAACAAAATCTTAAAAAAAAAAAATGAAAAGGCAATCTCTAGGAGAAAATATTTGCACACTATATATCTAGGGTGTTAATATTCAAACTATACAAGGAACTCAACCTATAGAGGGAAACTTCCTCCACTCAATAAAGAACAGCTATAAAACCTTATTATACAGTGAACATCAGGCTTAATGGTGAAAGACTGAATAATTCCTCCACAGAGATTGGGGATAAGGTGTCAATGTCCTATTATCCCTGCTAGTCAATATAAGCTAAAGCCAATTAAATTAAGGACAGAAAAGTGGAGACCAGAAAGGAAGGTGTAATAGCGTACCCATCCATGGAAGGTTATGTAGTTGCAGTAGGATGAATGCACCCCACCCCCCAACACACACAAAAGATAGGTATATCATCTCTGTAAACGGTGAGGATTACATTCTTTGTCAAAAGGGAGTTTGCAAATGTGCCCTAGTTAAGGATCTTGAGGTGGGAGATGATCCTGGATTATCTGATAGACATGATATAATCAGGATGTGACAAAGATGCCAGTTGGAATTGGAGACTTAGAGAAGTTGTTGCTCTGACAGAACCAGGATGGACAGATATCAAGATACTACCTTGGTAGAAGTAGGCCATGAAGCAAAGCATATAAGCAGTTTCCAGAACTTGGAAAGTGCAAGAAAACATATTCTTCGCTGGAATATCAAGAAGTTTAACAGTGCTGTGGATCCATTTTAGAGGTCTTAAATTGAATAGTGTAAGAGAATTTTATTGTTTTAATCCATTTAGTTTGTGGTAATTTCTTACAGCCACATTAGGAAACTAATGAAACAGTATACATAGAAAAGCCCAAAGAACCTGTAAATATATAAAGTGACATTAGTCAGTTCTTTTTTTTTAAGTTTATTTTTTAGTGATCTCTACACCCAATGCGGTACTTGAACTCATGACCCAGAGATCAAGCATTGCATGCTCTTCCAACTGAGCTAGCCAGGTGCCCTGTGAAATGAGTAAATTCTGAGGACACAAGACCAACATTAAAAAAAATTCTACCTTGGGGTGCCAGGGTGGCTCAGTTGCTTAAGTGTCTGACTCTTGATTTTGGCTTAGGTCATGATCTCACGACTAAGCATGACATGGGGTGAGACTAAGCCCCATTTCAGGCTCTATGCTCAGTGCAGTCTGCTTGAGATCGTCTTTCTTCCCTTCCCTATGCCCCTCTCTCCATCCATGCTCTCTTTAAATAAATAAATATAATCTTTTAAAATTCTTATTGCCTCACAGTAGCAAGTAACACATGGAAACAAATCAAAAACACAATGTGTGTGATTGCTCAAAAAGGGAAAAGTACAAACATAGGTTAATTTAAAAAAACACCAGCAGGATCTTGATGCTAAAAATCTATAAAAGATCACACAAATAGAGATATACCACAGTCATTGGAAGATAAAACATAGAAATGATGTCAAATGATTGCAAATTGACACACAGGTTTAATGCAATTTCTATCAAGATATAGACAGAAACAAGATTATTCTAAAATTTATAAGGAAAGGCAAAGGAAGTACAATAGCAAAAACATCTGAAAAAGAATAAGGTCGCTGGAATCATTCAATATTTCTAATACAGTGAAGTCAAGACTACATTGTATTTGTGGGGTAAGAAACATAGGGATCAATGTAAAAGAATAGAGAACCCAAAAATGGCCCCACACAAGTACTTCCAACTGAGCTTTGTCAAAGGTACCAAGGAAATTAAGTGAAGAGAGAATTTAAAAAAAAAAAAAAAAAAAAAAAAAAAAGATGTGGGACCAGTTGATTTCCCATACCGGAGAGGGGAAAAAAAAGAATCTCTGCAAAAACTTCACACCTGTACAAATATTAGCTCAAAAACGATCACAACTTTACATGTAAAATGTAAAACAATACTTTAAACTAGAAAAGACTTAGAAAAGATACCATGGAATAATATCTTCGGGATCTATGTATCTTTGCTATATCTTTATGTATCTTTCTTCCCATCAGGTGTTTTAATCCATTTTAGCTTTATTCTGTGGTATGCTGTATTTAAAAAAAATCTGCAGTATGTACTATCTCAGGTGAAATTGAGAGAACTTGAGACTTAGTCATTTTATTCCTCAAAAGAATTCTCTGATGTGGATTCTGTTGTGAAACTCATGGAAGAAATATAAAAATATTCATTACATTTGTAAGACTTCTTCCTATTATGAACTATTTGTTCTATTATGAATTGATGAATCCCCAGGATATACTGTTGCTTTAAAGGCCTTTATATGTCCAGTAAATTTGTAGGTTTTCCTCTAGTATAAATATTTGCATGATATCAAAGGCATGAATATTTGACAAAAAGCCTTCATATTCATTACATTGTAAGGTTACTCTCCAGTATGAGTCCTGTAATGTTCTGCAGTTTTGATTCATGGGTAAAAGCCTTAGCATGCACATTACATTAATGTGGTTTCATCATAGATGTATATTCCGATGTCTAATGAGTTGTGAGCCTATGTAAGTTCTTTGCCACATATGTTACATTTATGATTTCTCTTCAGTGTGGACTCTCTAATGTCAATTCATGCTTGAAATTATAATAAAGGCTTTGTCACATTCACTACATTTGTTACTCCCCAGTATGAATTCTCAGATGACTTGCAAGGCTTGAATTTTGAGTGAAGACTTTTCCACATACATTACATTTATATGGTTTCTCTCCAGTATGAATCATCTGATGTCTAGTGAGGTTTGAGCGTTGAATAAATGATCTGCCACACTGATTACATTTGTATGGTTTCTCTCCAGTATGAATTCTCCGATGACTAGGAAGGCTTGAACTCTGACTGAAGACCTTGCCACATTCATTACATTTGTAAGGTTTCTCTCTAGTGTGGATTACCTGATGATAAGTAAGGCTTGAATACATACTAAAGGCTCTGCCACACTCATTACACTGGTAAGGTTTCTCTCCAGAATGAATCCTGCGATGACGTGCAAGGTGTGAATCATAACTAAAGACTTTCCCACATTCATCACACTTGTAATGTTTCTCTCCTGTGTGGATTATCTGATGTCTAGTGAGATGTGAGCTCTGATTAAAGGCTTTGCCACACTCATTACATTTGTAAGGTTTCACACCAGTATGGATTACCTGGTGGTTAGTGAGTTGTGAGCTATACGTAAAGGCTTTGCCACACTCATTACATTTGTACGGTTTCTCTCCAGTATGAATTCTTCGGTGACTTGCAAGGCCTGAACTCTGACTGAAGACCTTGCAACATTCATTACATTTGTAAGGTTTCTCTCCAGTATGGATTACTTGATGGTTAGTAAGACCTGAACACTCACTAAAGGCTTTGCCACACTCATTGCAGTGGTAAGGTTTCTCTCCAGTATGAATTTTGTGATGACGTACAAGGTGTGAATTGCGACTGAAGACCTTGCCACATTCAATGCATTTGTAAGGTTTCTCTCCAGTGTGGATTCTTCGATGACATGCAAGGTGTGAGTTGTGACTGAAGACTTTCCCACATACATCACATTTATATGGTTTCTCTCCTGTATGGATCATCTGAAGTCTACTGAGGTGTAAAGTGGGATTAACTGCTTTGTCACACTCATCATGTTCATAAGGTTTTTCCTTAATGTGTGCTTTCTGGTCTGGTGTGAGTAATGCAGAATGCAAGAAATCATTCCCATGTTCATTAGAAATGTTGGTTTGGACACTAGGAATAATTCTTGGACGTAGTGAAATGGAAGAACCATTGCTGACAGACTTCTCAACTTGGTGACATTCATATATTTTCCCTTCAGTTTGAAGTACCTGCACTCCAGTCAGATGTGACTGGAAGCTTAGTCCAAATCTGTTTTCCATTGGCTTATTTCCTTCATCTCTTCTACCACATTGAACTCTTCCACCAGTGAGATTTTTGTTAAGGGTCACAAGCACTGCTTTGTAATTTCTATCACCATCTCTCCACTGACACTCAAAGTCATGAATATTTTTCTGGATTGCTCTGAAGATATAATCTTCCGTGTCACAGCTTTTATGTCTTTCCAATATAACTGCCTGCAATACTTCCCCTATGTTACTGTTGTCTTTTGGTGGTAATTTCTTGATCATACATTTGGGAGTGATATCTACAAGATATAAAGAACCACAGGTTTCCCATAAATTACAGAAAAATTCTATACTGAAAAACACATTATACCAAAAGTATTACATATTTTAATCAGTTATGAAATGGAATTGTGTTCTTCAATTTTTAGGAACACAAAAGAAATAGGATCCTTTAACATAAAAGGGTGATTACATGTAATTCAAATTAATTTTAGAGAAGCCTACTTTCAATAATCAATGGCCAAAAAAAAAAAAAAAAAAAGAATCAGTGTGCCAAACTTATGCCAGCCCTGAAAGAAGAGGTATTTTTGGGCAGCCCTGGTGGCTCAGCGGGTTTAGCTCCACCTCCAGCCCAGGGCGTGATCCCAGAGACCCCGGATCGAGTCCCACATCAGGCTCCCTGCATGGAGCCTGCTTCTCCCTCTGCCTGTGTCTCTGCCTCTCTCTCTGTGTCTCTATAAATAAAAAAAAAAAAAAAAAAAAAAAGAAGGGGTATTTTTCTATCACATACCACTTCACAGAAAATATATGGCTATTTCATATTTGAAGAGATAAAAAACTATATATATTTACTGCATATTTATTGTGTACTCATGCTAAAGCATAGCATGACATACTCTAATGGTAAATAATCCCAAACAAACTTATCTAATGAGTAATCTAGTAAATGGTAATTTGGAATTGGAGAACTGTAGCAGCACTGAGGAAGTGAGGAAGCATTTAATCCAACAATGTTAGAAAAGTATTTTTCTGAATACTGGTTATAAAACTATATTCACTTGGAATGGCCATCTTTTAACGTTAACAAGTGGTGTTGCATTATACATTCAGAAAAATCATCGTCCACAAATCATGAAAATTAATATTCTAGTAACCTGTACTGAAACCAGGACAGAAATAATAAGTAACCACAATTATACAAAATTATAGTTTGTGTAATTCTTAACAAATCTCTTCTAAGAAAAAAAGGCTTCTATTCTAGACCAGCACACAGTATTAGAACTGGAATTTGTATTAAGACCACTCACTTTTGAAGTACCAAGTCAGTTAAACACTTAATATTATAAAGAAGAGTAACTAGGGAAAGAGTCAGAAATCACAAGTATGATTTTTTTTTTAAGTGATCTTCTTCTCAACGTGGGCCTTGAACCCATGACTCAAAGGCTCCACCGACTGAGCAAACCAGGCGCCCCATAAACCATAATTATGATTTTATGCCTGCAGTTATGTAACAGCAAAGCAATAGAGCAATTCCCTATCTATGCAGTGTTCTTTAATTTTCTAGTTCATTGGACACAAACTATATGTAATAAAGAGCTTGTGCATGAAAAACTTATTAACTAAGGTCAGATCAAACACTGGACAAAACTACAGAATAAAAACATACAAAATATAATGCAGGCTGCATGCTCTGAAAGCCTGTGTCCACCCCAACACGATGGTGTTGGAGGTGGGGTCTTTGCTGGTAACCAGGTCATGAGGGTGGAGTACTGTGAATGGGATTAGGGCTGTTATCAGAAGAGAGAGGGGTATTTGCTACTTCTCATTCTTTCCACCATGCAAAGACACAGCAAGACAGTGTTCTAAACCAGAAAGAGAATGCTCATCAGGAATTGAACTGACTAGCACTAATCATGCCAGTCTCCAGGATTATGAGATATAAATTTCTACCAGTTAAGCCATCTGGTTTATGGTATTTGTTATGGCAGGCTGAACCAAGACACAGGCAAAAGACCAACTGCTTAAAATCGTGACAGAAGGTTGCTATATCTTACTAAACAAAGGAATTTCTGAGACTTTACTATAAAACATGGAATATTCTAAACCTTCTAATAGTGCTAACATGGTTAAAAGTCTCAAAGTAAGAGGCACCTGGTGGCTCAGCCAGTTAGGTGTCTGTCTTCGGCTCAGGTCATGATCCCCGGGATTCTAGGATCGAGCCCCATGTTGCTACCAGGCTTCCTGCAGGGAGTCTACTTCTCCTTCTCCCTTTTCCTCTCCTTTCATTAGTGTGCTGTGTGTCTCTCTCTCAAATAAATAAAATCTTAAAAAAAAAAAAAGCCTTGAGGTAAATTGTTGCTATTTTTTTTTTTAAAGCAGGCTCCATGCCCTGTGTGGAGCCCGATGCAGGGCTTGAACTCATGACTCTGAGATCAAGGCATGAGCCAAAATCAAGAGTTGGATCCTTAACTGACTGAAACACCCAAGTACCCCCAAATTATCACTATTTTTAAAATAGGGACAGTAGACACACGGGGTTTCTGTTTCTAACCTCTATCTATAGAGAAAGTAAGTTAGAGAAACAGGATTGACCTGGGCCTGCAGGTTCAGACAATGTGTTCTTATGCAGGACTGCCTGTAAGTCACAGTAAAGATCATGAGCTCAGAAATAAATACTTCGATGGAGACACCAGAGCTGTGTTATGTTGCTAAGAGTGGCACTCAGCCATCCTAAGTACCCTGTCCCTCTCTGCATATATGGATTTCCGTACTGTCCTGAGACAATGATACGATGGATAAACAGGGATCTTTTCTTATACAGTGAGAGTAGTGTGGCTGGTGAAGGGTCCTTTGGGAATAAGGTACAATCAGGGTGTTCAAGAGTACAAAATCAATATGCTAGTAAGCAATAGTGTCGTCCATCCAGATTGAGGAACCATGTAAAGAAAGACCATATGGAAGGAAGGTCAAGAGTGGAGGGCAGGAAGTAATGAGCAAATGAGAGAAGCAACTGTATGTGCCAATCTATGGGAAGATAAATGTACCAGGACAGTTAGAATTCTGACCTTAGAAATAAAGAAGGAACTGACATGGCAAAAACCATCAGGCTGTCCCAATCTTAACTGAAGTAATTATAGTACAGCTGTGGAGCAAAAAATGGAAGATATTTAGCAGGAAGGGAGCATGATGACAAGGGAAGGAGTCACGTTTAGAAACAAGGTAGGAGGGATCCCTGGGTGGCACAGCGGTTTGGCGCCTGCCTTTGGCCCAGGGCGCGATCCTGGAGACCCAGGATCGAATCCCACGTCGGGCTCCCGGTGCATGGAGCTTGCTTCTCCCTCTGCCTGTGTCTCTGCCTCTCTCTCTCACTCTGTATGACTATCATTAAAAAAAAAAAAGAAACAAGGTAGGATGCATGGCTGCTGAGGGTGAGGCAGAGGGGAGATGCTAATAAAAGGGGACAAAATTTCAGCAATGTGGTGAATAAGGTCTGAGAAGCTAGTGTACAACTAGTGACTAGAGTTGATAATATAATTGAAATTTGCTAAGAGAATAGAACTTAAGTGTTCTCACCAAAAAAAAAAAAGATGAAAGAAAAAGAAAACAAGTGAGGTAATGTGTGTTGACCTGATTATGGAAATCCTTGCACAATATATGTGTATTTCAAATCATCATGGTGTACACTTTATATTACAATTTTCTTCATCAATTATACCTCAGTAAAGCTGAAAAATAATTTCAAAAATTCATCCAGCCACTGAATATCCTCTGAATACTTAAAGAATAGTTTATACAAATGTTTTGATGTCCTCTGAGAACTAGTGAATCAATAGCACTGGGGGTAGAAAAAAATGGAACTGGATATTTTAAGTTTTTCATAAGGTTTTATGCATACTTAAGCTCTGGCACCTGCCTGATTAAGTGCGCAGATCATCTGAAGAAAGTGTAAATGTAAAGTCCAGATGCCCCATTCATTTCTGCATCAACAAGGCTTCAATCTCAATCAAGCAGGGCAGGGGCTCCCATGAGGCAAACAAAGGAAAATGCAAAGATACCCAAGGGCAGATCCCCACTGCTGAAGGGACATTATCCTCACCCAGAGAGACCAGGTTCCTATAATTCTCCAACATCACGTCCCTGTACAAGGCCCTCTGAGCAGGGTCCAGGCACTCCCACTCCTCCTCAGAGAATTCTATGGCCACGTCCCTGAAGGTCAACCATCCCTGAAATGAGAACACATTTCACCAAGGAGCTATGGAGAGAGTTCTTATCTTCACATATATGAAAAGAGGAGAGATGTATAAGGATCAATTCAGATGAAGTGGGTGTTCTCACAGATCCACATAAGGTATTCCTTTTTTTTTTTTTTTTCAAGATTTTATTTATTTATTCCTGAGACACAGAGAGAGGCAGAGACCTAGGCAGAGAGAGAGAAGCAGGCTCCATGCAGGGAGCTTGATGTGGGACTCGATCCCAAGATTCTAGGATCATGCCCTGGGCTGAAGGCAGGCGCTCAACCGCTGAGCCACCCAGGCGTCCCAACACATAAGGTAGTCCTGAGCAAGTTATGTGACCCTTATTTTGCTCTATTATACTTTTCCATAAGCGGTTAGGAAGGTCTCTCAATCAATATGGCTTTTTTCATTTTTGTGGACAATATAAAAAATATAAAAATACAAAATCAGGGGTGCCTGGCTGGCTCAGTCAGAGAAGCATGTGACTCTTGATTTTGGGGTTGAATTTGAACCCCACATTGGGTGTAGAAATTACTAAAAAAAATAAACTTTTAAAAAATAGAAAACCAACACATGATTATAAGAAGTGTTACTTATCATGTTGTACATAATGAATGATATCAATAAATGAATGAGCTACAGCATGAGTGGTTATCTTCAGAGATGACAAGGTCCACATGGCTTTAGAGGCCAGAATCTAGAAACTGTGATAATGATAGCAACAGTAATGAATAAGAGTCCTGAATACTTCCCATGTGGTAGGCATTATGCTAAATGTTTTACACGAACTAAGTGCTAGGCATTATGTTAAATGCTTCACAGGAACTAATTGTAACAGCATCAATTGTTAAAGACAGATCTGTTCCCATCTTCCTGAGGAGACCCCTGTGATTCCTGGAAACCCACCCAAGGTCAAATGTTAAGAAATGGCAGAACAAGCATCTGAACCTAGATGTTTAGGCTCTGGAATGAACCTAAACAATTAAACATCTATAACAGACAGCATCAAAAGTAAACTGACAGAGGGCTCCCTGAGACAATTTGAAACAAGTTTAAGGCTACCAACATAGAGATCATTATATATGCATACATGTGCACATAAAAGTCACTCTTCTTATACTATTTAACTCGTGTTAGTGTAGAAAAAGTGTATAGCTATGGAAATTTTGTAAGAAAATTCTTCAACAATAATTTACTTATGAAGTACTAATAATGTCTTTTTAAAAACTATGGGCTTGCACATCCATGCATTCATGCACACACATATATATACACTTAAATGTACTGAAATAAGAGGATTCGTCTCTCCATGACAGAAAAGGGCTTCCTCACAGGCTCTACATCACTGGGGCACCATGAGATGGAATCTATGTGGAGAGGAGAGGGACTGAGGGAAGGCCTGGGGAGTGTGGACACACACAGCTCAGGTGGACACATCAGAGTCAGAGAAGATGAGTGAGTCCAAGAAGAGAAGGGCACAGTAGGAGGGAGAGATGGAAAAACAACCAACAATATGACTTTACCTGACAAACAGCCATGCCTGACTCCTCCCTTCCTCCTTCTTCCTCAGACAAGATCAGTCTTGAGAATTCAGTCCTGAGGGTCAAGAATATGCAGCTGAATGCTTAGAATCAATCTCTGTCCTTCCTGTACCACAACCTCACACAGGAAGACCTCTCCCTGGGGAGATAACTAGTCCCTGCTGCCACTGCCACAGGAGGAGACTCAGGGACCATGAACCCCTCCAGACACCAACACAAGTGTTCCCAGCACATTCTTCACAACTGGCCCCTGCCCTGGGGAAGTCCCCCCCTCACTGCAGCAGTGGGGACCTGGGCTGGACCCACACTCCCCTCCAGGTCATAGACCCGTCCTGACCACACCCCACACAGAGCAGGGCCCCCTCCCCTCTCCCTGGATCAGGAGCTGCTTCCTGGATCAGGAGCCTCAGAAATGGAGGACCCAGGGCTTTGCTGCTCAATGCTGGAGACCCATCAGGAGTACCTGGGACACTTTACTAGAACTGAGGCTGGGCCCTATCCCCCCACACCCCTGACCAATGGAAGGGGAATCTCTGGGAGAGGGCACAAGAATGGTATCTGCAAAACGACTCAGCCATCCAGGGTGCAGCTGGGTGGAGCACACAGGCCAGCCCAGACACTTCCCACCTTCTGGCTCTGGTCTCCCCGGGAGCCTGCTGTCACCAGGGCCCACACCCGGAAGGGAAAGGGGCAGAGGAAACAGGGAGGGAATCAAGGGGTATCAGAGAAGATAGTATCAGATCGAGGAATCGAGGGAGGACGCTGTTTGCCACCTGCATCTGAGGAGCCAGACAGTCCCAGGCAGAGGGATAGGTCCTGGGAGGGCCCTGAGGCAGGAGCAAGCCTGGCCCCGAGGAAGGGGAAGAGGCCAGCATGGCTGCAGCAGGGTGAGGAGGGGACCAGCAGGAGAGGAGGTCAGAGAGGCAGCTGGGGTAGCAGATGGGGAAGGGCGTGGTCTTCCAACATTTGCCTCTCACATCTTGAAAGCAGGTTTAGAAAACATGTATTCCTCCTCTCACTTTAAGCAAACATCAAACTTTTTTCATCTTATACATTAAAACATTTACAAATAATATAGTATCTTATACTTAGAATCACGCCAAGATGTGCATTTAGGCCTCAGGAAGTACAGGGTCACCCTTAACCTAGATGTGGGGGGTGCAGGAGGAGGGTGACTGGGGGAGCTTGAGCCAGTTCTGCACAAATAAGATGGACATGCCCCAGGTGTTCCAGCAGAGATGTAGAGGCAGCTGGACATGGGATGGAGTTCAGGGCAGAAGTCTGGAGGAGAGGGGAAACTGGGACATATGCAGGTGATGTTGAGAGCCAGGAGATGAGGTGATGAGGAAAGGCAGGGGGTAGACAGAGAAGAGGTACAAGGATTAAGCTGTGGGGTGCCCCACACTCAGAGACCAGGCAGTTCAGCAGATACCAGCAGGGAAGGTGAGAAGTGATCAGGAAAACCAAAAGGTAGGTAGAGTAGTCAAGGTTAGTAGGATGTCCTCAAACCAAGGAAAAATGTGTCAAGGAAGAGAGAGTGGTCTCATGTGCCACCTGCTTCTGACAGGAAAAGCAGGATGAAGCCAGGAGATTCAATCCTGGGCTGAGAAATGGGGTCCCTGGTGATTCTGAAAGAGAAAGTCTCAGGGGCATAGTGATTGTTGAAGGCTTGACCGGATGGGGTTCCTATGACAAGTGGAGACAAGATATGAAGACAGTAAAAGCCAACTTTCAGCGGCTTGGGTTCTGGAAGGGAGCAGAAGGTGGGAAGGGAATGGGCTAAATTAAATGGATGATGGGGATCTAGGAGGGCACTTGTGAGGGGCACTGGGTGTTGTATGTAAGAGATGAGTCACTAAATTCTACTCCTGAAACTAATACTCCACTGTAGGTGGAGTTAACCTAACACTGCAGGTTAACTAACTAGAATTTAAATAAACACTTGAAACATTAAAAAAAAAAAAAGGAAAGGGATTACAGAAAAGAGTTTTAACTAGCAGTGAAATTAGTTAACAGAATGTTTTGTTTTAGAAATGCAAGAAGACAGTGAGTACAAAGCTTTGAGGGGGGTGCATGCGCATGTGAAAGATGGGCAAAATCTCCCTCTGTGTATATGGACTGAGATGATTCCTGAGATGTACAAATTGAAGATGCAGTGGAGGAAGGATGCCATATGGTCCTGAGATGTTGAGTGGGGCTGGCAACTGGGGAACAATCTCAGGCCCACAGTGATGTTGGTACATCCTCTGGCGTGGCCTTCTTATGGGGGACTGAAATATGTATGGGTCTTGTTTGTCCTTGGAACAGTCTTCATCATGAGGGTAGGGGGAGCTGACCAGGAGCAGAGGGGGGAGTGGGAAGCCATGAGTCCAGGGCACCAGGCTGGCTCAGTCAGGAGAACATGTGACTCTTGGTCTTAGGGTTGTAAATTCAAGCTGCATGTTGGGCATAAAGCTTACATGAAAAAAGGAAAGGGAAAGGGAAAAAAGGGAAAGGGAAAGGGAAAGGGAAGGAAGAAAAGGAAAAAAAGAAAGAAAAGAAAGACAGACAGACATCCAGCCAGCCTAGAGTCCTTCATTCAGACCACTCTCCTCCCTCTCAACAGATGTCTACAAGGATGCACATACCCCAACAAGACCTCGACATCTTCCAAAAACACTGCAAATTCTCATTTAGATTTCCCAAAACAGATTTGAATCATTCTTAACTTGCAACGCAGAATAATCCAAAATAGCAAAGTCATCCCCTGAAGGTTCTCTGAGACCTTTTCTCCAAATCCTCTGTATTGGACAATGATTCTTGCAAAAAGTCAATGAATGATTCTTGCAAAGACCCCACAGAGGTCACTATGTGGAGTGGATGCTGGGTGGCACCTCCTGGGTCCATGCACTCAGGACCAAGGTGCCATCTGCTGTGGCCAGCCCTCCCTCTGAACGCAGCATAGAGTAATGTGTCTCTAAGCCCACTCCCATCATGCTCCCTTGGGTGCCATGTTGAGTCTCCCAGTTAAATCCAGCAGGCAAATCTCAGTCTCAGCTTCTGTGTCCCAGGGAACCTGAGCTGTGACAACGGCACCCTGAATGGACCCATGCAGGCCCCCCAAATACCTATAAGCCCTCTTCTGGGTGCTCCCGCTAGAACTGAGACACCCCTCCCAAAGTTTCACACATCCTTCGATCCTACAACCGAGCCTGGGACATGTGCACACACCATTCACTGGGCCATCTGGAGGCCCACACTTGCTCCCACATGGCTCCTGCAGACCCTCTAGGCCACTTCCATCTTCTCCTCTTCCTGCACACGAGTGAACTGGGCTAAGGCACAGGGTCCACTGGACACAGGCTCTGCAGCAATAATGGACACAAGTACACACTGAGGGCCACTGGGCCTCCAGTATGGAGATCAAGAGGTTGGCCCTGCTGGGAACACTTGTGAGCAACTGGGGACAACATGGGAGTCCAATGAGGATGTCAGAGAAAGAAGCCCACAGCTCTCCTAACAGAGGCCACCAGGTCTCCTCCTCTCCCCACTCACAGCAAATTACAAGAATCTCTAGTTCTTCAGTCTGTCTATTTTGTGCCCTCTTAGGCTCCTGACCTTGAGGAGGAAAAGGGAAATTAGGATCCTCGACCCTGAGCAGATCAACTGCTAGAAGGCAAAGCCCTCACCCAAGATGCAGCTGTTCCCTGTGATGTGCTCAGCAAGGACAACCCAGGAACTGGCAGAGGGCAGTGATACCACAGGTAAAATATTGGGGACCCCTGGTCCACAGGGCTTTCCAGGCTTCAGTACATCCTTTTGCTCTTATGTTGAGTAAAATAAGCAGCCACAGGAGGTTTAGATCAATGTATTAAATTTTCCAGAACAAATATGGGCACTGTCCTCATCACCTGCCCTAGCTCCTTGGTCTTCCTGAGGACTACTCAGCCCAATCCAGAGCCCTAGCATCTAAACACAACCCCAAGAGAAGGTGAGGCAGCCAACTTGTGTGCCCTCCAGTGGAAGGAAAACAGGAAAGACTTCAGTCAAAGGAGGAGAGTTTTTCTCATATTGGGTGATTGACATGGAGACAATTCAACCTGCAGAACATGGCAGCTGGCCAGGGAAGGGCACTGCAGAGGATGGGTGGGAGAGGCTAGACACACATTGCTGAGCCTAAACCTACATGAGGAGAAAGGGCCAGAGCCAAGATGATTTAGAGACAGAAGGGAAGGGCAGGGATGAGGTCTTGTGACAGAAAAGGCTGGTATTTGGGAACAGAGAGAAGATGAATGTGACTGGGGCAGAGTGAGCTGTGTGCACTGTGAAGTTCCCAGGATGAGGCTGGAGACCCTGATCATACAGGGCTGTGTAGCGATGGTGAGGAATCTGCATTTTGTCCTGATGATAACAGGAGGCCTGTAGAGGGTTCAGTGCCAGCAAGTGACATCGTCTGCCTACAGATTTACTCCTGCTGCAGAGATAGACACATGATGATGGTCTAGGACTTGGAGGCTATGTCTCTGCCTCCATACTAATGTTTTATGTTTCACTTTTGGAGGACTGGGACCCATTTAAAATTCTTTTTTTTTTTTTTAAGATTTATTTATTCATTTGAGAGAGAGAGAGAGAGAGAGAACAGGCATGCATGTACACAGGGGAGGGGACAGCGGAGAGAATCTCAAGCAGACTCCACATTGAGTTGGGAACCCACTGTGGGGCTCCATCTCACAATCCTGAGATCATAACCTGACCCCAAATCAAGAATTAGATGCTTAACTGAGCTCCCCAGGCACATACTGCCCCCTATTTAAAATTCTAATGACAACTGGGCACTCCATCCAAGAACTGCTACACAAAGATATGCATTGAATTTGCTAATCAATTAAGTGTTGCTCAAAATCCGTTTCTGTGTAGTCCATCATCTCCATGTTGGGGTGGGCTCATGGAGGCCTACAAGGGAGTCATTTCATCAAGTTATCCTGAGAAGGTCAGCGCTGGGTAAGCAGAACTTGATGTAACTGAATTCTCATATGGTGGCCTGATGGGGCCAGTGGGCAGGGTTTGCCTGCATCACTTTTCTTAAAAATTCTAGGACCATATTTCACACGTCTCAACAAAGGAGACACCTATTTCTTTTCTCTTCTTTTTTTTTTTTTTTTTAAAGACAATTTATTTATTCATAAGAGACAGAGAGAGAGGCAAAGACATAGGCAGAGAGAGAAGCAGGCTGCCTGCTGGGAGCCTGATGCAGGACTCAATCCCAGGACCCTGGGATCATGACCTGAGCCAAAGGCACCCAGGTGCCCCACTTTTCTGTTCTTTAAGTAATCTCTAAACCCAACATGGGGCTCAAACTCATGATCCTGAGGTCAAGAGTTGCATGCTCTACCAACTGGGCCAGCCAGGCTTCCCTAGGAAACTTATTTAAAGATATGATCACAGTGATCTCAGGCAATAAATTTCTCTTTTCCAGAACATCACAGTAAAATATTTACAAAATACAGAATTTTGGACACCTAGGAATCACTGCTGTAAACATTGTAGGAGGGTCACCTACAGAAACAAGATAGTCACAAATTTCCTCATCAGATGGGTATGTTAGCTGACATTTCCAAATAAATCAGCCCATTCTTCAACATTTGCAAAGAGTGGACAAGAGGAACTTGAGAGGAATATCTACCTGGTCCACTCATGGCCCACTGTTTCAATAGATCAACACAAAATGTAAGAAAATTGAGTATCAGAGTAAAAGATTAAACCAGGTTCCACTTAGATAAAAGAAGACTGACATATTTACCAAGGACACATTGGAAAAAATCTATAATTACTTACCAGATACCATAAAATGTTCTCAATATACATGACAAAGAGAGGAGAGCTGGCAGATCTCAGCCTGAACTAGACAAAATTAACTTAAAAAGCAGAAAGTTAAAAAAAATTTTTTAAAAAGAAATATGAGATCAAAATTTTTTAAAATGGCAAGGCAAGGTCATATTTAGAAAATGCCATCGACTGTTTATAGGATGGCTCCAAAGCTTACTTCAGAAGTAAATAATTTTTTATAGAAAAGTATAACTTAAATAACCAAGATTTATTTCAAGTTTCAAAAAGAAAAGTGATGTAAATATAAATGAATAAGGGAGAGTAAAGTATAGCACAGCTATTACAAAAAAGCAACACTTTAATGTTCCTTAAAGACACAGTGTAGGGGTGCCTGGGTGGCTCAGTCGGTTAAGTCTGCCTTCAGTTCAGGTCATGATCTCAGGGTCCTGGGATTGAGACCCACACTGGACTCCCTGCTCAGTGGGGAGTCTGCTTCTCCCTCTGCCTCTGCTGCACCCCCTGCTTGTGCTCTCTCTCTCAAATAAATAAATAAATAAAATCTTTAAAAAAAGAAAAAGGCACCGTGTAGTGACAGTCATTTCTTGCCCCACTTTTCTGCTCTGAGCCCAGGCAAAGGGAGAAAGGTGACCCAAGTCTCTGCCCTCTTCACTGAACAAGGATTGCAAATAGAAGTTATCTTCTGATATAATTATCAAATGCATAAGCCTTTTGTGCTCTTTCTCTGCTAATCTCCCTTTGTCCCCACTGTCTGGCACCCCCAGCTTGGTTGGCTTCTTCTCTCTGTTCCTGTAGCCCATTGCTCCCTCCTTTCCTCCAGCTCCACACTCTCTGTCTGCCATACTCCTTTTTTGTTTTTTAAGATCACGTATTTTATTTATTAGAGACAGAGAGAGAGAGAGAAAGTGAGAGCGAGCAAGCACAAGCAAGGGAAGCGGCAGGCAGAGGAAGAGGGAGAAGCAGACTCCCCTGAGAGCAGGGAGCCCGGTGTGGGGCTTGATCCATGACCTGAGGGGAAGGCAGATGGCCAACTGACTAAGCCACTCAGGTGCCCCAAGATGTATTTATTTTAGAGAGAGACAGGGCGCAGGGTGGTGGTGGTGGGGTGCCGAGGGAGAGGGAGAATCCTGAAAAGCCTCCCTTCTGAGCATGGAGCCGGACTTGAGGCTCCATCCAAAGTCCTTAAGATCATGACCTGAGAAGGTACCAAGAGTCTGATGCTTGACAACTCCGCCACACAGGCGTCCCTGCCAAGACTCCAACTCTTTTAACCTCTCCCCTCACTGCCTGTGAAGGGCCTCCCCCTTTGTTACCCATGCTCCTGTACATCGAGGGCTCTTCTCCACATTTTGCTCTTCATCATCTCCTTGGAAATTTCCTTCTTACTCTAAATTTCTCCATCTTCTCTTCTCCCACTGCTGCTATTCCCAATGTCATCTGTTTGTGGTTCTCCCTCATTCTTCTTTGTTCATTTTTCTATAATTCTCTCAGCAGGTCTTGTGAAAATAAATAAGGAAACCTCATTTAAAATGAAGCAGGGAGGGGCACCTGGGTGGCTCAGTGGTTGAGCGTCTGCCTTTCGCCCAGGTCACCCAGGTCGTGATCCCAGGGTCCTGGGATGGAGTCCTGCATCGGGCTCCCTGCATGGAGCCTGCTTCTCCCAGGCAGAGCCTGTGTCTCTGCCTCTCTCTGTGTCTCTCATGAATAAATAAATAAAATCTTTAAAAATAAATAAATAGAGTAGGGAAGCCCTGAAGTGGGAGCCAAGTACCATGCCCTGAAGCTTGCTTTACCAGCATGAAGAAGAATTATTTTAACAAAGGAGGGCATTTTTTTTTTTTACAGATTTTCTTCTTCTGCTTGTACGAAAAAGAAGATCCCATCCTGCTCAGCAACAAACGCACTAACCACCACTTGCAGCCACTGAAAAACCGCCACCAACTCTTGCTCTTCTCCAATTAAAGCAATCCTCCCCAATTTCCATCTAAAAATAAAAGGCTGACCTTCCTTTTCTCTCCCCACTCGCCTACGATGGTTCACCACTCCATGCACGTCCCGAACTGCAATTCCTCTGCTTCTTCCAGAATAAACTCATCTTGCTAGTAAAGTGACTGACTTTTGTTTTTTTACGGTGGACAGCTCCTCTCCTTCTCCGGGTTCCTCCCACCCAGGAGTGGGATGTAATACGATGCCCGCCTCCCACGAGAGCACGTTATCCACGGCGGGGTGCACGGTCTGTGTCAAGACAGGCCCTTGTTAGTCACCACGTCAACACAAGGTGGGCAGAGGCGGGGACCGACGGGGGGAGGCTGAGGAGGACGCGGGGTGAGGGAAGTGCGTGGGTCCCGGGAAGGGCTGGGCTCTCCAGAACCTCCCGGCCCAGCTGAGGGCCCGCTGCTCCGAGGGACCGGCCGGCGCTGCCCTCTAGGGGCCGAGCAGGGCGCGGACCACCTCGCGGATTTCAAACCCTAAGAGAAGCACCGCCCCCGCCCCCGCCCCCGCCCCCGGTCTCCCAGGGAGTGTCTGAATTTTCTTGGGCTGGAGGAGGTGGTGCAGGGATTTTACCTGCCCTCCGCACCCCGGAGATGAAGAAGCGGGACTGCGAGGCGCAGGTTTAAACAAGAAAAACGAGACTCACTCTCCACAGACGGGCCTCCGCTCCACGAAACCCGCTTCCGAGACTGTAGAGCACTGCGCACGCGCAGAGGGAAGAGGCAGGCCCCGGGCGGGGCACGGAACGAAAAGAGGCGTGCGCGGGGACCGCGGGTGGGGAGGCGGGGCCTCAGAGGCGGGTGGTAACCATAGAGATGAGGCGTTGGGGGGAAATGACGCTAGGCTGGGGCGGGGCTGGCGTGGGGGCGGGGCCTGGGACTCTGCCAGGTGTTTAGGGTTTAGGCAAATTTGAGTCCTGTTTCTTCTGGAAAATAGCGTTGATTTCTTTCTTTTCTTTTCTTTCTTTTCTTCCTTTTCTTTCTTTCTTCTTTCTTTCTTTCTTTCTTTCTTTCTTTCTTTCTTTCTTTCTTTCTTTCTTTCTTTCTTTCTTTCTTTCTTTCTCTTTCTTTTCTTCCTTCCCTTTCCTTTCCTTCTAATAGCGTTGATTTCTATTTTAATGTTTTTTTTTTTAAGATTTTATTTATTTGTTCATGATAAACACACAGAAAGGCAGAGACATAGTCAGAGGGAGAAGCAGACTCCCTACAGGGAGCCCTATGCAGGACTCAATCCCCGGACCTGGGATCACAACCTGAGTCAAAGGCCTTCAACTACTGAGCCACCCAGGAGTTCCCTCTTTTTGCTATTTTTTAATTAATCATGGGGAAAAAAATCTGAAGACAAGTCATGAGTTTTATAGTCCGGATTGGGCAATACAAATAGTATTTAAAAATCAGGGTCACTGGGAGGAGGCAGGACCTCAGCTGATCATGTCTTTGGGACTAGGCTTCTCCAGGGAATTTAGGGTCTTTGGGCACCAAGATGGGCCACAGAGATGCCAGGTGACACTTGGCATCCACACCTGTGATTCAGAAGGGTACCTTGGTGTGGCTCCTCCCCTTGTAGGACCAGAGTCTGCCCTCAGAAGTCATTCGCCACTGTGCCTGCACTGCTATAAGTTCTTGCCCAAGTTAAGCGCCTGTGCTCAAAAGAGTGCTTACCATCCTTGCACCCCTTACCCAGGATCCAAACATGCAGCAACAAATTGGTCCCTCTACCGATTTGGAGCTCTCAACACTCAACCAGAATCCAATATGGCCCTAAGTGCACAAGAAGAAGCTGCAGTACTCAGCCCTGCCTGGACAGGAATATGTAGCACAAGCCAGTCCTACCACCATCCCGTGCTGTCCCCTTACTTGATTTCCCTTACTCTGCCTCTTTCTGCCTCTTCCTTCCTGTCCAAACCCTCCAGCATGCACAAACACCCAGGGAAGTGGACAGCCCCTCAGGGCCTGAGTACAGCATCCTCCACAATCCATGTGTCTCTAAACTGCACAGAGGCTGGCACTTGCTGCCCACAACTACCCCATGCTATCAAAAAGTAAGAACCCCTTACTAGCTAGAGGGTGCTAGTGAAAACTGCTCCTCTCAAAATTTCCTAGATTTCTATGTCACACCTCTGGCCTTACACAAGCGTTCACACAGAGCTCAGTTGCCTCCAGAATCTGCACCCTGGAAGGCAGTCTCTTCTGCCAAGCTGGGGTCTCCAGGGTCTAACAGAATGGTCAGAACAGATATTCTCTCAGATAATCTCTTAGGTATGGAATTTGCCTCTTGCACTCCTCCCGTTCACTCCCATCCTGAGAGGTCCTACCTCCTGAGAACTGCTTAGAGAACTTAGTTCAAGGCAACTCCTCTGGCTGCCCAGCCAGGACTGGCACTCAGATTTTCTGGACACACAGATGCACATAAAAGGGAGCAAAAGTCCTAGATTTGATAAGTGAAAATTTGCTCTTTTGGTTTTAACCTATGCATAGGAAATTCTTCGAAGCACAGTGTCTCCAACTATTGGGGGCCCACTGGTTGCTCCACATGTTAACAAAATACATGAACACAAATGAACAAACCATCATTAAACCCCTCAGAACCACTAATCTCACCACTCCTTTGCTTTCTTTTCTTCTGTGTATATTGAGGTACAGTCATATGAAGGTCATTTTAATGATCAGTCATAGGGAAAGGAAACAGAAGAGACAAGGAGAATCTCTACCCCCAGAAAGGCAAAGCCCAGCACCTAAATCCTCCAGAGGAAAATTGATATATAAAACCCAATTCCTAAGATATTACAAGAATTAACTCACATAATTTATGTGAGGTTCCCAGCACGGTTCTTGACACGTAGTGTACACATTCTTGTGAGCATGTCGCGGATGTTAAAAAAACAATATTGCTTTAGTGAATGAATGCATGTTGTTTCTGTAAGGAAAAATATAAACTAAAAATGAGAGACAGAAAGCAGGTCTCTCTTGAAAGAAGTGGGAAGGGCCTTTTCTTCCTCCTGTTTCCTAGAGCATTTCCCTTAGAAAACTCGTAAGTTCTTTGTCTTCCTGTTTGAAATGTATGTAAGTCTTTGAAAAGCTAAATAAGGCTCTTGCCAACTTTGTAACTCAGGAATGTTTGCTCTCAAGGATCTGTGAGTCATCCCTTTGAAATGTAAACATCAGGGGATCCCTGGGTGGCTCAGCAGGTTTAGCACCTGCCTTTGGCCCAGGGCACGATCCTGGAGTCCTGGGATCGAGTCCCACGTCGGGCTCCCGGCATGGAGCCTGCTTCTCCCTCCTCCGGTGTCTCTGCCTCTCTCTCTCTCTCTATCATAAATAAATAAATCTTTAAAAAAATGAAATGTAAACATCAAAGGAGAGAGGGAGGATAGGTGCCTAACTCAGCAGATGTCTTGCTCCAAGATCCAAAACTCCCTCCTTTCATAATGATATGAGAAGTTTGTTTTCCTTCTGGTTAAAGCCAATTAGCTAACACAAATGGCCACCCTGATTACCTGATGATGTTAGGATGAACTATGTGTGACAAATGGTGCTGTTATGTCTTCTTGAGGACTAGTTATGATCTATCTTGGGAACATGTATGTAATAGGTTGTATCTCCTTGTCTTTTGTGACAGGGTGAGATTCATCTTTGCAATCTCCCAAGATTGCCTGTGATGCACATCACATTCTGGTTTAATGCTTATTCACTAATGAAAATGTGCTCTTTCTCTACTGCCTTTGTGGAGAGGATTGCTGGGATGGGAGACGATTTTGTTTTTAATTATATTCCAACTCTGCCTGCTGGCAAGGAGCGCTTTGACTTAAACCGTTTTCAATTTAACAGGAAAACATCTTGGCTCTCACAACTCTCTCACAACTCTGGTCTTTCATTTTAAGTTGTTTGAAATATTAATTTAAAATAGCCAGGAGACTGTTCGGTCCGTGAGACACCAAAGAAATTAAAAGAAATTCAAAAGCGGAAAGTACGGTATTATTGGGCTGAAAGGGCGGGAAACGTCCGGAGGCTGCGCGGAGGTCCAGACCCCGCCCCTAAGCTTGGCCACGTCCCTTCAGCTGCGCACTTTTTGCCAAGTCCAGGCCACCGTCCGCGGCTTGTCCCCGCCAGCCCCCCCACCCCTCCACCCCCCCCCCCACCACAAGCTGCGCACGCGCACTCTCCTGCAGAGACCCGGAAGCGGAGCGAAGGGCACCATCAGGTAAGTGGTGTCAGATTTTCTGGTTCGTCAGTGGTCTCTGCGGGACGCTCCCCCCGCCCCCGGCTCCGATCCGCAGCACCCGGGATTCCGGGGTCTCCACGTACGTTAAAATGCCTTCGCTGTCCCGGCAGCACCGTCAGACACTCCAGGCCTGGGAGCTCCACTGCGGATCCGGGGGTCCAAGTCTGTTTCGAGTTAAAATCGCTGAGGCGCGTTCCCGCCCCCCAGTCTTTCCGCCTTCCGTCCAGGTAGACAGCGCCTGCCGGGTCTCTTTCCTGCTGAAAACCCTTCCCGGACTCCCGCACCTCCGGCCCTTCCCCTCTCCGCCACGCTGTGTAAAGTCTTTCCTCGCTGGCCCCCAGGGCGGACGCGATCGTGCAGACCTCGACCCCACATCTCCATGGCCTTGGGGTTCTGCAGGCACACCTCTCTCTCCTGACGCCGCCTCCATCTGCACCAACTCCGGAGCCTTAGCACTGCACTTTGTACTGCTCCCCGCCGTAGGAGTGCCTTCCGCACAAACTGCATGCCACTGGCCGTGCGTGTCACGGTGTGTGTGCGTCCCTGAAGCCCTCCTGGAAAGTGTTCTTCCCGGGCAAAGGACGTCTGCAGTCCGTACCTGTGAGTGTGAGGGTGCGGGGCGAAGCAGAGAGTCTGAGGGAGAGTAAGAAAGACTACGTGTGAGAGGGAGGGAGGGAGGGAGGGAGGGAGGGAGGGAGGGAGGGAGGAAGGAAGGAAGGAAGGAAGGAAGGAAGGAAGGAAGGAAGGAAGGAAGGAAGGAAGGAAGGAAGGAAGGAAGAAGGAAGGAAGGAAGGAATAGAGGGTGGATGTAGAGAGACCGTAAGAGTGGAGCGAGCCAGAGAAAAGTAGAAGTAGAAAAAAAAAATAGAGGAATCTAGATTAAAATATATCTCCAGGGCGGTGAAGGATAGCACACTGGACGAGAGCGGCCTTAACTGGTGATAGGAGTGGGGCAGCAAGGAGCAGATTCATCTTCTGAGACAATGGGGGAGGAATAGAAGAATTGGGACCTTGGTAGACGGGTGATGCGGGGACGGCAGGAGGGGCGAAGGGTGACAGAGGTCGCAGAGGGACTAACAGAGCAGGGAGGGCGTCCCCTGGCTGTAATCCTTTCATTGGCTTCCTGTTGCCCTCAGGAAAAAAATCCAGACTCCATCGTAAGGCTGAGGGCTCCGCTGGGAGCTCCGGAGGTGGGGTGACTTTCCGGAGTTGGTCCAATTTGAGGGAAGGAGCAGGCTTTTCTTTCCGGCACTGACCAGACATCGGACACTGGCTGCCCAGCCGGCTGCTGTGATGAAGAGGCCGCTGCTCAATGTAGCTGAGTCAGTTTACTAGGACCAGCCCTGGGGCAGTTTGTGCCTGAATCCCCAGGGGGTGGATTCAGGACACGCCCTCTGGTGTTGACATGGTTGACTTCGCTGGGGTTTCTTAGGACCCATAAGGGGTTGAAGAGAAAATGTCACCACTTGGGGGGCAATCTGTAGTGGTTTTGGTGGAGGATCTCACTATTAAGGGCAAAACATTACTGAAGGTATGGTGTTTTGTGGAATACAAACGACATACTGGGACGTTGCATTAGACAATACTTGAGTCTTAGAGTATGTAGATCATGACAGACGTTACTCTTATGTTATGACATTGTGGAGGTGCCTGACTTTTGGGTACAGACTCCAAAATAGGAACATATCAGATGCTGGGTTGGTGGGTATCTTTTTGCCAAAACCAAAGATTGATGTAAGGAACAGTTTGGGATTCTTCAACACTGTATAGATGATTCAGAGGTTCTGTCCTGTAGTAGTGTGGGGTGTCCATTGGGAATGCAGAACAAACACCATGGAAACTTGCAGGAGTGTCTGAGTCAAGAAGGCAAAAAGTGGGGGACTGGGGCCCAGGTGGTGGGGGTTTTCACTGGGGCAGGCTTGCTGGAGGTGGGTCTCTGCGAACAGCTGCAGAAGGGCCGTAATGTCCAACAGTACAACAGTCTCAGGATCCTTTAGACCCTGCCACTGCTCATCAATTCCTATCTTACCTTTAGGCAGTTACTTTGTTCACCATATACATGTGGTGGTATTGCCCCATCTTTTTTTTTTTTTTTTGTATATGTTTTTATTGGAGTTCGATTTGCCATCCCTCAACCCCCTACTCATCTCCCTTTCCACCACCCCTTGGTCGATTCCCAGAGTTAGGAGTCTCTCATGTTCTGTCACCCTCACTGGTATTTCCCACTCATTTTCTTCCTTTCCCCTTTAATCCCTTTCACTATTTTTCATGTTCCACGAATAAATGAGACCATATAATGTTTGTCCTTCTCCGACTGACTGACTTCACTCAATATAATACCCTCCAGTTCTATCCACATTGAAGCAAATGGTAGATATTAGTCGTTTCTAATGGCTAATATTGCGTTGTATACATAAACCACATCTTTATCCATTCGTCTTTTGATGGACACCGAGGCTCCTTCCACAGTTTGGCTATTGTGGACATTGCTGCTATAAACATTGCGGTGCAGGTGGCCAGTGTTTCACTGCATCTGTATCTTTGGCGTAAGTCCCGAGTAGTGCAATTGCTGGGTCGTAGGGCAGATCTATTTTTAACTCTTTGAGGAACCTCCACACAGTTTTCCAGAGTGGCTGTGCCAGTTCACATTTCCACCAACAGTGCAAGAGGGTTCCCCTTTCTCCACATCCTCTCCAACATTTGTTGTTTCCTGCCTTGTTAATTTTCCCCATTCTCACTGGTGTGAGGTGGTATCTCATTGTGGTTTTGATTTGTATTTCCCTGATGACAGGTGATGCAGAGCATTTTCTCATGTGCTTGTTGGCCAAGTGTATGTCTTCCTCTGGAAATTTCTGTTCATGTCTTTGGCCCATTTCATGATTGGATTGTTTGTTTCTATGCCATTGAGTTTAATAAGTTCTTTATAGATCTTGGATAGTAGCCCTTTATCTGATATGACATTTGCAAACATCTTTTCCCATTCTGTAGGTTGTCTTTTAGTTTTGTTGACTGTTTCTTTGGTTGTGCAGAAGCTTTTTATCTTAATGAAGTCCCAATAATTCATTTTTGCTTTTGTTTCCTTGCCTTCATGGATGTATCTTGCAAGAAGTTCCTGTGACCAAGTTCAAAAAAGGTGTTGCCTATGTTCTTCTCTAGGATTCTGATGGGTTCTTGTCTCACATTTAGATCTTTCATCCATTTTGAGTTTATCTTTGTGTATGGTGTAAGAGAGTGGTCTAGTTTCATTCTTCTGCATGTGGATGTCCAATTTTCCCAGCACCATTTATTGAAAAGACTGTCCTTTTTCCAGTGGATAGTCTTTCCAGCTTTGTCGAATATTAGTTGACCAAGGAGTTGAGGGCACATTTCTGGATTCTCTATTCTATTCCATTGATCTATGTGTCTCTTTTTGTGCCAGTGCCATACTGTCTTGATGATCACAGCTTCGTAGTACAACTTGAAATCTGGCATTGTGATGCCCCTGGCTCTGGTTTTCTTTTTCAATATGCCCCTGGCTATTCAGGGTCTTTTCTGATTCCACAAGATGATTTGTTCCAACTCTCTGAAGAAAGTCCATGGTATTTTGATAGGGATTGCATTAAACGTGTAAATTGCCCTGGGTAGCATTGACATTTTCACAATATTAATTCTTCCAATCCATGAGCATGGAATATTTTTCCATCTCTTTGTGTCTTCCTCAGTTTCTTTCAGAAGTGTTCTGTAGTTTGTAGGATAGATCTTTTACTTCTTTGGTTAGGTTTATTCCTAGGTATCTTATGCTTTTGGGTGCAATTGTAAATGGGATTGACTCCTTAATTTCTCTTTCTTCAGTCTCATTGTTAGTGTATAGAAATGCCACTCACTTCTGGGCATTGATTTTGTATCCTGCCACACTGCCAAACTGCTGTATGAGTTCTAGCAATCTTGGGGTGGAGTCTTTTGGGTATTTATTTATTTATTTATTTATGATAGTCACAGAGAGAGAGAGGCAGAGACATAGGCAGAGGGAGAAGCAGGCTCCATGCACCGGGAGCCCGATGTGGGATTCGATCCCGGGTCTCCAGGATCATGCCCTAGGCCAAAGGCAGGCGCCAAACCGCTGCGCCAACCAGGGATCCCTCTTTTGGGTTTTCTAGGTAGAGTATCATGTCATCCACGAAGAGGGAGAGTTTGACTTCTTCTTTGCCAATTTGAATGCCTTTAATGTCTTTTTGTTGTCTGATTGCAGAGGCTAGGACTTCCAGTACTATGTTGAATGGCAGTGGTAAGAGTGCACATCCCTATCATGTTCCTGATCTTAGGGGAAAGGCTCCCAGTGTTTCCCCATTGAGAATGATATTTGCTGTGGACTTTTCATAGATGGCTTTTAAGCCGCTGAGGATTGTTCCCTATCCCTACATTCTGGAGAGTTTGATCAGGAATGGATGCTGTATTTTGTCAAATGCTTTCTCTGCATCTGAAGAGGATCATATGATTCTTGTTTTTCTTTTGATGATATGATCTGTCATGTTGATTGCTTTATGAGTGTAGAACCAGCCTTGCATCCCAGGGATAAATCCCACTTGGTCATGGTGAATAATCTTCTTAATGTACTGTTGTATCCTATTGGCTAGTATCTTGTTGAGAATTTTTGCATCCATGTTCATCAGGGATATTGGTCTATAATTCTCCTTTTTGGTGGGGTCTTTGTCTGGTAATCGAATCAGGGTGATGCTGGCCTCATAGAACGAGTTTGGAAGTATTCCATCCCTTTCTATCTTTCTGAACAGCTTTAGTAGAATAGGTATTGTTTCTTCTTTAAACGTTTGATAGAATTCCCCAGGGAAGCCATCTGGCCCTGGACTTTTGTGTCTTGGGAGGTTTTGATGACTGCTTCAATTTCCTCCCTGGTTATGGGCCTGTTCAGGTTTTTTTTATTTCTTCCTGTTCCAGTTTTAGTAGTTTGTGGGTTTCCAGAAAGCATCCATTTCTTCTAGATTGCCTAATTTATTGGCATATAGCTGCTCATAAAATGTTTTTAAAATCGTTTGTATTTCCTTGGTATTGGTTGTGATCTTCCCTTTTTGATTCGTGAATTATTAACTTGAGCCCCCCCCCTTTTTTTTTAAATAAGTCTGGCTAATGGTTTATCTATCTTATTAATTCTTTCAAAGAAGCAACTCCTGGTTTTGTTGATCTGTTCTACAGTTCTTCTGGTCTGTATTTCATTGAGTTCTGCTCGAATCTTTATTAATTCTCTTCTGCTTGGTGTAGGTTTTATTTGCTGTTCTTTCTCCATTTCCTTTAGGTGCAAGGTTAGCTTGTGTACTTGAATTTTTTCCAATTTTTTTGAGGGATGCTTGTATTGTGATATATTTCCCTCTTAGGACTGCTTTTGTTGTCCCAAAGATTTTGAACAGTTGTATCTTCATTTTCATTAGTTTCCATGAATCTTTTTTTTTTCAAGAGAATATTAAATCGTTTATTGATTACACATGATAATGGACGATACACAAGCTTTCCAATGAATCTTTTTAATTCTTCTCTAATTTCGTAGTTGACCCATTCATCTTTTAGCAGTATGCTCTTTAACCTCCACATGTTTGAGTTTCCTCCAAGTTTCTTCTTGTGATTGAGTTCAAGTTTCGAAGCATTGTGGTCTGAAAATATGCAGGGGACAATCACAATCTTTTGATGTTGGTTGAGACCCAATTTGTGACCCAGTATGTGGTCTATTCTTGAGAAATTTCCATGTGCACTTGAGAAGAATGTTTATTCAGTAGCATTTGGATGTAAAGTTCTGTAAATATCTGTGAAATCCATCTGGTTCAGTGTATCATTTAAAGCTCTTCTTTCTTTGGAGATGTTGTGCTTAGAAGATCTGTCATTTGCAGAAAGTGCCGTGTTGAAGTCTCCCAGTATTAGTGTATTATTATATATGTGTGTCTTTACTTTGCTTATTAATTGATTGATATACTTGGCAGCTTCCACATTAGGGCATAAATATTCATGATTGTTAGGTCTTCTTGTTGGATAGACCCTTTATGTATGATATACTGTCCCTCTTCATCTCTTACTACAGTCTTTAGGATAAACTTTAATTTATCTGATATGTGGATTGCTATCCCTGCTTTATTTTGAGAACCATTTGAATGGTAAATGGTTCTCCAACCTTTTATTTTCAGGCTGTAGGTGTGTCCTTAGGTCTAAAATGAGTCTCTTATAGAGAGGAAGTAGATGCGTCTTGCTTTTTTTTTTTAATTTTTTTTTTATTTATTTATGATAGTCACACATTGAGAGAGAGAGAGAGGTGTAGACATAGGCAGAGGGAGAAGCAGGCTCCATGCACCGGGAGCCCGATGTGGGATTCGATCCCGGGTCTCCAGGATCGCGCCCTGGGCCAAAGGCAGGTGCCAAACCGCTGCGCCACCCAGGGATCCCTGCGTCTTGCTTTTTTTATCCAGTCTGAATCCCTACGTTTTTTGATGGGATCATTAAGCCCATTCACGTTCAGAGTAACTATTGAAAGATGAATTTAGTGTCATTGTAATACTTATTCAGTCCCTGTTTTTGTGGGTTCTTTGGGCTTCCTCTTTCTTTTACAGGGTCCTCCTTAATAGTTCTTGCAGAGCTGGTTTGGTGGTCAGATATTCTTTCAATTTCTGCCTATCTTGGAAGCTCTTTATCTCTCCTTCTATTCCGAATGAGAGCCTTGCTGAATAGAGCATTCTTGGCTGCATGTTCTTCTCATTTAGGACCCTGAATATATCCTTCCAGCCCTTTCTGGCCTGCCAGGTCTCTGTGGAGAGGTTTGCTGTTAATCTGATATTTCTCCCCATATAAGATAGGGATCTCTTGTCTCTCACTGCCATAAGGATCTTTTCTTTATCTTTGGAATTTGCAGGTTTCACTATTAAATGTCGAGGTGTTGATGGAGTTTTTTTTTTTTTTTTTTTTTTTTTTTTTTGTGGGGGGGACCTCTCTATCTCCTGGATCTGAATGCCTGTTTCCCTCCCCAAATTAGGGAAGTTCTCAGCTATGATTTGTTCAAATATGCTTTCTGGCCCTCTGTCCCTCTCGGCGCCCTCTGGAACCCCAATTAAACGTTTTTTCCTCCTGCGGCTGTCATTTATTTCCCCTAACCTTTCCTCTTGGTCTCTTAATTGTTTTTCTCTTTTTCCTCAGCTTCCTTCCTTGCCATCAACTTGTCTCCTATGTCACTCACTCTTTCTTCTACCTCATTAACCCTCATTGTTTGGACCTCCAGTTTAGATTGCATCTCATTTAATTGATTTTTAATTTTGGCCTGGTTCAATCTAAATTCTGCAGTCATGAAATGTCTTGAATCCTTTTTGCTTTTTTCCAGAGCCACCGGTAGCTTTATAATTGTGCTTCTGAATTGGCTTTCTGACATCAAATTGTAATCCAAATTCTGTAACTCTGTGGGAGAGAGTACTGTTTCTGATTCTTTCTTTTGTGATGAGTTCCTTCTTTATAGTCATTTTGCTCAGTGCAGAGTGGCTGTATGAGCAGGCCAAGTCAAGAATATCAACGACGACCTAGGTAAATTTCACCCTAGATGATTCTGCCAAGGTCAGAAACCAGAAATTGAAAACAAAGATCAGAAGGTAATAAAACAAAAGGCGCTACAGTGAAAAACAAATTTTAAAACAAGGTAGTAAAAAAATAAAGGGCCTTCCTAAAGAAGAGGGAAAAAAATGTAGAAAGAAATGGGAGTGGGCCCGGGAGATGGTGGTGGTGACGAAGTTGTAGTGGAGGGAGAATGTAGTCTACCTGAGGCATTCTAGAGGGTGATATTCTTGTTTCTGAGTATATTAAGTTCTGTATATTAGAAGATGCTCAGTCCCTAATTTATATAAACTAGAAATACTTGTAGAGGACCCCAACATTGACCACCAAAACATAAGTGAGATAAAATATGGGGGCAGAATTAGTATTAGGAATCTCACAGAATGAGGGGAATCCCTGGGTGGCTCAGCGGTTTAGTGCCTGCCTTTGGCCCGGGTGTGATCATGGGGTCCTGGGATCGAGTCCTGCGAATGGCTCCTGGCGTGGAGCCTGCTTCCTCTGCCTGTGTCTCTGCCTCTCTCTCTCTCTCTATCATGAATAAATAAATAAAATCTTAAAAAGAAAGGAATCTCACAGAATGAAACACATGGTATATCCCTTGGTTCTGGGTGCATGCTGTAGTCATGTTTTAGAAGGTATTAACCTCCGCCATTGTCAAACAAAATGAGGCAGATAAAACAAAAAAACACAAAAGAAAGAAAACATAATCTTGTATATCTTCCAAAATTAAGTTGTGTATGTTGAACAGAATCTAGAAGTGGAAAATATATCTAGGACCTGTAATTGTAGAAATATGAGAGTCAAAAAGGAAAAATCTTAAAAATGAAGAGGTGGTAAAATTTTGTAGTTAAGGTGGGAAAAGAGAAAAAAAATGGAAATTTACAGTCTGATAAAAAAAATGAGTTGTACTGGAGAAAGGAAGAAAAAAATAGGAGGGGTACCGTCTGGTTCTATATATTGTAAATCCCTCGACTTCCCTTGGAGCTTTGCAGCGCAGCTTGGTCAAGAACTTCCTCTTCCCCCTGTTCTTCCAGTGCGTCTTCTGGGGGAGGGGCCTGCTGTGCTAATTCTCAGGTGTGTGCACCTGGGGGAGCTGCCCTGCCCTGTGCCAGGTCCCCGGCTCAGTGGGAGCTGTTTACCCCGTGAGGCCCCTGTTCCCTGGGGGCCAGCTCTGTCCCAGGAAGAACGACAGCACCGGCGGCAGCCAGGTGTCCAGCTCTGGAGTCAGCTCCCGCAGTAACTACCGGGGTCTCACTGTCTGCACTGGCCTGGATGCTCCAGGGCTGGGGGTGCCTGGTGGCTGGAGAGTCCTTGCTGTCCGATGCCCTACCCGCCTCCGCCTGTCCCGGGGGGAGTACAGGATCGTGGGCTGTGTCTCCCCCCCAACCACACACCCCGCGCCTTGGGGCCTGCGCTCCTGGGATCGTGCTCCTAAGGCCGCAGCTCCGGAAGGCTTCAGGGCGCAGCCCCCTCCGTCCCGAGCTGCCACTTGAGCTGCTCCTGAGACCCCGCCAGCTGCGTGCCCCAGCCCTTTACCGAGATCCGCCCACAATCTGTGGCGCGTTTCCTCTGTTAGTGACCCCGGGAACCTGGAGGCTCCACTGCCCCTCCTATGATTCTGCCCGAGTTCCCTGCTAAGCGCCTTTCAGTCTGGGAAGAATCCGGTGCGGATTTTTAAAGTTCCTGGTTCTCTGGGGCAGGGCTTTCCTGTCCGGGAGGCTCCCCCCACCCTCCCCGCAGGCCTAAGCCTGGCTCCTCCCCGACTTGATTCTTTTTTATTTTTTTCCTCCTTCCTTTTTAGAAGCGAAAACCCTTCTCTCTGTAGCGTTCCAGCTGTTTTCTCTTTAAATCTCAGGTCGAATTCTTAGGTTTTCAGGGTGATTTGAAAGTTATCTAGGTCAATTGGTGGGGACAGGTGACTTGGGCACCCTACTCCTCCGCCATCTTGCCCTGCCCCTATATCGCCCCATCTTTAAAACAATCCACAGAAAGGCCTTTTACTACATTCTCCTCTCTTTAAAATAAAAAAGCCTTTATTAGCTACATTTTCCACTCTGGTAAGTGCCCTTTCTTATGCTCCATTTCAGAGCAGAACACACTAAACACGTGTTTATACTCTGATTTAGGTGTTGCTTCCAGTTCTCACTTTTTTTTTTAAAGATTTTTTTTAAATTTTTTATTTATTTATTCATAGAGATGCAGAGAGAGAGAGAGAGAGAGGCAGAGACACAGGCAGAGGGAGAAGCAGGCTCCATGCAGGGAGCCTGACGTGGGACTCGATCCAGGGTCTCCAGGATCACGCCCTGGGCTGCAGGCGGCGCTAAACCGCTGCGCCACCGGGGCTGCCCCAGTTCTCACTTTTTTAAAGAACAATTTTATTTATTAGAGAGAGAGGAGAATGCATGAGCAGGGGGAGGAAGGAGAGGGAGAAGCAGACTCTTGGCTGAGCAGGGAGCCTGACTCAGGGCTTAATCCCAGGACCCTGAGATGATGACCTGAGCTGAAGGCAGATGCTTAACTGACTGGGCCACCCTTGTACCCCCAGTTTTCACTTTCATATCTACTATGCCAGTGAGCCTTTCCCTGTCTGAGTCACCAGGGACCTCCCCACTTCTCAGTCCAGGCATGTTTGCAGAGTATACAAGACATTACTTTTTTAAAAAGACTTTATTTTATTTATTCATGAGAGAGAGAGAGAGGCAGAGGGAGAGGGAGAGGGAGAAGCAGGCTCCATGCAGAGAGCCCGATGTGGGACTTGATCCCGGGTCTCCAGGACCATGCCCTGAGCCGAAGGCAAGCACTAAACCACTAAGCCATCCAGGGATCCCCTGACATTACTTGTTAATGTTTTAACTTAGAACAAAAGAAATAAAAATTAGATGTTTACTCAAAACGGATAAGGGAATACATGGTTTCCAAAAAGCCTTCTGAGATATGGGGGGAAAGTTTGAAAAATTCAGCCCACTCTGATCTGTTTCGTTTAATATCTCCGATCTTAGCTCCTCCTTATCTCTTCCACTCACCCCACTCCAGCCATGCAGGGCTCCCTTGACCTTTCTGGAGCCCAGAATGCCACTACCCCAGGGTCTTCACATAGGCATCCTTCTGCCTAGAATTTTCTGGCCCCTCATATGCAGGTGGCAAAATCTCTTCCTCCCTCAGGTCTTTGTTCTGATATAACCTTTCAGTGGTGCCTGCTCTGTCTTGTGTCCCCCCCCCCCCCAGCTCCCACTTGTTTTAACATCCAGTTACTCCCTAACCCCCAGTTCTGGTGCCTCTTGCCTGCTCTGCATGTCTCTCTCTGTTCCTTCCCTTTCTACTCATGACAGCCCATGATAGCAATGCCGCCCCAGGGGAGAGCAGAGCCAGAAGGCAGGAGGTGTGCTGGGCTGGCCTCCTGTGAGTGTGCTCTACCCAGCTGCTCCCTGGATGGCCGAGACATTTTGCAGATTTAGCTCTTGTGCCCCCTCCCAGAGATTCCCTTCCAGTAGTCTGGGGGGATAAGGCCCAGCGTCAGTGCTAGTGAAGTATCCCAGGTGCTCCTGATGTGACTCCAGCATTGAGCAGCAAAGCCCTGGGTCCTCCGTTTCTGAGGCTGACAGCAGCTCCTAATCCAGGGAGAGGGGAGGGGGCCCTGCTCTGTGTGGGGTGTGGTCAGGACAGGTCTGTGACCTGGAGGGGAGTGTGGATCCAGCCCAGGTCCCCACTGCTGTAGTGAGGGGGGGGACTTCCCCAAGGCGGGGGCCAGTTCTGAAGAATGCGCTGGGAACAATCATTTGTGTTGGTGTCTGGAGGGGTTCATGGTCCCTGAGTCTCCTGTGGCAGTGGCCGCAGGGACTGTTGTCTCCCCATGGAGAGGTCTTCCCATGTGAGGTTGTGGTACAGGAAGGAGGGAGATGATTCTAAGCATTCAGCTGCATATTCTTGACCCTCAGGACTGAATTCTCAAGACTGATCTTGTCTGAGGAAGGAGGAAGGAAGGAGTCAGGCATGGCTGTTTGTCAGGTAAAGTCATATTGTTGGTTGCTTTTCCATCTCTCCCTCTTTCTGTGCCCTTCTTGGACTCGCTCATCTTCCCTGACTCTGACTTGTCCACGTGAGCTGTGTGTGTCCACACTCCCCGAGCCTTCCTTCAGTCCCTCTCCTCTCCACATAGATTCCATCTCACGGTGCACCAGTGATGTAGAACCTGTAGGAGGCTGCCCCCCAGGCATGTGCTGCTGGCCTTCATAGCAGGTGTGGGTTTGAGATGAGTGTGGGTCCCATGGTGTCAGGACAGTTGGGCAGCAGGGTTTGTTTTAGGGGCTGCCTCTTCATGCATTGTTAGCTCTCTGTATACTAGGATCAAAGGACCTACATGTAGAAGTCATGTATTAGTGTGTACGAATAGTTGGAAAATTCTAGAAAAGAAGTATAACAAGAGGAGATGGGTTCTGCCTGACTTGCATTCAGTGGTAAACAAGCAAACCATGGTGTTTCTGATTCTAAAATACTAATGATGTAGAATAAAGTTCAGAAACACATCAGTAGAGGATGTTTTATTCCATAATTGGTTTTAAAATATGGAATCAACCTAAATAACCAATAAGGTCAGCACATCTATCCGACAGAGACCATGGTATTCCCACAGCAACTCTTGTGTAGCAGATGTTTTAGGTAAAAATGATGGTAAGATAGCCAAGATGTACATACAACTTTATCTTCACCATCAGACTGTAGCCAAATTCTGGTTTTACCATTATTTTTAAGTATTATATCTGTTTTATTTTCAACATCACATGAGTGAGTCATATATGTATGGATATATTGATTGATTGATTAAACTCTAATCAAAGAAGGAGCTTAGGCACTAAGATATAGGGATGTCCCTTCCTGTCATGTTCTCCATTGTTCATGTCTCAATGGGGAACCACTGTTGTCATTTCTGTGACAAGAGTCAGTTCAAACTTTATAAAAGATGCTTTTACACAAATAAAAAATTTTAGAAAAAACCCCTCAATGAAGTTTGTTGTAACATTTTATTCTGCACGTTAAAAAAAGCATACGCAGCATGTCTAGACATTATTTTCATGTTAATAAACACAGCCACAGCTTGCTTTTTGATCCTCACTAGAGCATTTTCTTAAGATGCATGGGATGTTTACTATTTTTCACTGAAAGAAGGAATGCCACAGTGGCTGTGTATGAGCAGACTGACCTCTCTGCAGATGTCTGAGGAGTTCTCTGGGTTGGGCAACTTGACTTGTGATTACTGGGTCAAGGATGGTGCATTTCATATGAGGACAGATTCTGTCTGGCACGACTCCTAAAGCTGCAAAGTACAGCATCGTGCAGCAACATGTGAGATTGCCCCCTGATGTAAGCAAAACTTGGTAGTGTAATCTCTTTGTGTTTTGAAAATTGGAGGTAAAAGGACAATCCCTTGTATTTCCTTTTTCTACCTTCTTGTAACTTTCATTATTTTTGTGGAATAAAACATAGATTTTCACACTTTGCTGTTTTCCTTTGATATATTTTTAGGAGCTATCTTATATTTTGTAGTTTAATTCTTTACATACATGCTTGTGTCTTTCTTATTTTATCAGTGTTTTGCAGTGAAACGTATCTTTCCTTCTTGCTCTCTGGTTTCTGATCTTGCTTTGGGAGACTTCACCTAGTGTAATCTCAAAGTACTGTGTCCCACTTAGCACTCTCTTTGTTTAAAATTACTTTAAGGCCAGCCCTGGTGGCTCAGCGGTTTAGCGCTGCCTTTAGCCCAGGCAGGGCCCGATCCTGGAGACCTGGGATTGAGTCCCACGTTGGGCTCCCTGCTTGGAGCCTGCTTTTCCTTCTGCCTGTGTCTCTGTCTCTCTCTCTCTCTCTCTCTGTCTCTCATGAATAAATTAAATCTTTAAAAAAAAATAAAATTAATTCGGCTTTTTAGTGTAAAAAGCTTGTAGCTATTCATTTCATTGAAAAGTTTCATATAACACACATACAATAATAGGTTCATGTGTTGTTTGGCAAGGCTCTCCATGTTTTCTTTTCAAGATTATTTCTCCTCAACATAATGGAGACTGTTCTTTGTTTTTTTAATCCCATGTTTCTTCTGAATTTGAATTGCTCTGAATTTCTGAATCCCTGAGGTCTTTCTTTACGTCACCACATCTTCCAGTAAGAATTAGGTTTATCAGTCTTTGATCATGTCTTTGTTCTGTCTTTCAGTGAAGTTTCTTCTTTCTTTCTTTTTTTTTTTCAAGACTTTATTTCTTTATTAGAGTGCACAAGCAGGAGGAGTGTCAGGCAGTGGGAGAGGGAGAAGCAGGATCCCCACTGAATAGGGAGCTCAACGTGGGGCTCAATCCCAGAACCCTGGGATCATGACCTGAGCCAAAGGCAGATGCTTAACTGACTGAGCCACCCAGGTGCCCCTCAGTAAAGTTTTCTAATTTCTTCACATGCGTTGGGAAATGCTTCAAATACATGTCCTGGTACAGCTGCTAATGGGAATGGGTGGTTCCTACGGTACCACCCCCATCAGGCCTCTCGCATACCACACAGTAGTGACTGGCAGGGGCCTAGCTGGCCTACATGCCTCAGCCTCACCTGTGGTGGAAATGCTTCCAGTGCTTAACTGTGGATTGTGATGCTTAGTGGAATGGTCTTGCTCAATAATAGCTTTTTAAATGTGTTTGGCATGATTTCTAATCATCCATTATTTCTTCAAAGATCTGCTGTGATTAACTTGTGTTCTACTTAATCTGTTAAATTAATGTCTGACATTAATAAAGTTCCTCATCATGAATCATTTATTGTTGTCGGTTTTTTTTGTTTGTTTTTTTAATTTTATTTATTTATGATAGTCACACAGAGAGAGAGAGAGGCAGAGACATAGGCAGAGGGAGAAGCAGGCTCCATGCACCGGGAGCCCGACGTGGGATTCGATCCTAGGTCTCCAGGATCGCGCCCTGGGCCAAAGGCAGGCGCCAAACCGCTGCGCCACCCAGGGATCCTGTTGTCGTTGTTAATGGAATAAACTCCATAATGTTAAATGCCTGACTTTACTGGCATTTAAATTTATATTTTTGCATATAATTTGTCACACCTGAAGATACCTCTTGTGCTCTAGATCCTCTAAGTGTGCAGAACTCTCACTAGTGTAGAGAACATAATATGTACCATGTCCATCTAAACAACTGCACACTGGATATTTTTCTTTTACATAGTTCCTTTATTTTCCACAGAAGTAGGAAATCTACAGTGATTTAGTGGATTTGATATCCTCTGATGGAAAAACATAGTAAGAAAAGTTAGGAACATATACATTTCTCACAATTATCTATTCGTGCTCAAAATGGAGTCAGCACATTAATTTTAGTTGAACTGATCCTATCTCTTTCCTGGTCACATTTTGTGTGAACATGAGAACTCTACTCAAGGTTCCTTGATGAAATGTGTTTTCATTTCAGGAACAGTTGACATTCAAGGATGTGGCCATAAAATTCTCTGAGGAGGAGTGGGAGTGCCTGGACTCTGCTCAGAGGGCCTTGTACAGGGACGTGATGTTGGAGAACTACAGGAACCTGGTCTCCCTGGGTGAGGATAATATTCCTTTAGAAGTTGGGATCTGCCCTGCTTGACCTATATTGAGGCTGAGTACCTTCTGAAATGAAAAACGTCATGAGGCAGCATCTAACTTTCACCTCTTTCTTTCTTCATATGATCTCTCCATTCTCCCTAGATTAATGGTGTTTCCAGAAGCTGAGTAAGAACAAAACTATATGGCCAGCTTCAAAAAATATCTGATTCTAGACCCACTTTTATCCCTGTACATTTTGACTCAGTAGTTCGTGAAGAGAGCTGGATATCTGTTTTAAAAATATCCCTTAAGCATTCAGGAATGGACAAGTTTGTGAAGAAATTTTTCTAGACACATCGGTAACATCCTCTTCTCCTCAGCTGAACAAAGGGCTAGAATTGTATTCTGGAAAAGACACAGCATATTATTTTCCTTTCTTATTGTCCCTCTTTCTGACCTGAATAACATTTTTATTTTGGAGTAAAGTGAAAACAGCGAAGTAGCCAAATGGGTGGGAACACAGGGAAGAGCTCAAAAGGGCAGAGAGGGGATCACATCATTAATAGTGTTTGGGCAGTTTTCTCCCACTGGGAGAGTTCTGTGGGAAACAGAAGTTTCCTTCTTGTGAGCTCTTGGAGGAAAGTTTACTTCCCTTCCCTTTGTCACTCCTTTCTTCAGACATGTGGCAGTGCATCCTCCCAACTGCTAGCTCATGCAAAGACCAAGGCAAGATCTTTATAATGACTTATAGCCTCTATTATATGCCCCTATGACCTCTTTTTTTTTTAAGATTTTATTTTTAAGTAATCTCCACAACCAATGTGAGGCTTGAACTTAACTAACCCAGAGATCAAGAGTCACATGCTCTACAGGCTGAGACAGCTGGGAGCTCCCTTAAGACTCCTTTGGTCCTCTGACCCCAAGGAGTGCTGGGAGGCTGGTTTTCAGGGGTCCTCTTTCTTTCTTGGCTTCATCTCATTCTTGTTCCCAGTCCACATGAGTAGGAGCTGAGGCCTCCCCAGTCCTGGCACCAGGCCTTTTCCATGATCCATCCCATTCTGTGTACTGGGAAGACCTACTCCTGGGGTGGGAAAACATCAGCATCTAGGACCCCAGAGCTCTATGCCTCTTGAGGCTGCCTCCCACCCCTCAACCGTTTCTTTAGTTCTGCTTTTGCCATATATCAGAGAGCGTGTCTCACAGAGAAGTGGGGTGGGTCTTTTCAATCCAATAGTAAAACTGTTCACTCAGCAGGCGTATAAGCATGTCCACACCACACCATGCCATAAGTTTGCTGTGTTGTGGTTTTGTTTCTTTTCTCTCAAAGTATTTTCTAATTTCCCTTGTGACTCCTTCTTCGACCCTTTGGTTTTTTTAAGAGTGTTTAAAATTTTTCGTGTATTTTTGAGCTTTCCAATTTTCTTTCAGTTATTCATTTCTAGCTTCGTTCTTTTGTGGTTGGAGAAAATAATTTGTATGGTTTCACTATTTTTCAATTTATTGAGACTTGCTTCATGGACCGATTTATGGTCTATCCTGGAGAATTTTCCACATGCATGTAGAGCAGAATGTATTTTGCTCTTACTTGGTGGAGTGCTTTCTATGCATCTGTCAGTACTCCTTGGTCCATAGTCTGCCTAAAATCATCTGTGTCCTTACTGATCTTCTGTCTGGGTATATGCTCCACTTTTGAAAGGTCTGCAAGTCTCCAAATACTGTTCTAGAACTATTTTTATTTCTCTCTTCAATTCTATAAATGTTCGTTTCACTCTATTTTAGGGTTCTCTTATGTATATGTTCATATTTGTTATAATTCCTTAATGAATTATCCTTTTTAAAATATACATATTGCCCTTTGTCTCCTAAAAATTTTTACTGAAGGTATATTTTTTCTGATAGTATAGCCATTGGGAAATGAAAAAATTCATTAGATTCACTATGTTGTGTTGCTCTAGACCCAAACCCATAGTATCTCCAAAGTATACCTGTATATGGAAACTTGACTCCTCTATATCCTGTCCTTCTCTCCTCTGGTATTGTCATAGATTATATCTCTATATGTTGTGTGACCACCAATGTAGATTTAGAATTAGTTTTGTTTTTTTTTTGAATCAATAGGAAAAAAGAGGAGTGACAAACCAAAAATACATTAATGCTAACTACATTCATTCCCTTTACCATTTTTTGTTGAACTGGTCTAGTAGCAAAGGACTCCCAGTTTTTGTTTTTTTGGCAATGTCTTAAGTTATCCTCTATTTTGGAGGATAGTTTTGAAATATATAGAATTCTTTGTAGAGAATTACTTTTCTTTAGCACTGTGAAAATATCATTCCATTGCCTTCTAGCCCATATAGTTTCTGTGTGAAATCAATGAGTACTTTTATTGAAGATCTCTTTCAGCAAAGGAACTGCCTACTACTGCTTTCAGGATTCTGTGTGTTTGGGTCTTAACAGTTTGATTAGGAAGTTTTTCACTGTGGGCTTCTTTTAGTTTATCTCACTCGGTGCTTGCCAAACTCCTTGGATACATAGATTTATGTATTTTATCAAATTTGGGAATTTTTCTGCCTTGTTACTTCAAATATTTTTTTCTGTCCTCTTCATTCTGTCCTTTCTAGGATTCTCATTTTGTTGGTACACTTGAAGGTGTCCCACAGGTCTCTGGTTCTCCTTCATTTTTCTTTCTGCTGCTGAGATTGGATAATCTCAGCTGACTTAGTCTTCAAGTTTGCTAGTTCTTTCTTCTGCATGTTCAGTTCAGTGTTAAGCTCCTTTAGGGCTTTTTCCATTTTAGTTTTTGTACTCTTAAGCTCCAGAATTTCTCTTCTGGTTCCTTTTTATAATTTCTGTCTCTATTGATTCTCTATTTTGGGAAATATTGTTTTCATTGTTTCCTTTGGTTCTTTGCACATGGTTTCATTTTAGTTCTTTCAATATATTCAAAACAGTAGCTTTTGTCTAGCAAAGTCTGATGTCTGGGCTTCCTCACGGACAATTTTTATTAAATTGCCTTTTTTCCTACATATGGGTTATACATCATTGTTAGTTTGCATGCCTTATAAATTTTTTTTAAAAGCTAAACATTTTGAATATTCTGACAGCTCTGGAAGTCACATTCTTCCCCACCCACACCCTCACCCTAGCATTGGATGTTGCTGCTTATTGCAGCTGCTATTGTTTGTTTAGTAATTTTTCTGAATTGATTTGTGAAGTCCGTATTCTTTGTCATGTGTGGCCACTCAAGTCTGTGGTCAGCTTAGTGGTCAGCTAATGATTTAACACAGAACTTCTCAAATACCTGAAAGCAAAAAACCTAAAAAGCAAAAAACTCCTAGTCTTTGGAAACAAACTCTGTATGTTTGTTTGGGAATACCTGAAAATCAGCTTGGCAGTTTACAATGGTGCCTTAGCCTTTACCTTCTGGTTTTGGCTGAGCATGAAGGTTGACAGACGCAGCATAGGGCTGCCTCATGTGATTTCTGAGTACTGACCCAGCCCTGGGCATGTGCATGACTTAGATTCCTAGGAATATGTTGCAGCTTTTCAAAGCCCTTATTTCCCAAAGCATTTCACCCTCTAATCCTTATTCTCTAGCTTTCAGTTTGTCTGCTCTTTGCCCCAACTGTCTGTCATCTGCTAATACATTTGCCTTTAAGTATGTTTTTTAACTGTCTCCCTCATAATACCTCTTAAATTAATAAGCAAAGTAAAGGCAAAACGTTTTGAGTGAGTTTTTCAGTGACCCACTAGGCAGGTCAAAGGAAAATCACAATTCATTGAGAATCAAGCCTGTTCTGCTACTCTCAGTAAGAGGGACCTATACCAGGAATGTGGGCTGCTCTTATAATGGATTGGATCAGGGGAAGTTAAAATGTCAAAAGCTCTCCAACTGAGATAGTTGCCTCTTTCTTAAGTATCTACATGTTTGATGTAAACCTTTGTTTAGTTTCCAGAAGCTGATAAAGTTGATACTGACAGTTTTTGCCAACTTACTTACTGTTTTTATGGAGAGATGCACTTATAATATTCTATGATTTTTATCCTGATACTTTTACCCAGTTCTTTATAATACTATCTGAAAACTGGTATTTCAGAAGTAAGTGGGCATGTATGTAACTTAGACTGCTAAAAATATGTGGGAGCTTTTCTCATCATATTTTTCAATTCTCATCTTGTGTGCATTTTCTGGAATATAAGTTCTTTCTCTTGTTCTTAAGAGAGAAATCATTAGGATTCCATAGTCTATAATTTTGTGTAATTATAGTTACTTATTTACCTTTTGGACTTATTTTGGTTTAATTAAAACATTTTATTTAATAACTTGTCATTTACAGATTATGGATTTTAGCATCTAGTTTGGAATATGACTGCAATTTATCAATTGTTAATGTTCCAAAATGCCTATTCTGCATAGAGTATGGATAGCTTTAGAGTAGATATTAAGAATATTTTGTTATTCTAGTGATGTACTAAATTCTTCCTGATTTTCATATAACCCTTTTAGTTTTACAATTAATAATTTCCATGTTTTTATCTTATTCATTAATTTTTTAAGAAGATTTTAAGTAATCTCTATACCTAAAATGGGGCTCAAACTTACAACCCTGATATGTCACATGCTCTACTGACTTATTAATTTTTTATTTTTTTATTTATTTTTATTTTTTTCTTATTAATTTTTTAAGTGGATTATTTGCCCCCCAAAATCTATTCCTTCATATAGAGCTGTGCTTCAGCATTTATTTGCATATAATAATTGTGCTGTAAATATACATTTGTATAATATGTTTCTTTTTTTAAAGATTTATTTACTTTAGAGAAAGAAATTAGGGAGGGATAGAGGGAGAGGGAGAGAAAAACCCAAGCAGTCTCAGTGCTGAGCCTGACATTGGGCTCAATCTCAGAACCCTGAGATCATGACCTGAGCTGAAATCAAGAGTCAGGCACTTAACTGACTGTACCACCCAAATCCCCCCAATATCTGTTTCTTTTCAATGTGAGACACTCATTTGTCTATTGCCAGTTGGTGTGTGTTTTGGTATGGTGGTCAAAGAATACACTTTCTTTCAGAACTTATGTAAATTTACATAGTTTGAACGATTTGGTCATAGAACATTTGAAAACAGGTTTTCAGGGGCACCTGGATGGCTCAGTTAAGTGTCTGACTCTTGATTTTGGCTAAAGTCATGATTTTAGGGTTGTGAGATGGAGCCCCACATTGGGCTTTGTCTGGGGTGTGGAGCCTGCTTAATACTCTCTATCCCTCTCCTTCTGCCCCTCCCTCTTTTTTTTTTTTTTTAAAGAGAAAAAAAGACAGAAAGAAAGGTTTCCCTTAAAATAATTTGAAATACATGTCATCTTTTACTAAAGGATTCTATTCACTTTGCATTCTTAAACATTTGTAGACTTTGGTTGAGAAGCTTTTATCTCTTCAATAAGCATTATTTTTAGTGTAACATCCATTTTGCAACTCTAGTTAATGTGAAGACTATCTTTTTTTATATCTTTCAGATAGCTCTGCTAGCTTCATGATCAAGGAATTATTACCAAAGAAAGAAATTAATAACAGAAAATTATGCCAACCTGTGGTTTTGGGAAGACAGGAAAGCCATGACCTTGAAGATTTTGATTTAAGGGAAATTTGGGGAAATATGTATGAATTTGAGAATAAGTGTGGACATGAAGAAAGAAATTCCAGGGGAGTGCTTGTGACAGATACTGTAAATCTCACTGGTAGAAAAGATAAACAAGACAGCAAATCCAGAACTAACTTACCTTTAAAGCAGAGTGTTTCTTTAAGAAAAGGTACATATCAATACTTTAAACAAGGGAAGTCATTAGTGAAGAATTCGTTAAAAATAAAAAATAATATGGTCTATGCAGGAAGCAAATATACAAAATGTTTGGAAAATCGAATTGGATTAAACTTTCAGTCACAACTGCCTAAAATGCAGAGATTTCAAACTGAGGAGAAAATGAATGAATGTAATCAAGTTGAGAAGCCTGTCAAAACTTGTTCTCCAATTGTGCCACTTCAGAGATTTCCTCCTAGTATCAAAACCAACCTTTGTAATAAATATGGAAGAGTTTCTATGTATCCTTCGTTGCTCACACAGCACCAGAAAACAAAAATTAGAGAAAAGTCATACAAATGTAATGAATGTGGAAAGACTTTCAGCCATCATTCAGTCCTTACAAGTCATCAGAGAATTCATTCAGAGCAGAGGCCTTACAAATGTAATGAGTGTGGTAAAGCCTTTAAGCAGTTCTCAAACCTCACAAGACATCAGAGAATCCATACGGGAGAGAAACCATATAAATGTAATATCTGTGACAAGGTCTTTAATCAAAATTCTCACCTTACAAATCATTGGAGAATTCACACTGGAGAAAAACCGCACAAGTGTCATGAATGTGGTAAGGCTTTTATCAAATGTTCAGACCTCTCGTGTCATGAGAGAATTCATACTGGAGAGAAACCTTACAAATGTAATGAATGTGGTAAGGGTTTCACCAAACGTTCGTATCTTTGGGATCATGAGAGAATTCATACTGGAGAGAAACCATACAAATGTATCGAATGTGGCAAGGTTTTTAGACAGTGGTCTACCCTCAGGATTCACCGAAGAATTCATACTGGAGAGAAACCATATAAATGTAATGTGTGTGGCAAGGCCTTTAGTCAAAACTCAAACCTTACAATTCATCAGAGAATTCATACTGGAGAGAAACCTTACAAATGTAATGAGTGTGGCAAAGCCTTTAAGCAATATTCAAGCCTCATAAGACATCAAAATATACATCCCGGAGAGAAACCATACAAATGTATTGTGTGTGGTAAGGCTTTTATCAAACGTTCACACCTTTGGGGTCATGAGAGAACGCATCCTGGAGAAAAGCCATACAAATGTATTGAATGTGGCAAGTCCTTTAGACAATGTTCTGACCTCAGGATTCACCAAAGAATTCATGCTGGAGAGGAACCTTAGAAATGTAACAAATGGGACATAAATCATTTAACTATTTTTCACAATACACTTTATATCAGAGAATTTACACTAGGGAGGACTAAGTCTCTAGTCCAAGATTAATCAACCTTGGATGTTAAATTCTTCACAGTAAGTAAAAGTCAAAATCATTTTAAGACTCATGAAACATGAGATGAGTGTCAGTCGAGCAAGGAGAGCTTAGGAATGTAGCATTTCCTTTAAAAATACTTTGATTACATGAGGTTTCTTGAAAGGCCTACATCAATCATGATTCATGTCTTTTGACCTGAAGTCTGAATTTGTTAATGTTACATCTTCATTACATGTTTTTCATGTGTTACCATTGATGGGCTCTGGGAGCAGATCAGTAAGATAAAAGGGCCTACTTTATTAAATGGGAGTCATTCACATCCATGTATCCTGAAGGAATGCTGAATTTTAACATAGAGTGTTTTGTGGAATTGAATACATGGGTTGAGCAGAGAATATATGTAAAACAATGATGTAAATAATAATATGTCCAGGATCCTTTCTACAGGATCCTGTAACAGAGGGCCACTGGATTATCAGAAACCATTGCTCTGCCAGAGGAGTGTGAAACAGCAGGTTTTGAGACTGACAGACTGAGATTTTCATGATGTGTTAGTAGGGACTGCTTATGTGATAGAAATAATGGAGAAATAATGGTCATTTCTCCCTTTAATGAAAATAGTGGTTGTATATCAAAGATGAGTGAAAAGTTATTCTTATTTTGGGGAACTAAAAGAGCAATTATGAGGAAAACTTAACCAGAATACAGTGTACACGTATAGGATCTGTGTTTAACCACTACACTGATGCTGCTTTACTCAGAATGTATTATACTTATGTTTTCATTAATAAAATTTAATCATTTTTTTTTCAAAATTCTAAATTAATCATGGTTTTTTTTCTATCAGATCAAGTCTATACTGTCTCATTATGGTACTTCATAACAAGGACTAATAGTACATCTTCAGGCTGTCAAGGCTAAAAGGCATCTGCAACAATTTTTTTCCATGATGGAATCAACATACAATTTTATGAATATATGGTCATAATTTACTGAGCTCTTCTCTCCGTCATCTGCTCCTTGGATATTTATGTGACTGTGATTTAAAAACCACAGCAATGCAACTTTAGATTCTCCCTCTAAACATTTGAAGTGCAATTCATGAATGTGCATCTGATAATATTTCTACATGCCTTTTTTTATGCCTACATGAGACCCATGATTTGCAGTGACCTTGATTTACATGAGGACACGTGTCTGTGTGTGTAATTAAAAAAAAAAAGATTTTAGTAAGTAATTTCTACACCCAGGGACTTGAACTCACAACCCCAAGATCAAGAATCACATGCTAGCTCTACTGACTGAGCCATCCAGGTGCCCAGAGGCCAATGTATTAAGCATATGAAAAATGTTAGGGAATAAGAAAATTTCAGGAATAGAGACAGGATATGAGAAGAGTTTACTCACCCCCCGCCCCCCTTCTGGGAGCCTTCATTGGAGTAATTTGGAAAGATCATTGATCATGAGTTTCCCCTTAAGAATGAACATATAGGGCAGCCCCGGTGGCGGTGGCTCAGAGGTTTAGCGCCGCCTGCAGCCCGGGGCGTGATCCTGGAGACCTGGGATCGAGTCCCGCATCGGGCTGCCTGCATGGTGCCTGCTTCTCCCTCTGCCTGTGTCTCTGCCTCTTTCTCTAGCTGTGTCTCTATGAATAAATAAATAAAAATCTTTAAAAAAAAAAGAATGAACATATATGCCCGGGGATACACTGGTTTTTATTTGTAGGCCAACTAAGAACTATACATATTAATTCCCTCAAAAATAGTTAATTTGTACTTTAAGATAGCCCACAGACACAAGATGAACCCCTATGCAAAATTTAGTCTTGGGTGTTAAGATTGATAATCCTAGACACCAAAAGGGAATGAAAACGTTTAATGCATAATGAGACTTTCTGGGGAGAATAGGGCAGGTTTCCAAAGTTGCTAGAAAAATGGCTTGAGAGAGCAAGAAAGGGAGACTCATTTTATGAGGTGGGTCCTGCAAATGGTTTGATCTTCCTGTGGGCATCAAAGGAGAACCTGGGCTTATAAGTTTGACCACCTGTGGAGTAGGAGGGAAGTGGGAGGATGCATTGAATATGTGGTTTTGGTTTTTTTGGAGGGAGGGGTTGTTTTTATTTTTTCATATATTATACCTCAAACTGTACCAGGAACAACAGGGAAAGCAGTTGAGAGAGTTGAGGCTTAAAAGGTGTCCATGGTCAAATATCAAAATAATAATAATGAGGTTCTAATATAATGCAAAATGTTTACTCTCAAACCTCCTGACTGCCTGGTTAGGAAAGACCAGTTTTTTTCATACTAATAACTTCTTGCACATCCTTTCCTGCTACATACATAGGACCCTTAACCCAGTATAATTGTTGAAAGTGAAATACTGCAATACTAAAAAAAAAAAAAAAAAAAAAAAAAAAAAAATACTGCAATACTATTTAGATAAACTGCCTAAGATGCTTTTACACTAGTTTCACAATCACTAATGTGTGGAAGTGTTTATCAGGCAATAGATAGGATTCAATGATCTTTCTAGAAGAGTCTTTTAAAAGCTATAAAAAAATCTCAATTTGTGATTATTCTATTAAGCATTACATGATTCTTTCAACTCTAGAAAAATTCCTTTTTATTTAGAAATGTTTCCATAACCTACTTCATATATATTTAGTTTACACATTTTCCCTGTGTTACTACATTGAAATTTTTTGAAAAATAATGCATGAGTTAAAGATTCTTTTTAGAGTTTATAACATGAAAATGAACCCAGGACAGTACGTGGTACAAAGTAAATGCTCTATGGATATGAAGAATAAGAGTCCTTTTATACCTTTAGTTCAGTGAAAGAAGTAAGACCGTATGAAATTGTAAACTGGGATCTAATAAGATGGAGCTAGGACACCTTTTTTAAAAAAATATTTTATTTATTCATGAGACACAGAGAGAAAGGCAGAGACACAGGCAGAGGGAGAAGCAGGTGCCATGCAGGGAGCCCTGCATGGGACTCGATCCTGGAGTCCTGGGATCATACCTTGAGTCAAAGGCAGACGCTCAACTGCTGAGCCACCCAGGTGTCCCGTGGGAGACTTTTTGTTAACCCATCAATCTAATACTGGGATTTGGGGAATAGAGTATGTTCACTGTACCTTAAAATCACTTCCAATTCTTAACAAAAACAAAAATTATCTCCCAATTCTTCTAATAGCCGTAAGACTAATCATCTCTGTCCTACATTATAGCAATGATATTGGACCTTTATGTGTAGTACAGGGTCAGGCTATCAGATTTTTTTATGAGTTCAATGCGAAGCTATTAGATGTTTTTACTTGATGATTTTAATAAGATATACCATAAAATCCACTCTTAAAATGTACAATTTATTAAATAAAGTGACAAAGATGTCCTCTCTCACCATTCTTGTTCAACACTGTACTGGAAGTCTTAGCTAATGCAATAAGAAAAAGAAGTACACAGGACAGTCAGTAGGAAACATGTCTTGTTCACAGATCATATTGTCTATGTAGATACTCCATAGAATCAACAAAAACACTTGGAACTAAAAAGTGATTATAACAAAACTGAAGGACACAAGGTTAATACATGTACTGTTTGGGTTAGCCACTTAAATTTCACATGGTGCAATTCTAACCCATATGTGGTATGTGGAAGTGTCACTTTTGGGAGGTAATTACTGCATAAAAGTGGAACCCTCATGAATGAGATTAGCAACCTTCTACAAGGAATCTCAGGGAGCTCTCTTACTCTCCACCATATGAGAATCCAACAAGACAGCCTTTTGCAGCCAAGAGTAGGGCTCTCACCAATGCCTAATTAGCCAGCACATTGATCTTGGCCTTTCCAGCCTCCAGAACTGTTAGAAACAGCTATTGTTTATAAACCACCCAGTCTATGTTACTTTTTTAAAAAAAGATTTATTTATTCATGAAAGACACAGAGAGAGGCAGAGACATAGGCCAAGGGAGAGGCAGGCTCCCCGCAGGGAGCCCATTTTAGGACTCAATCCCAGAAACCTGGGATCATGACCTGATCCAAAGGCAGACGCTCAACCTCTGAGCCACCCAGGGACCCCATCTAGTTACTTTTTAATAACAGCTCAAACTGACTAAGGCAGTACACAAATGAGCAATGAACAAGTGGAATTTGAAATTAATCACACAGTAACTTTATACTGACACTAGAAAATACCTTATACTTAGATATAAGTCTAACATAGTATGTACAGGATCTACATGAGGAAAGCTTGATTTCAGTTGATTAACAAAATCAAAGAACTAAATAGATGAAGAGATTATCCATGTACATGGACAAGAAGACTCAACAAGGTTTCAGTTCTTCCCAATTTGACTTACAGATTCAATGCTATCCCAAACTAAATAGCAAGTTATTCTGTGGATACCAACAAGTTGATCCTGAAGTTTATATGGAGTGTCAAAAAATGCATAGTAGCAAACAAAATATTTTTTTAAAAATTTTATTTACTTATTCATGAGAGACACAGAGAGAGGCAGAGAGAGAGGCAGAGACAGGAGAAGGAGGCTCCATGCAAGGGGCCTGATATGGGACTCGATCACGGACTCCTGGATCATGCCCAAAGCCGAAAGCAGACGCTCAACTCCTGAGCCACACAGGCATCCCGCCAACAAAATATTGAAGTAAATGAACAAAGAGGACTGATATTACTTGATTCAAGGCTTCCTATAAATATACAGTAATGAAAACAGTGTAGTATTGGCAAGCTGATACACAAATAGATCAAAAGAACATAATGAGAGCTCAGAAATGGACCCACACAAATAGAGTCAACTGATCTTTGGCAAAGAACCAAAGGCAATATGGTAGAGAAAAGTGGTCTTTTCAACAGATGTGCTGAAGCAACTGGACATCAGCCTTCCAAAATATTACATGTAGACATAGATTCCTTATTCCTTTCACAAAATTCAACTCACAACGAATCTGATGTAAATATGAAATGCATAACTATAAAATTCTTAGAAGATGACACAGGAGAAAATCTAGATGACCTTGGTTTCATGATGAATTTTTCTGACACAACACCAAAGGCAAATTCCATGGAGGTAATAATATTTTGGATTTCATTTTCATTCTGCAAAACACACAAAAGATAACGAGAAAACAAGCCACAGGTTGAAATAAAATATTTGTAAAGCACATTTCTAAATGGACTGTTATCCAGAATACACAAAGAACATTCTCAAAGCACAAAAATAAGAAAACAAAAAACATAATTTAAATATGGGAAGACAGGACTAAATACCTCACTAAAAAAGATACACTGATGGCAAATTAGGCATATGAACGTAAGTTCCACATCTTCTATCATTTGACAACTGAAAAGTAAAGCATTAAGTTACCACTATGCATCTATTACACTGGCCAAAATCTAAAACAGTGACACCGCCAAATGTAATATGGATGCTGAGCAACAGATACTATCATTCACTGCTTCTGAGAGTGATAGAACTACTTTGGAAGGCAATTTAACAATTTCTTACAAAACTAAAAATGCTCTTACCATATAATCCAATACTCACACTCCTTGGTATTTATACAAAGTAATTGAAAATTTATGTCTATGGAAAACCCTGTATTTGAATATTTATAGGAACTTATGCGTAACTGTCAAAACTTGGAAGCAACCAAGATGTGTTTCAGTAGGTGAATGGTTAAATAAGCTGTAATATATCCAGAAAATGGAATATTATTTGTTGCTTAAAAAATGAAATATTGGGATGCCTGGGTGGCTCAGCGGTTGAGCATCTGTCTTGGGCTCAAGGCATTGTCCTGGAGTCCTGGGATCAAGTCCCACATCGGGCTCCCTGCATTGGGTCTGCTTCTCCCTCTGCCTATGTCTCTGCCTCTCTCTGTGTGTCTCTCATGAATAAATAAATAAAATCTTTTAAAAAATGAAATGTTAAGCCAAGAAAAGACATGGAAGACCTTAAAAGTATACTACTAGGTGAAAGAAGCCTATCTGCAAAGGCAGAATATATGTCTAAGTATATGTGACATTCTGGAAAAGGCAAAAGTATGGACATGTAAAACATTTGGCAAAACTATGGATGGGCAAAACACTTTCCCATGTAAGCCATTCGATCAACCACTTTATTAATCTGACTAGGACCCAATATATTGATGAGCTAGGACCCAATCTATTACATTTTACCCAAGCAACATTTGATTAACTTTACAATCTACAGGATACTATATATCAGGATGAGGCCAAGCTGCTTTATTCATCTCCACTACAAGAATGTAGGTTCCAAGTTCAACCAGCTGAAGAAAGCCCAATACTCATTAGGGTATAATTTAAAAAGACATGACATTGCTCCATCACTTTCTGAATTGAATTTTTGATGGTGATGACTAAATAAAGAATGAAACATGATACAAAAACATTAACTTTACATACTTCTAATAAGATTAGGAAATTTAATATACATTATCCAGGCAACACAAGGTCTGGGTAGAGTAGAATCCTGGCTCATAAGCAGAAAGGGGATGACAGTTGGAAAAACACACAGACATGATGGCAGCCGCATTTATCATCCACCAGTTGGGATTATAAATAAGAGCAATACAGGCATGAAAGGAGGAGTGGTAAAAAGACACAAAGGTGCTCACCAGGACAAGGATGGAGGATCTGAGGGAGATATTATTAGGCCTTTGAGTGTGTTGTACCTGCTGCCTGTTCCTGGGTAGGATGAAGACCATGGAACTGCTGGCCCAGACTGTGAGCACACAAAATGAAACTTCAGGGAATACTATCAATGCTGCATATACAGAAACTGTGATTGTATCATGATCTACAGCAAGACAGTACACCAAATCTCCTTTCTTTGTGAAGTTTTTCATTCTTCATTTGCTAATCACAGTAACACACAGGAAAAATCAAATTTAAAAACATGTACATGATCTAGCAAAGGGAGATGGAGAAATTAACACACTTTGGAGCTTTGACTTCAAGATTCTTCCAACAGGAGTTCATGGGGTGGTCTAGAAGACACTCAAGAGGCAAGTGCGCTCCTGGACACTTCCCTGCCCACTCTCTGAACATACAAAAAATTTGCATACAAATTTATTGAAAATAGTTTTCAACCCTTCCACAGTCTGGAGGACTCCCTCTGTACTCAGTGTGGTAAAGGAAAAGGTAATGGTAAACAAAAGAGAAATTGCCCACAATTCTGTCATCTGTGACAAGAAGATTATTTCTATTGTCAAATCCCTGCAGGCCATTCTTTCATTCAACACGTCTCCCTTTAAATTATGGCAACAACCATTCCTCTGAGCAAAAGTCCCACTGAAGCTTTCTGACACCAAAAGCGACTTCATTACATGCTCCTGTCTCATTGCCAAGACTTCAGAAGACTGGAAGAATAAGAGTGATACCTAGTATATTTCACTGCAAAGTCAGCACTAACGATGAAGTGATGTTAGTCTGGGGGAAACAGTGACAAGCGAGAGCAAATGGAACAAAAGCAAATATCACATTTTCAGATGAGGATGAGATTCGTATCTGATGGGTGGTGGGAGGGAAACACCATCACTACCCATTTCATAAAACAAATCAACTCTAAATGGATTGCATATCTAAATTTTAAAGAAAAATAATAATGTATTTTTTTAAATTTTATTTATTTATTCATGAAACACACCCACACACACACACACACACACACAGAGGCACAGACACAGGCAGAGGGAGAAGCAGGCTCCATTCCATGCAGGGAGCCTGATGTGGAACTGGATCCCGGGTCTCCAGGACCACACCTGGGACTGAAGGTGGCGCTAAGCCACTGAGCCACCCGGGCTGCCCAATAATAATGTATTTTTAAGTAAATCAAATTTTTTTTAGAAAGTAAAATTTTTATTTTTATTTTTATTTTTATTTATTTATGATAGTCACAGAGAGAGAGAGAGGCAGAGACACAGGCAGAGAGAGAAGCAGGCTCCATGCACCGGGAGCCTGACGTGGGATTGGATCCCGGGTCTCCAGGATCGTGCCCTGGGCCAAAAGCAGGCGCCAAACCGCTGCACCACCCAGGGATCCAGAAAGTAAAAATTTTTTTTTTCAGAAAGTAAGATTTTTAAACAGCACAGAACATATTAATTATATGGGTAAAATGACTTGCTTATGTTAAAATTAAGGGCTAGTTCTCAACACACACAGACACACACACACAATCTGTAACCAGTCTAAAGAACAACTACAAATCACACAATAAACAATGGGCAAAGCATTCCAACAGAAATTTTAAAAAGAAGGTATTCAGTGGGTAATACATGTGTGGAAGTATCTAATGTCCTTAGTAATCAGGAAAATTAAAATGTAACCACTACCTAAATATAATGTCAAACACCAATGAAAAATCTAAAACAGAAATAACAGAAATAGCAAAAATGTAAGCGGGTGTTAAAGCTGGTACAACATTTGGAAAACTGTGTGGTATCCACGTTAGCTGCCCAGATATAATCTTATGTTTCAACAATTCCACTTCTGTGAATACATTCAACAAAATCTGTATATTTATCACCAAAAGACTAATTATAGGGTTTAGATGCCAGCACTACTCATTACTCATAATAGCCCCAAACTAAAACCTACCCACCTTCTCATTAATAGAATGCATAAATTAATTGACTTATATTCAAACAATGGCATCCTATAATGCAGTGCTAATGAATGTTAGCAGTAATATACAGCAATACAAATAAATTCACAAAATCATATAGAATGGGGAAAAACACCAACAATATGAGAGAGCCCATGCTGTCTGGTTCCACTTATGTAAAGTAGAAAAGAGGCAAAAGGAAATACTCTCTTAAATGTTGCAGTAGATGTAAACCTATGTCCCAAGATTCCACTCCCACAAATATATGTAATAGAATTATATCCTTGGGTGTAGAAACTTAGGACCCATGGGAGGGTTTCTGAAGAACTACAGCAGCATTCTTTTCTTGATCTAGGTGTTGCATACAGAGGTGTGGTCAATCGTAAATTCCAGTGAGCTCTGTGCTTATAACTTGTATACTGTCTCTGTAACTATTGAAAATGTTTAACACCAAGAGAATATTTGTAAGCAGCTGGGAGATGTCCTATGAATACTGAGGGAGTCTGTGGCAGGGTGAAACTCATTAATCTGCAGGTCCAGATTTGAACCCAGCAATGAAACATCAGGGAATAGTAACAGTAACAAGTTTGTGAATTCATCAAGAAATTCAGCAGAGCAGAATCCTAAATCTCTGTTCTTTGTTGCTGGGTTTGTTGCTCCATCTGGAAACCTTACACATAGAAAAGCGATCCTTCCCAGCATATAAAGAAACCAACAGAGAAAAGTGGAAGTTCCAATATCCTAGGGAGGCTTTACTTTAATTTCTAACAACCTAGAACCCCTGGGGCTTCTCCTGATGACTGGAGACACAGAAGAGGCAACTGGTGTCAATGGACACACCCTGCCAGCTCTGTGAGTACAGAAAACAAATCTGTATTCAAAAGTCACTGGACTTATTTCACTCAGCATAATTCTCTCCAGTTCCATCCACATTGAAGCAAATGGTGGGTATTTGTCGTTTCTAATGGCTGATGTGCCATTGTATACATACCACATAAGTCAATCAGAGAAGGACAAACATATGGTCTCATTCATTTGGGGAATATAAAAAATAGTGAAAGGGAATAAAGGGGAAAGGAGAAAAAAATGAGTGGGAAATATCAGAAAGAGATACAGAACATGAAAGACTCCTAACTCTGGGAAACGAACTAGGGGTGGTGGAAGGGGAGGTGGGCGGGGGGTGGGTGACTGAGTGACAGGCACTGAGGAGGGCACTTGATGGGATGAGCACTGGGTGTTATCTATATGTTGGCAAATTGAACACCAATAAAAAATAAATTTATAAAAAAAAATCACTGGAGCCCTACACCAGGCAGGGGGCTGAGCAGCTCCCCCAAGTGCTAACACCTGAAAATCAGCACAGCAGGCCCCTCCCACAGAAGACCAGCTAGACCCACAGGGGAAAAGCAAATTATTGACCAAGCAGAACTGGAAAGTTCCAGGGGAAGTCGAGGGATTTACAGTATAGAGAATCAGAGGATACTCCCCCTTGTTTTTTATTTTTTTATTTCTGTTTGCTTTCCCCCCTTTTTTCTTTCTTCTTTTCTCTTTTTTTTCTTTTTTCTTTTTTTCTTTTTTCTTTTATTTTTTTTTCTTCTTTCTCTTCTCTCTTCTCCTTTTCCCAATACAACTTCTTTTTGGCCGCTCTGCACTGAGCAAAATGACTAGAAGGAAAACCTCACCTCAAAAGAAAGAATCAGAAACAGTCCTCTCTCCCACAGAGTTACAAAATTTGGATTACAATTCAATGTCAGAAAGCCAATTCAGAAGCACTATTATAAAGCTACTGGTGGTTCTAGAAAAAAGCATAAAGGACTCAAGAGACTTCATGACTGCAGAATTTAGATCTAATCAGGCAGAAATTAAAAACCAATTAAATGAGATGCAATCCAAACCAGAGGTCCTAACGACGAAAGTTAACGAGGTGGAAGAACGAGTGAGTGACATAGAAGACAAGTTGATGGCAAAGAGGGAAACTGAGGAAAAAAGAGACAAACAATTAAAAGATCATGACGATAGATTAAGGGAAATAAACGACAGCCTGAGGAAGAAAAATCTACGTTTAATTGGGGTTCCTGAGGGCGCCGAAAGGGAAAGAGGTCCAGAATATGTATTTGAACAAATCATAGCTGAAAATTTTCCTAATCTGGGAAGGGAAACAGGCATTCAGATCCAAGAAATAGAGAGATCCCCCCCTAAAATCAATAAAAAAGGCTCAACACCTCGACATTTAATAGTGAAGCTTGCAAATTCCAAAGATAAAGAGAAGATCCTTAAAGCAGCAAGAGATAGAAATCTCTAACTTTTATGGGGAGAAATATTATATGAACAGCAGACCTCTCCACAGAGACCTGGAAGGCCAGAAAGGGCTGGAAGAATATGTTCAGGGTCCTAAATGAGAAGAACATGCAGCCAAGAATACTTTATCCAACAAGGCTTTCATTCAGAATAGAAGGAGAGATAAGGAGCTTCCAAGATAGGCAGGAACTGAAAGAATATGTGACTACCAAACCAGCTCTGCAAGAAATTTTAAGGGGGACTCTTAAAATTCCTCTTTAAGAAGAAGCCCAATGGAACAATCCACAAAAACAGAGACTGAATAAGTATCACGATGACACTAAACTCATATCTTTCAATAGTAACTCTGAATGTGAATGGGCTTAATGATCCCATCAAAAGGTGCGGGTTTCAGACTGGATAAAAAAGCAAAACCCATCTATTTGCTGTCTACAAGAGACTCATTTTAGACAGAAGGATACCTACAGCCTGAAAATAAAAGGTTGGAGAACCATTTACCATTCAAATGGTCCTCAAAAGAAAGCAGGGGTAGCCATCCTTATATCAGATAAACTAAAATTTATCCTGAAGACTGTAGTGAGAGATGAAGAGGGACAGTATATCATACTTAAAGGATCTACCCAAGAAGAGGACTTAACAATCCTCAATATATATGCCCCGAATGTGGGAGCTACAAAATATATCAATCAATTAATAATCAAAGTTAAGACATACTTTGATAATAATACACTTATACTTGGTGACTTCAATCTAGTGCTTTCTACACTCGATAGGTCTTCTAAGCACAATATCTCCAAAGAAACAAGAGCTTTAAATGATACACTGGACCAGATGGATTTCACAGATATCTACAGAACTTTACATCCAAACGCAACTGAATACACATTCTTCTCAAGTGCACATAGAACTTTCTCCAGAATACACCATATACTGGGTTATAAATCAGGTCTGAACCGATACCAAAAGATCGGGATCATCCCCTGCGTATTCTCAGATCATAATGCCTTGAAATTAGAACTAAAACACAAGAAGTTTGGAAGGATTTCAAACACGTGAAGGTTAAGGACCATCCTGCTAAAAGATGAAAGGGTCAACCAGGAAATTAAGGAAGAATGGAAACTAATGAGAATGAAGATACAACCATTCAAAATCTTTGGGATACAGCAAAAGCAGTCCTAAGGGGGAAATACATCACAATACAAACATCCATCCAAAAACTGGAAAGAACTCAAATACAAAAGCTAACCTTACACCTAAAGGAACTAGAGAAAAAACAGCAAATAGATCCTACACCCAGCAGAAGAAGAAAGTTAATAAAGATTCGAGCAGAACTCAACGAAATCGAGACCAGAAGAACTGTGGAACAGATCAACAAAACCAGGAGTTGGTTCTTTGAAAGAATTAATAAGATAGATAAACCATTAGCCAGCCTTATTAAAAAGAAGAGAGAGTAAACTCAAATTAATAAAATCATGAATGAGAAAGGAGAGATCACTACCAACACCAAGGAAATACAAACGATTTTAAAAACATATTATGAACAGCTATACGCCAATAAATTAGGCAATCTAGAAGAAATGGACGCATTTCTGGAAAGCCACAAACTACCAAAACTGGAACAGGAAGAAATAGAAAACCTGAACAGGCCAATAACCAGGGAGGAAATTGAAGCAGTCATCAAAAACCTCCCAAGACACAAGAGTCCAGGGTCAGATGGCTTCCCTGGGGTATTCTATCAAACGTTTAAAGAAGAAACCATACATATTCTACTAAAGCTGTTTGGAAAGATAGAAAGAGATGGAATACTTCCAAATTTGTTCTATGAATCACCTTAATTCCAAAACCAAAGACCCCACCAAAAAGGAGAATTATAGACCAATATCCCTGATGAAGGTGGATGCAAAAATTCTCAACAAGATACTGGCCAATAGGATACAACAATACATTAAGAAGATTATTCATCATGACCAAGTAGGATTTATCCCCGGGATGCAAGGCTGGTTCAACACTTGTAAAACAATCAATGTGATTCATCATATCAAGAAGAGAAAAAACAAGAACTAGATGATCCTCTCAACAGATGCAGAGAAGCATTTGACAAAATACAGCATCCATTCCTGATCAAAACTCTTCAGAGTGTAGGGATAGAGGGAACATTCCTCAACACCTTAAAAGCCATCTACAAAAAGCCCACAGCAAATATAATTCTCAATCGGTAAGCACTGGGAGCCTTTCCCCTAAGATCAGGAACAAGACAGGGATGTGCACTCTCACCACTGCTATTCAACATAGTACTAGAAGTCCTAGCCTCTGCAATCAGACAACAAAAATAAAAGGCATTCAAATTGGCAAAGAAGAAGTCAAACTCTCCCTCTTCGCCGATGACATGATACTCTACATAGAAAACCCAAAAGACTCCACCTCAAGATTGCTAGAACTCATACAGCAGTTTGGCAGTGTGGCAGGATACAATATCAATGCCCAGAAGTCAGTGGCATTTCTATACACTAACAATGAGACTGAAGAAAGAGAAATTAAGGAGCCAATCCCATTTACAGTTGCACCCAAAAGCATAAGATAAGTAGGAATAAACCTAACCAAAGAGGTAAAGGATCTACACCCTAAAAACTACAGAACACTTCTGAAATAAATTGAGGAAGACACAAAGATATGGAAAAATATTCCATGCTCATGGATTGAAAGAATTAATATTGTGAAACTGTCAATGTTACCCAGGGCAATTTACACGTTTAATGCAATCCCTATCAAAATACCATGGACTTTCTTCAGAGAGTGGGAACAAATTATTTTAAGATTTGTGTGGAATCAGAAAAGACCCCGAATAGCCAGGGTAATTTTATTAAAGTTTTTTTTTCTTTTTTTTTTTTTTTATTCATGATAGGCACACGGTGAGATAGAGAGAGGCAGAGACACAGGCAGAGGGAGAAGCAGGCTCCATGCACCGGGAGCCTGATGTGGGATTCGATCCCGGATCTCCAGGATCGTGCCCTGGGCCAAAGGCAGGCACCAAACCGCTGCGCCACCCAGGGATCCCAAGCCAGGGTAATTTTAAAAAAGAAAACCATAGCTGGGGGCATCACAATGCCAGATTTCAGGTTGTACTACAAAGCTGTGGTCATCAAGACAGTGTGGTACTGGCACAGAAACAAACACATAGATCAATGGAACAGAATCCAGAACCCAGAAGTGGACCCTGAACTTTATGGTCAACTAATATTTGACAAAGGAGGAAAGACTATCCACTGGAAAAAGGACAGTCTCTTCAATAAATGGTGCTGGGAAAACTGGACATCCACATGCAGAAGAATGAAACTAGACCACTCTCTTGCACCATACACAAAGATAAACTCAAAATGGATGAAAGATCTCAACATGAGACAAGATTCCATCAAAATCTTAGAGGAGACCACAGGCAACACCCTTTTTGAACTCGGCCACAGTAACTTCTTGCAAGATTCATCCATGAAGGCAAGAGAAACAAAAGCAAAAATGAACTATTGGGACTTCATCAAGATAAGAAGCTTTTGCACGGCAAAAGGTACAGTCAACAAAACTCAAAGACAACCTACAGAATGGGAGAATATATTTGCAAATGACGTATCAGATAAAGGGCTAGTTTCCAAGATCTATAAAGAACTTATTAAACTCAACAGCAAAGAAACAAACAATCCAATCATGAAATGGGCCAAAGACATGAACAGAAATCTCACAGAGGAAGACATAGACATGGCCAACAAGCACATGAGGAAATGCTCCGCATCACTTGCCATCAGGGAAATGCAAATCAAAACCACAATGAGATACCACCTCACACTAGTGAGAATGGGGAATATTAACAAGACAGGAAACCACAAATGTTGGAGAGGATGTGGAGAAAAGGGAACCCTCCTGCACTGTTGGTGGGAATATGAACTGGTGCAGCCACTCTGGAAAACTGTGTGGAGGTTCCTCAAAAAGTTAAAAGTAGATCTGCCCTATGACTCAGCACTGCTGGGGATTTACTCCAAAGATTCAGATGCAATGAAATGCCAGGACACCTGCACCTCGATGTTTATAGCAGCAATGTCCACAATAGCCAAACTGTAGAAGGAGCCTCGGTGCCCATCGAAAGATGAATGGATAAAGAAGATGTGGTTCATGTATACAATGGAATATTACTCAGCCATTAGAAATTACAAATACCCACCATTTGCTTCGACGTGGATGGAACTGGAGGGTATTATGCTGAGTGAAATAAGTCAATTGGAGAAGGACAAACATTATGTGGTCTCATTCATTTGGGGAATATAAATAATAGTGAAAGGGAATAGAGGGGAAGGGAGAAGAAATGGGTAGGAAATATCAGAAAGGGAGACAGAACATGGAAGACTCCTAACTCTGGGAAACGAACTAGGGGTGGTGGAAGGGGAGGAGGGCAGGGGGTGGGGGTGACTGGGTGACTGGGTGGCGGGCACTGAGGGGGTCACTTGACGGGATGAGCACTGGGTGTTATTCTGTATGTTGGCAAATTGAACACCAATAAAAAATAAATTTATTATTAAAAAAAAGGAGAAAAAATAACAAAAATAAATTAAAACAAAAAACAAATATTAGTCTACATAAAAACACTCAGGACTCCTTTAAGAAGTGGCCTAATATAGGCTACGGAAGGTAGAATTTGAGGAAAGGGCAAGATGGCAGAGGAGTCGCGTCCTCAACTCACCTGGCCCCACCAACTTACCTACATTACTTTCAAATCATCCTGAAAACCTACGAATCTGACCTGAGATTTAAAGAGAGAATATCTGGAATGCTACAGAGAGAAGGGTTTTTGCTTCTAACAAGGTAGGAAGGTGGAAAAAAAATAAAAAAGAATCAAGTAGGGGAGAGGCCCCACGAGGAGCAGGGCTAAAGCCCAGTGACAGGAAAGCCCAGTCCCGGGGAAGCAGGAACTCTAAAAAATCCACACTGGATTCTTCCCAGATGGAAAGGCGCTTAGCAAGGAAATTGGGCAGAATCGCCGGAGGGGCAGTGGAGCCTCCAGTCTCCCGGGGTCACTAATACAGGAAGTGCACCCGGACCAGAGCACGCCAAACACCGCAGGCTGATCTTGGTAAAGGGCTGGAGCACCCACCCGGCCGGTCCTCGGGGAGAAGCCGGTTGGTCAGGAGGGGGCTCTGGTTGGAGGGGTCTGCGCCCTGCTGCCTTTGGGAGCTGCGGCCCAGGAGCACGTTCCCAGCAGTACAGGCCCCAGATCCCAGGGCATCGATCAGACACAGCCCAGGATCCTGCGTTCCCCCCACCCCCAGGAGAGGCGGAGGCAGGGAGGGCACAGGAGAGTGAGGACTCTCCTGCCGCTAGGCGCCCCCAAGCTGTGCAGATCAGCGCCCTCCTCCCCTCACCACCCATGAAGCATCTAGGCCACTGCGGACTGGGAGACTGTGGTAGTTATGGCGTAAAGCTAACTCTAGAGCTGGAGACCTGGCCACCGCCAGTGTTGTTGTTCCTCCTTGTGTCACCCTGTGCCTGGGAGGGGGGCCTCCAGGGAATAGAGGCCTCACGGGGTCAACAGCTCCCACCGAGCCCAGCACCGGCAGGGGGGCGGGCAGCTCCCCCAGGTGCACACACCTGAGAATCAGCACAGCAGGCCCTTCCCACAGAGGGTCCGCTGGAAGAACAGGGAAAGAGCAAGTTCTGGACCAAGCAGCGCTGGAAAGCTCCAGGGGAAGTTGAGGGATTTACAGTATATAGAACTAGAGGGTACCCCTCCTATTCTTTTTTCTTCCATTTCCAGTACAATTCATAAGTCCCCAATTTTTTTCTTTTTTTCCCACCTTAACTACAATATTTTACCACCTCTTCATTTTTAAGATTCTTCCTTTTTGACTTTCTTATTTCTACAATTACAGGTCCTAGATATATTTTCCACTTCTAGATTCCCTTCAACATACTCAACTTAATTTTGGGAGATATACAAGGTATGTTTTCTTGTGTTTTGTTTTGTGTTTTTGGTTTTCTTTGCCTCATTTTGTTCTACAATGGCCAAAGTTAATACCTTCTAAAACAGGACCAGCATGCACCCAGAACCAAGTGGTAGACCATATGGTTCATTCAATGAGATTCCTCATTCCCATTCTGCCCCCCTCTTTTATCTCATTTATGTTTTGGTGGTCAATGTTGGGGCCTTCTACAAGTATTTGTGGTTTATATAAATTTGGGGCTGAGTATCTTCTACCATACAGAACTTAATAAACTCAGAAACAAGAGGACCACCCTCTAGAACCCCTCAGGTAGACTACATTCTCCCTCCACTACAACTTCGTCACCACCACCATTATCTCCCAGTCTCACCCCCCTTTTTATTCTCCTTTTTTATTCTTTTATTCTTTTTTCTTCTTCTTCTTTAGGATTCTTGGCCTTTTATTTTTTACTACTTTGTTTTAAAATTTGTTTTTCACTTTAGTGGTCCTTTTGTTTTATTTCATTCTGATCTTTGTTTTGAATTTCTGGTCTTTGACCTTGGCAGAATCATCGAGGATGAAATTTACTTAGGTCATGGTTGATATTCTTGACTCAGCTGGCTCATACAGCCACTCTGCACTGAGCAAAACGACTAAAAAGAAGAACTCACCACAAAAGAAAGAATCAGAAACAGTACTCTCTGCCAAAGAGTTACAGAATTTGGGTTACAATTCGATGCTAGAATGCCAATTCAGAAGCACAACTATAAAGCTACTGGTGGCTCTGGAAAAAAAACTAAAAGATTCAAGAGACTTCATGATGCAGAATTTAGATCTAATCAGGCCAAAATTAAAAATCAATTAAATGAGATGCAATCCAAACTGGAGGTCCAAACGATGAGGGTTAATGAGATAGAAGAAAGAGTGAGTGACATAGAAGACAAGTTGATGGCAAGGAAGGAAGCTTAGGAAAAAAGAGAAAAACAAGGAAAAGATCATGAGGAAAGGTTAAGGGAAATAAATGACAGCCTCAGAAAGAAAAATCTACGCATAATTGGGGTCCCAGAGAACACTGAAAGGGTTGGAGGGCCAGAAAGCATATTTAAACAAAACATAGCTGAGAACTTCCCTAATTTGAGGAGGAAAACAAGCATTCAGAACCAGGAGATAGAGAGGTACCCCTCCAAATCAATAAAAACCATTCAACACTCCAACATTTAATAGTGAAACTGCAAATTCCAAAGACAAAGAGAAAATCCTTATGGCAGCGAGAGACAAGAGATTCTTAACTTATATGGGGAGAAATATCAGATTAACAGCAGACCTCTCCACAGAGACCTGGCAGGCCAGAAAGGGGTGGCAGGATATATTCAGGGTCCTAAATGAGAAGAATATGCAGCCAAGAATACTTTATCCAGCAAGGCTCTCATTCAGAATAGAAGGAGAGATAAAGAGCTTCCAAGGTAGGCAGAAACTGAAAGAATATGTGACCACCAAACCAGCTCTGCAAGAAATGTTAAGGGGGGCTCTGTAAAAGAAAGAGGAAGCCCAAAGAAATGATCCACAAAAACAAGGACTGGAAAGGTATTACAATGACACTAAATTCATATCTTTCAATAGTTACTCTGAACATGAATGGGCTAAATGATCCCATCAAAAAACGCGGGGTATTGGACTAGATAAAAAAGCAACACCCATCTATTTGCTGTCTACAAGAGATTAATTTTAGACCTAAGGACAACTCCAGCATGAAAATGAAAGGTTGGGGAAAATTTTACCATTCAAATGGTCCTCGAAAGAGAGCTGGGGTAGCAATCCTCATATGAGATAAATTTAAGTTTATCCCAAAGACTGTAGTAAGAGAGGAAGAGGGACACTATATCATACTTAAAGGATCTATCCAACAAGAGGACCTAACAATCATGAATATCTATGCACCTAATGTGGGATCTGCCAGGTATACCAATCAATTAATAACCAAAGTAAAGACATATTTAGATAATAATACACTAATAGTAGGAGACTTCAACACAGCACTTTCTGCAAATGACAGATTTTCTAAGCACAACATCTCCAAAGAAACAAGAGCTTTAAATGATACACTGGGAGGATGGATTTCACAGATATATACAGAACTTTGCATCTGAATGCAACTGAATATACATTCTTCTCAAGGGCACATGGAAATTTCTCAAGAATAGACCACATACTGGGTCACAAATCAGGTCTCAACTGATACCAAAAGTTTGGGATTGTCCCCTGCATATTTTCAGACCACAATGTTTTGAAACTTGAACTCAAGCACAAGAAGAAACTTGGAAGAAACTCAAACACGTGGAGGTTAAAGAGCATCCTGCTAAAAGATGAATGGGTCAACCAGGAAATTAGAGAAGAATTTAAAAGACTCATAGAAATTAATGAAAATGAAGATACAATAGATCAAAATCTTTGGGACAGCAAAAGCAGTCCTAAGAGGGAAATACATAACAATACAAGTATCTCTCAAAAAATTGGAAAAAACTCAAGTACACAAGCTAAGCTCACACCTAAAGGAACTGGAGATAGAACAGCAAATAAAATCCATATCAAGCAGAAGACAATTAATAAAGATTCGAGCAGAACTCAACGAAATAGAGACCAGAAGAACTGTAGAACAGATCAACAAAACCAGGAGTTGGTTCTTTGTAAGAATTAATAAGATAAACCATTAGCCAGCCTTATTAAAAAGAAAAGAAAAAGACTCAAATTAATAAAATCATGAATGAAAGAGGAGAGATCACAACCAATACCAAGGAAATACAAATGATTTTAAAAACACTATGAGCAGCTATATGCTGATAGATTAGGCAATCTAGAAGAAATGGATACATTTCTGGAAAACCACAAACTACCAAAACTGGAACTGGAAGAAATAGAAAACCTGAACTGGCCAATAACCAGGGAGGAAATTGAAGCAATCATCAAAAACTTCCCAAGACACAAAAGACCAGGGCCAGATGGCTTTTCAGAGGAATTCTACCAAACGTTTAAAGAAGAAACAATACCTATTCTACTAAAGCTATTCTGAAAGAAAGAAAGAGATGGAATATTTCCAAACTCATACTATGAGGCCAGCATCACCTTAATTCCAAAACCAGACAAAGACCTCACCAGAAAGGAGAATTATAGATCAATATCCCTGATGAACACAGATGCAAAAATTCTCAACAAGATATTAGCCAATAGGATCCAACAGTACATTAAGATTATTCACCAAGACCATGTGGAATTTAACCCCAGGATACAAGGCTGGTTCAACACTCATAAAGCAATCAATGTGATAGATCGTATCAACAAGAGAAAAAACAAGAACCATATGATCCTCTTCAATAGATACAGAGAAAGCATTTGACAAAATACAGCATCCATTCCTGATGAAAACTCTTCAGAGTGTAGGGATAGAGGGAACATTCCTCAGTATCTTAAAAGCCATCTATGAAAAGCCCACAGCAAATATCATTCTCAATGGGGAAACACTGGGAGCCTTTCCCCTAAGATCAGGAACAAAACAGGGATGTGCACTCTCACCACTGCTATTCAACATAGTACTAGAAGTCCTAGCCTCTGCAATCAGACAAGAAAAAGAAACAAAAGGCACTCAAATTGGCAAAGAAGAAGTCAAACCCTCCCTCTTTGCAGATGACATAATACTGTACAGAGAAAACCCAAAAGACTCCACCCCAAGATTGCTAGAACTCATACAGCAATTTGGCAGTGTGGCAGGTTACAAAATCAATGCCCAGAAATCAGTGGCATTTCTATACACTAACAATGAGACTGAAGAAAGAGAAATTAGGGAGTCAATCCCATTTACAATTGTACCCAAAAGCAAAAGATACCTAGGAATAAACCTAACCAAAGAGGTAAAGGATCTATACCCTACAAACTCCAGAACACTTCTGAAAGAAATGGAGGAAGACACAAAGAGATGGAAAAATATTCCATGCTCATGGATTGAAAGAATTAATATTGTGAAAATGTCAATGTTACCCAGGGCAATTTACACGTTTAATGCAATCCCTATCAAAATACCATGGACTTTCTTCAGAGAGTTGGAACAAATCATTTTAAGATTTGTGTGGAATCAGAAAAGACCCTGAATAGCCAGGGTAATTTTAAAAAATAAAACCATAGCTGGGGGCATCACAATGCCAGATTTCAGGTTGTACTACAAAGCTGTGGTCATCAAGACAGTGTGGTACTGGCACAAAAACAGACACATAGATCAATGGAACAGAATAGAGAACCCAGAAGTGGACCCTGAACTTTATGGTCAACTAATATTTGACAAAGGAGGAAAGACTATCCACTGGAAAAAGGACAGTCTCTTCAATAAATGGTGCTGGGAAAACTGGACATCCACATGCAGAAGAATGAAACTAGACCACTCTCTTGCACCATACACAAAGATAAACTCAAAATGGATGAAAGATCTCAACGTGAGACAAGATTCCATCAAAATCTTAGAGGAGACCACAGGCAACACCCTTTTTGAACTCGGCCACAGTAACTTCTTGCAAGATTCATCCATGAAGGCAAGAGAAACAAAAGCAAAAATGAACTATTGGGACTTCATCAAGATAAGAAGCTTTTGCACGGCAAAAGGTACAGTCAACAAAACTCAAAGACAACCTACAGAATGGGAGAATATATTTGCAAATGACGTATCAGATAAAGGGCTAGTTTCCAAGATCTATAAAGAACTTATTAAACTCAACAGCAAAGAAACAAACAATCCAATCATGAAATGGGCCAAAGACATGAACAGAAATCTCACAGAGGAAGACATAGACATGGCCAACAAGCACATGAGGAAATGCTCCGCATCCCTTGCCATCAGGGAAAAACAAATCAAAACCACAATGAGATACCACCTCACACCAGTGAGAATGGGGAAAATTAACAAGACAGGAAACAACAAATTTTGGAGAGGATGTGGAGAAAGGGGAACCCTCTTGCACTGTTGGTGGGAGTGTGAACTGGTACAGCCATTCTGGAAAACTGTGTGGAAGTTCCTCAAAGAGTTAAAAATAGAGCTACCCTATGACCCAGCATTTGTACTGCTGGGGATTTACCCCAAAGATACAGATGCAGTAAAACACTGGGACACCTGCACTGCAATGTTTATAGCAGCAATGTCCACAATAGCCAAACTGTGGAAGGAGCCTCCATGTCCATCGAAAGATGAATAGATAAAGAAGCTGTGGTCTATATATACAATGAAATATTACCCAGCTGTTAGAAATGAGAAATACCCACCATTCGCTTCAATGTGGATGGAACTGGAGGGTATTATGCTGAGTGAAGTAAGTCAATTGGAGAAGGACAAACATATGGTCTCATTCATTTGGAATATAAAATATAGTGAAAGGGATTATAGGGAAAAGGAGAGAAAATGAGTGAAAATATCAGTGAGGGCAACAAAACATGAGAGAATCCTAACTCTGGGAAATGAACAAGGAGTAGTGGAAGGGGATGTGGGCGGGCTGGGTGACGAGCACTGAGGGGGCCACCTGATGGGTTGAGTTTTGGGTGTTATACTCTATGTTGGCAAATCGATATCCAATAAAAAAATACACAAAAAAAGAAGGGAGAATTTGAGGTGAGTCATCAGTTTGTTTTCGATTCAGAAAGTAAAGAAATGCAGTCATTGCTGGGGTATGGGAGCAGCAGGAAATGGAAATTACAGCTTCCCCTAGAACAACATGGGTGTTGGTGTGCCCATTTTTGTGCTGTCAAAATCTGAATATAAGTTTTGTCTCTCCAAACACTTAACTACTAATGCCTACTGTTGACCAGAAATCATACAGATAACAAACAGTTGTTTAACACATATTGCATATTCTATTCTATGTATTATATTATATATATATATATAATATATTATATTCTTGTGATAAAGTAGACTGGAGGAAAAAAATGTTATTAAGAAAATCATAAGAGAAAATAAATAAAAATTCCACATGTAAGTGGACCTACATCCTTCAGAGCAGGGTTGTTCAGGGGACAGCTGTACTGCTTCATGGGTGCTGGTTTTCTGTGTAGGATGATGAAGTAGGTCATGGTTATGGTTGCAGGACATTGTGAATATGTGAAATGCTACTGAATTGTACACTCTAAAATGGTGGTGCATTTTATATTCTGTATATTTCAACTCAGTGATAACAAATACAACTTGATGGGACGTAGCCAGGGTGAAGAAACTTCCAGTGGACAAATTTGGAATAATTTGTGCAACAAAAAAATAAATAGTAATATGTCACTGCAAATGGAAAGGATTTCTTGAATGTATCATGATAATAGACATGGGAAAGGGAAAAAAGGAAACCTCCCCTTTACACAGAAACACTAATTAATACACATTTAATTGATTAGGCAGTGGGAAGGTTGCTGCGGGTGATTCAATCACAAGGCAAGTCAAGGTGATACACCACATTAGTAAAAAAAAAAAAATGGTAAGAACTATATGATCCTCTCAATAGATACAGAAGAATCATTTGATTAAGTACAACATCCACTCTTGATAAAAACCCTTAACAGAGTAGGGACAGAGGGAACATACCTCAATATCATAAAGAGCATATACAAAAAAAGCAAAGCTAATATCATCCTCATGGGCAAAAACCCGAGAGCCTTTTCTCTACACTCAGAAGCAAGACAGGGAAGACTCCTCTCACCACTGGTATTTAACATAATACTGGAAGTCCTATCTTGGCATCAGAGAACAAAGAGAAATAAAAGACGTCCAAATTGGCAATGAATAAGTTAAACTTTCCCTATTTGCAGATGACATGATACTCT